>NC_137793.1:41234614-41659614 GCF_963383645.1 Muscardinus avellanarius
CTTTAGCCCCACTGCCACCTTCTACACTATGATTTTACTGTGTATTACCCTTTGGCTTAGACTCTTAGCTGAACAAATGAATATATGCTAAAATGTAAAGCCTTATTCTGAAATCAAAACATACCATTCTTTTGTCCCGAGTGACTGAAAGGGTAAAGAAGATTGCTTTAAGAGCCAAGCCCTGGTTAGTTTCAACAGTCCACCTTCTCATCTTAGATATCCTCTTTCCTTGGTGGTTCTGAGCTTTTACTGTTTTATGCCAGTATTAGATAGAAACTTGCTAATCAGGAAAACTGGTGAATCTTTAATTGCAGTTTCCACCACCACTTGCTGTATCCCAAGTGATGATGGATCCATTTTAGACCTGCTCAGTTTCTGACCTGGGCTGGTTCACCCTCCTTAGGCAACCTGGTGGCCCCCCGCTCCCAGGAGGTCACCATATTGATGCCGAACTTAGTGTGGACACCCCCTCAGCATAGCGCACTACAGCCCAGAACTCCTGGACTTAAGCGATCCTCCCACCTCAGCCTCCCGAGTAGCTGGGACTACAGGCGCGCACCACCGTGCCTGGCTGATGGAGCCATTTTAAATAGAAAAGTTTAAAAGCCTTTCAATTGTTGGGACGTCTCAAGGAGAAACCCCTCCCAGCACACACACTGGGATCTAGCACCTTTGCCGGGGCTCCAAGTCACTTAGGCTCAGAAGTATGAAAATTGTAATTATCTCAAAATGCATGGAATATAATAATATCCACATTTTCTATATATTAAGAAAATATTTTCTAGTCAAATTTATTGGAATATATATAAAATATCTCTTTTTCTTGCAGTACTGGGGATTGAACTCAGAGATATTCTACCTCCAAGCTATACCCCCCAGCCTTATTTTTTATTCTTTGTTTTGAAACAGGGTCTCACTAAGTTGTGAAGAGCCTCACTAAGTAGCTGAGCCTGGCTGTAAACCTGTGACCCTCCTGTCTCTGCCTCCCAAAAACTGGGATTACAAGTGTGCACCACCATGCCCAGCTAAAAATCTTTCTTAATAATAGAAGAAAAATAGAGTAGAATACTAGAAGGATCTGTGTAGAGGCCACTGTGACATTCAGTGGGAGTTTGGGACCAGCTAGTAAAGCCATGGGTGGGGGGCAGACATCACCGCTCTGGGAACTCTTCCCAAGGATGCTATCAAGGGAGGAATGAAGGCCTCTTCTCCTTATACCTGCAGCCACAGGACCTGAGTGAGTGGCCTTGTGTTCAATTAGAAAATGAAGCAAATATTTGATTTTTTCACAAAAACCAACCAAACAAAATACGGCTGAGCCCCTTATCTTTTTCAGAAAGTTCAACCAACTGTTTCAACCTTAACATGGGCCAGTTTGCTCATCTGTGCAGCTGATCTGTCCTTGTCCTGCAGGTTTCAAGTTAATGTGGCTACATGTTAGCTTCCTGGTGACATGGGTTGTTGGCAGATGCTTCTGTCACACTTAGAGCAGGGAACTGTAAAATCAGAACACATGCCTACCTACCAGAGAACACTTAATCTGTAACAGTGACAGAGTAGCCTGGATTGCTTACCACTCCCGGGACAAAATAACCAACAAGAACGGGGGGAAATTCCCAGTGAACGACTCGTGATTGGCAACTGGAGGCCAGAAGAGCGGAGTTCCTCTCTGTGGCCTCCAATCCTAGATGATTCTAACTACAAACACAGAGAATAAGGCCCTATTTTATCCCATGTTAAATGTGACCGTTGGCATCAAGGAATAGAGAAGCACAATTAGAAGAGGAGATTGTCAAAAAAAATTAAAGACATGGTGACAGAAACTAAACCACACAGTGTCCTTGCCTTTCAGTAGTGAGATCTGTGTGTGTATCTTCTCTCTCTGTCTCTGTTTCTCTGTCTCTCTGTCTCTCTCTATCTCTCTCTCATAGTCTCATAGTACTGGGGATTAAACCCAGGAGGATTCTGCCTGCACTACATACATACCCAGCCCTTTTTATTTTGAAACAGGATCTTGCTAAGTTGCTGATGCTGGCCTAGAACCTGCAATCCTTCTGTCTCAGCCTTCCAAGTGCTAGGATTACAGGTGTGTGGCACCATGCCAGGCTATTTTATTTTATTTTATTAAGGGATGACAAGAGAGAGCGCAAAGACCAGGAATTCCTTAAAACACTGTACCTTGCTAATAGGTGACCAAGAAATCTGCAAACAGAACTTATTTTTACTAAACAGTCTGAATAAATGGCTTGGAGGTGGACTTAGCCTCTGAACTGCTGCGGGGAACTACGGGGCCAAGAACTGCTCAAGCCATGACGGCTGCCCGCTGCAGGCTCATTTCACAGAACGTGATCCAACTGTATTGCTTCACCGCTGTGGAACCACCCAAAGGCTGGTGAAGTTGAACTCACTTTCCAGCCACTCAATAAAGAGCAGTGCAGTCGCACATGTAACGTTCCCTCTTTTGATTAATCCATGGAGAGGAAAGGTAATTCCTACTGATAAAATTAACTGCTCCTGGGCCATATGAGTAACCTGAATCCCCCCATCCCCCGTGGCTCCTCCCATCCGTCCATGGTTCATGGCCTGGCCTGTTCTCATCTATTCCCGCAGTAATGCTTCTGCCACACAGAGGATTCAAGGGGCCTCCAGGCTCCGCGTGCACAGGGGAGGAAGATGAAACTGCCTAAGGTGAGGTGAGTTGCTGGCGTGGTTAGGAACTACGTTTGCTCACATGTTCAACGCTTGCCCAGACAGAATCAAAAAATTACTTGAAGTCTAATACCTCGTGTTCAGCCTCAAACCGAAGAACTTTATTTCCATTTTCTTTTTTTTTTTTTAGGCTAAAATGTTATTAAAAACAAAATTTTCTCCACTAGCTGCTTCAGAACAATATACTGTATTATGAAGCCCCGTACATTGGAAATGTTTTGGAAATCCCAACAGGACAAAGGAAGTCCCCCACTCTTTCCTTTGAATTTTGACACTGACATCATTATCCTTCTTTCCAGGCTGTCCTGCATCGAGCCAGGCTGCTGCATGGGAGGAGCCGTGTGAGATGTGCATGAGAACCGGGAATACAGAAGCAGAAGCAGGCTGGCTCTGGGGCTCCGAGCGAGGCTCTCGTGTCTGTTTCCATGGTCCCCACTGGGCCAGCCTGCATCAGCCGGGCGGTGCCAAAACAGCAGGAAGAGAGGCTGCACAATGAATGGGCCCCTTGAAACATGCTATGAAAACAGGTGCGACGAGAACCAGGTCCCTGTGTATTCACAGTCACAAGTGTGGGCAGAAGAACCCATCCGATTCCTCCCTTTGGTATTAAATAACAGTTAAAAAAAAAAAAAGCTTTTTAGAAACAAAGCAAATGCATGGTGGGACTGGAAACATTAGCCATCCCAGGTTAGCTGTCCACTGAAATCAGTCTCATCCCTAGTCATAAATAAATAATCTCTTTCCCGGTCTGACTTCCACGCCAGGATCAATATCTCTTAACATCTTACTTATTTTATTACTGCTTTTGGTTTTCTGGGACTGATTGAAAGTTGCTCAGAGGAAATCTTTGGTTTTGCTTAAGTGTCCGTGACATTTAATCATGACTTTCCTTGCAGTTTAATTCCAACCAGTCAATCAGTTAATCCACTTCGATTGATTCTGGGCTCTCGGTTATTGGCTTGCACTCATTGGGCATCCGCTGGTGTCGGCTCAGCTGGGTGGCCTGCGTGAAGCTCCGCTCACACCTCTCGCACCTGGTGGAGGCAAGAGAGAAAATTGAGACCAGGGAGCGGGGCCCGCAGGGTGATGGGCTTCCTCTCATCCTGCCTAATCAGAACAGACACTCCAAAGTGGCTTCAGATTTTACCGGCTCAAGAGGTTTAATTGGTGGCTCCTTCCAAGGCCTGGGTGCCTGGGATGGGACAAAGCCCGTCTGATGCAGAACAGAGGAATCTGTCAATAGGCAGGGGGAAGGTGATTTCTCCAGAGAGCCCTGTCCTGCTGCAGCTCTGATCACTGTCAGTTCAAATAGATAAAGAACAAAAAGAGATTTTAGGAGTGAGCCATCAAAGAAGCAGCTTGTCTGCAGTTTTCTGCTCCGTAACCCCAAAGAGAAATTGATGACAAATAGAATTTCACCTACTGCTAATTTAAAGCCCAGAATTCTGCTCCCCTCAACATAACAGCCAAAGAGTGATCATCTCAGAATTTGAAACTTGGTGAAAGCAATACTTTAATTTGCAGGGGTGGGGTTCCTGAAGCTAGTTACAGTGTCACAGCCCAACCAAATTTAGGGTTAGAGCAATTTTAAAAAGGGGAGTTTGTGGTGGGAACTCAGAAAAAGTGGAACTCAATGGATAGTTATGTGTTAAGAAGGGTCACCCCTATACAAAGTATAGTATATATAGTATATGTGTGGGCTATAATTAGGGTCCAGTGTCTCTATGAGGAAAAAACTGCTTTCATACTTCAATTGTATATCCTCCCTTCCAAGGAAAATATTTATTTTCCAAGGAAAATAGGAATGATGCTGAGCTCATTCCTATCTCCCACACAACCTTCACTAATTGATGGCTACTCAATCTATCAAATACACAGTCAGAGGAGGGGAGGCTACAGGTTTTCTATGGTGGCAGCTGTTCCTGGCTGATTGTCTGTGACTGTACACACACACACACACACACACACACACACACACACACGAACTGTAGCAGCAGCTGGGCATAGGGACATTCCAATCTCTACCTTACACATCCACCTTTCACATCTGGAGCATTGGCCTAGCACTTGTCAGGGCCCAGCAGCCACCTCAGCCATCCCTTCTGTCCTTTCCTCAAACCTTGAAAAAAAAAGATGTTCCCAAGGAGCTGCAGATAATGATCTTCCTTTAAATATCATAGCCTCGAGCCGGGCATGGTGGCGCACGCTTGTAATCCCCACGCTTGGGAGGCTGAGACAGGAGGATGGCGCAGGTTCGAAGCCAGCCTCAGCTACTGAGTGAGGCTCTCAGCAACTTAGTGAGAGCCTGTTTCCAAATAAAATATAAAATGGGTCTGGGAGTAGAGCCCAGAAGTAGAAAGCCCTGAGAACCTCTAGTTCTCAGGTCCCTACACTACTGGGGCTACAGCCAAAGCTACTACAAGAAAGTCCCCACTGCCTCATCACATGCAGCATGACCTCCTCTTTCTCCTCATTGGTAAATCATAAAAAATGCTCTGCCACAGAAATAATACCTGTAGGACTAGGGCACTTGTCCAGCCTGGGGGTGTCCCATGCCTGTGAATGTTGAGAGGTGGGAGCTTGGATATACCCCAGATTTTCTGGGCTCCTGTGTCAGTTGAGCATGTCAGGGTAAAGAAGTTGTTTCTTTGATTGTCTTTTGGGGAATATTTTTAGCAGCCTGTTCCACTGTTAAAAACTGCACTGTGATCTTGACAAATGTATAATGTCAGCTTTAATGTATCAGACCTATCAGCTCAATGAAAATAACTCAGAAGTATTGATCAGCTAATGATTTTTGGTGTATTCATTAACGTTCACAGGCAGCTCATCCCCTCTCCAGAGCTCCTGAGTGCTGATGACACGTTAGCGAACTGCTGATTGTTTATTAGAAAACTGATTAGTTACTGGATTAGTGTGTCAAAATATACTACCTTTCACCACTTGACAAACTTTCAAATTATTACATTCCTTTTTTTATTTTGAAGCTCTGGAATCAATTTCAAAGAGAGCAGAATAGTTTAAACAATTGTGAGGAAGGCCAGTTTATATAGTTTAGAATTTTTCCCTTTTAATATTATATGTTAAAATATGAAGAATTCCTAAGTGGGAAGCTTAGTGCTTCCAATAAGGAAAGGTGACTTTTAAATATCATATTAGTTTGGAGACATTAAGAAGAGAGTTATGTTTTCCTCAAGTGTTTGCCTAAAGGTCTTACAGATACTTACATTCATGGGACAATTTGTTGTAGTAGTCAGGAAAATTTTATGATCTACAGGGTGCATGAGTAAACCATTCCTGAAAAATAATTTCTAGTACTATCTTCCCACAAGTATGAGAAAAAATATATGCAGATGTGTTGAACTGCCTGAATCTAGATTATTTCTCAAGGAACTTCCCCTTTGTATGGAAAATGTGCTACTAGAAATAATATCTAAGTGGTTTGGGTATTATAAGAATATAATTTGTATATCAGAGGAAGTAAAGACAACTAAAATACTTTTTTAAAGGCTTCAGATTTATGTTCATCTTAAATCTTAGAGACATCTCCTTCATGAAATATTTTCACAGCTTTGTGAAACTCATCAGAAAGCCTGGCTCATTTCAAGTACCCTGGTGCTGAGAGGTCAGAGCTTGACTTTAGTTGAGTTGGCATATAATTAATCCCAAATTAAAATCTCAGGCAAGTGGTGGGGCATGGATATCTCTAACCCTGGACTTCATGGTGAGGATCCAAGTAAGAAGGAAAGAAAGATGCAGAGGATGAGTCAGGAGGAAAGGCACACTCTCGTGCACAAGTCTCCTACACTGTGCCTGCTCTTAGCCTAGGTGCTGATGTCACCGCCTTGAAGGAACCATTGCAGGAACACACAGGTAGAAAGTCGTCCAAATATCTCAGCAAAGAGGAAGTCCCCAATTTTTTTCCCTTCCAGTCTGAGATCCTCTTGTACTCCTTTACATAACATGATGGTTGATTGGACTGGATGTGCTGGGCACTCAACAAATGTGGTGAAGTTTTCTTACACAGAAAATTCACAAGAAGCTTTCTGTACATCAGCCACTCGTCACAAAATACTTCCTGAACTGGGCCATGGGCTTCATACCTGCGAGGTGCTCAGTGCATATTTACTGATTTGCTCTTTGGATTCACTTTGATTTGTCTAGATGGTGTGCAAATGTTGGATGTCCTTAGGAGTTTCCTTTTATTTCTTTATGCTGAGCCAAACTGCTTTCTTTGAGGCAAAAACATAGTGGTGTTTCCCCTGTCTTCTCATAGAATGAGGGACCCCTCCTAGGGAAAGCCCTGGCCTGCTCATGCAGCTTCCTGGGCTCAGAAGCCAGGCATCAAGCAGGTCACACGCATCCACCCAGGCAGAGCAGAGCAGCCTACCAGAGTCTTGAGACACTATGTTTAGTAATGGAAGGAAAGAAAGGTTCTCATCATAAAGAACAGTTTTAGATTTCAACTCGTTTCCTTCCATCCTTTCCTTCCTGCAATAATATGCATGACTATTGCCATTAAATGCAATGATATCTTGCTTTCACTTCTTGTTCTTCATGACTTCCAGTCTCACAAAACAAACTGAAAGTCAAGACTTTTGATATGACTTTTGATGTTTTAGGTTTCCTATGTTTTCTTTATCTCAGGAATTCTAAGTCTGCAGCCTAGGTTAGCTGTCATCAGGCCCCTGATCTAACTTGGGAGATGGACTCTTTCAGTGAGATTTCAGTTTGACTGGGTTGTGAGGAGACGCCTGGAACAAATCCTGATCTCTTAATGCCAAATCTTCTCCAGTCTTCTCTGGATGCCAACGATCTCGATCTGCCTCCAAACCTCACTGTTCAGCAGATTTCAAAACTTGGAAAGAGCTTGCCCCCGATGTGGCAGGCTCAGTCTTGGCTCTCCCTCGAGAAATGAGCAAGGGCCTCTTGAGCCCCGGGTGGGTGGTACAATCCAAGGACTGAGCCGTTTGGGTCATCTATTTGGAAGCTGCCCCAGGAGAGGGTTTAGGGTTGTGCATCTTTACAAGTTTCTTCTCCTTCTCAGCAACGTTGTTTAAGCCAATACCCATTAGTTGAAACAGTAAAATTAACTGTTGTGACGAAACCTTTTTTATTGACTAGTATGCAACAAAACTTTTTTGAATGTTTGTTTTATAAGATTGTAAAAGGATATCTTCATAATATTTACAAATGTTCAGGGGTTGGATATCCATGGGCTACGGTTGGAAGATTCCCAAAACTCCCTTGAGACAGTTCAATCCTTAAAGACCTGGTTGTATACACTTAAAGATTTAACTTTCCATTTCCCAGAAGATGTTTAAATCTTACACTTTCAAAATAAGCATACACTCAGCTTTCCCCTGCAAATATATATTTGATAAATTGAAACTCCCCCCAAATTTACAGCATGTAGCTATCTTGATAAGTATAGGAGCAGAAAGAACTAAAATGTACACATAGAAATTAATCCAACAATCCTAGTTATTTTCTTAATTTTTCTTTGCATTTCCCAGATGAAACCAGGTATGGTCGCCAAAAACTACTGTTGGGAAGGGGAAAATCTGCAACCATTAAGCCCTTTAAATATTAATCTGATGAATTAAAATTAAGTTAAGATGGTAATTCTATTGGAAACATGACAAAAACAGAATGTTAAAGAAAAAATTGAGTGGAGTCAATGAGGTTACACATAAGTAACACCTTAACATTAATAGAAATCTATTTCCCATTTTGACCCTGGAACCTCTTCAATTAATTACTAAAATCTATTTACACAGCAACAAGATAAAAATCAATCTGATTCCTGGCACTGTGTCTGTCTGGCTGCCCTCTGTAATGTGCGGGACCAGGAGGATCCTCTGAACTCCCACACCTGTTTCTGAACAGCTCTCATGGTCAAAGGCACATGAGCCATTGTCTCCTTTCACCTACAGAGCAGTGCTGAATCCAGATTCTGGGAAGCCTCCGGGGTCAGGCCTGAGGGTGACAACAAGGTCTACCAGGCAGGTCCTAAACACTAGTGATGGGGATATCCTAAGATGGAGAAGCCCTCTACTGCCTCAGGGTGATTAAAGAAAGAGGCTCTATTTGGCCTATTCGAGAGCACACTGCAGGATCAACTTTAGACCTCACCCAGCTCACTTTACTGCATACTTTTATGCCGTTAGCAATCTGTGCCTATGTATATGGACATAAGTTACCACCATTATTTTATTACTAATATCAATTAAACCATGGTAAATAATAATTAAAAGTAACTAATTCTTGGGGAGATCAACAAAGATGACAGCCTTTTATGAGTTCCTTCCTAAATTGACTGCCCACTGAGAAAGGCAGGACCCAGAGCAGCAGGATGTGCTACCCGACATACACTGTCCTCAGGCTGAGCATGACAGTGTGTTCCGACAGCAGATCTAGAGGGAAAATGATGGGTCATGAGACTCTGGGAGGAATTCTTGACTGACACTGAGCAAGGGAGTTAGTCTCCTACTCCCTGGACCACTTTCATTCTTGCTTGATCTTGTCCTACAGATGGTAAATAAGGCTGTTTATGCCCTTTTAATTTTCTTTCTCAAACAAGGGAAGCCATTATGGCAAATGAGTAAAGAGAGATGTAAGAGGGAAGACAGTTCATCACACAGACAGTTAAAACTGCTCTGAGGCCATCAGCCAGTTATGCGTGCTGGTTCACCCTCCCAAACCTTTCCACGGGCTGCTCGAACAAATGGAAATATTGCTTCCCCTGTATGTCTGGCAAACCTCTGCTCATCCTTCATGACACATCTTCAGTATCATCTCCCTGACAGCACTGATTATTCCATTTCTTGCTATTCCCAAATATTATACCTACATATTTTATTGTTGCACTTTTAACCCTGTTATTTACTGTGTATGTGCATGTATGTGTGTGGGGGGGGGTATTTTTCTGGGGCCTTCTACCTCTGAGTTACACCCCAGCCCTTTTTTAATTTTTATTTTGAAATGGCCTTGCTAAATTACTGCATGCTAGCTTCGAATCTGTGATCCTCTTGTCTCAGGATCCCAAGTACTGAGATCACAAGTGTGCACCACCATGTCTGGCCTCACCTTACGTTATTAACTGAGCTTCCCCTAAGAGTGTGAGGCCTTCAAAGCTGGAGTGGGATGGGACTGAGTCTCATTCACCTTTGTATCTCTTATGCTTAGCAGGGTACCCAGTGCAAAAGTAGATGCTCAATAAGTATTTGCTGGTTAAATGAGCATATATAATTGAAGGAGTGAATGAAGAAATGAATGAGTGAGTGAACAGGTTGCAGTGCATGGTTCAGATGAGCACTGTTTTGATGCCTGGGCTGTATCTTCAACACATTCTCTTGCTCAGGTGCCCTTACCCTGCCAAAGTCCTCAAAATTCACTTTCATCTCTTCCCATATTCCTGAATCCTCAAGAAGTCAAGATGTCCTGTGTTTGAATTTTTGTTTTGTTTTTCACCAAAATTTTGAGGTCAAAAATATACACTAAGAAGTCATAAGTTTGCAACTATAATAGATCCAAACTCCTTAACACATAAGAGGAAGAAATAGTTCACCAGAATTTTGAAGGGTTCAAGTCCTTCAAGAAAGAGTTATTTCAGATGTCCCAAACTTATGGCTACCTTCCTCAAGGTCATAGGGATTACTGATGGCCAAAAGAGCTCTGTGTTGTGGCTTCTAAATAAACTTTAGATACACAAACCCTCAGAAACTCAAAAGAATATTAAAATTACTTACTCATGTCTCCTTATTTTATTAATTAGAAGACAGACCCAGAAAGATCATCTCATGTCTGAGGCAGAAAAATTTGAGCCAGAATGAGTATATAGGTTTCTCAACTTCATTTCCTAAATGTTGGTCACTAGCCTACAGACTTTTGTAGCCTTGACGCTGACCTTCCCAGGGGCCTTCACCCGACGGTGAATCTGCCATCTCTGGAAAAGGCTAAGAGAGCGAGGACACATGGCTAGCCACTACTTACTTGAAGGGCTTTTCTCCAGTGTGGGTTCGGATGTGGTTGTTGAGAGTGGTGGCCCCAGCAAAGGCACGACCACAGTAGCCGCACTTGAAGGGCCGGTCACTGGAGTGAGTGACCACGTGGTTCCTCAGTTCTGAAGGTTGGGAAAAGGACTGGGAGCAGTGGCCGCATTGATAGGGTCTGCAACAAATAAAGAGACTTCCTGGTCATTATTTTCCACGTTGGTCAGTGGAAATCAGCATCATGAGACAAGGGCCCAGAACTTTTTTTTTTTATGTATTTGCACACTTTTCAAGACAGAGCAGAGAGCTTTGGCCTCTGGGTTCCTACAATTTTACTTGTTGCCACAGAAAAAGAATTCACAGAGCTGCTGAGACATAACAATTCCCAAGTGAATATTTCCTTTGAGTACTAATCATACCATTTCAAAAATCACTATTTTCTGGTTTTTATCTCTCCCTGGGGAAACATTAGTGTATTTTTGTAAGGCTTGAAAGCACAGGCTTAATTAAGCTGAATATTACAAGAAAAAAATATGTAATTGTCTCTTATGGTTCCATGGCATTCTTCACTTTTCAAAGTGCTTTAAAATAAATTATCTAGCTTAATCTTTATAATAATCCTCCAGGACAGGAAAAGTGGTTGTTATTATTTCTGGCAGTTCAGAAAATTGAGAATAAACGATCCTTGCACGATATAAGCTCTTGACGCCAAGGTCATCTTAGTTTGTTTGGACCTTATTCTCAGTGCCAGATAAACATACAGGCAAGTTTCACACGTGACCAATAAACGCTAAATTGCCCGGGGTCTATCCACAACACAACCACTGGTAGTGCACAAACATGGATGTGCACCCAGGTGCATCTCTTTGTAAAAGAAATCCCCACTTCTACTTACCACCCCTTCCCCTGAATGTTTATCCATCGAGTCTTTTTCTTGAACCTCAGTCCCCCAGTTTAATCTGGGAGCAGGGAATTATTTATAGCAGCACAGAAATGATGGGCTGTCACTATGCTTGCAGATGGGTGACTGGGATGCAAGAGCAAATGGAAAGAAGTTGTGACAAATACCTGATAATTAGCAAGATTATCAGAGCACATTCTTTCCAGCTCATGAGAAGTAAATCAATTTTTGGTTTTCATAAAATAGATTAAAATTCTGTCTTCCCTACAGAAGTTCTTCTGCTGACTTAAGCAGAATCTGGTGAGTGATATGAAACCTGAGGAGTTTTCCCTATTCGAAGCTATTTCATATCATTCTTTGACAAGGCTCTAATTTGTTTATCAAATTTTTTGTTCGGGAAATTAATAATCTGTCATGAAGGATATTAACAGAGCTCACTACCCACCCCCAGTTTGCAGCCCAGACATTTCTAGCCACAGTTAGAAAGCCAATGGCAAAAGAAGACTTAATTGCTCTGCCTTTAACACATGCAGAAACTCCAATGACCAGAAACCAAAATCAAGGGCCAGGAGACAATGGTCCCTGAGCATGTACAACAATTCAATTAAGATCAAAATAAAGTGTACCCTCTCATTTGTCAAGTGAAGTGCTTAATTGTGGCTACTTGCCTCACTGAACACAAACACTATTATTTTACCAGGCTTCCGCACACTGAGCACTGATTGTAGAATTTTTTAGCTTGATTAATAGTCCAGGATTGGTCAATAACTCAATACTATACAATTTTAATTACTTACATTTAGAAATCTATCTAACTGCTCTCAAACAAGTTTCAAAGAAATATATAAGAATCCTTGATAAGGAGTTTATTAATCTTGACAAATTACACATACATTTTATGACAATTATAAAATAATGCTTTGAAAGTCATTAAAATTATATGTAGATGAAAATGTCCTCCTGCCAGATCTGTTCTCGGTAGGAGACATTCACCTTTAAAAAAATTTCTCAAAAAATAATTCTCTTAGGAATAAATTTTTAATGCTATTAAGGATTATAAACAAAATAATATATTAATATATTCTATTTACACTAACAATTGATTTTTCTAATAGTGAAGGGACCATTAACATTTATTAGCCTCTGGTTATCTATTTTAATAGCTATCACTATAAACAATAAGCCTCTAAATAAAACCAATTAATCTTTTCTTTTTTTCCCTACCTCTGCTGTCAAAAGTTGAGGTGATTTATTTCCTATAGTCAGAAGTCAATCCATCCTTTTTATGTTAAGTCACAGTGGCAAAGATTTACACACAGAAGAACAGAGATGACTACAGAGAGGCTTAGCTGAGTTCTTACACCCCGGTAACAACAGTGAAAAATGAATGAAAAAAATGAAAAACATGAAAAATGAAGGACTCTAAAACATTGCTTTTGGCCGGCACCAGCCTGAGAGGCATTTTTAGGGATCCAGTGACTGATATGCATAGTTTTTAGAACCTTGAAAAAGTTAGCTTGGCTGAATAGAAGGCCTAGAGCAGGAGAGACAACAGAAAGCTCAGCCTCTAACTTGATCAGCTGTGGGGCTTGGACCAGTCACTCAACCTCCCTGACCTTCCTTTTTCATCTATCTGGAAAGGGGAGTGGACAAAGCTGGGTTCACTCTGACATTCCATCATGCTTTGCTCCTTCCGTCAGGTAACTGACTCCTCTGCCTGGCCTGGGATTTGTCCAACCCACAGCCTTACAAGACAAAGCATTACCAATGACCTCCATTTTGCACCATGTGTACTAGTTGGTGCCCTGGAGCTGTGTGTGTGTGTGTGTGTGTGTGTGTGTGTGTGTGTGTGTGTGTACATGCTCACTAGAATGTGGAAAATTTTAATGTATTGGTTAAAAAGTTTAGAATTTGAAACAAGAAAATGTAGTACCAAAATTACCAAGCCCTAATTTTAGTTAATTTCAAAAAGCAAAGCAAGTTTCTTTAGTCTTAGATACCTTGAAAAATAAGATTTTAAATAGTCTGATCATATTCAGCTTGGCAGAGCTTGACTTCATACAGAACTTATTTATTTATTTATATTTTTATTATTATTATTAATTTATTAATTTATTTTTTGGTGGTACTGGGGTTCCTAGAAGCCCTTCTACCTCCGGGCTACACTCCCAGACCTATTTTCTTATACTTTTTTATTTGGAAACAGGGTCTCCTCAGCCAGAGCGGCTGGCTTCGAACCTGCGCGATCCTCCTGTCTCTGCTTCCCAAGCGCGGGGATTACAAGCATGCGCCACCACACCCAGCCTCATGCAGAATTTAGAACTTGAGTGAGAACCTCACTTTTATAACAGTTTTTCTCTCAGTCTAGAAATTTATAGAAAGACTTCAGGACAGGAGTTACACAGCTAGAAGACAAGATTCTTTTATCCTTTCTTCCCCTTAATTGTCAGCATTTTCTTTCAAATTAATAAACAGAAATGATCAAAAAGGTAATTTTAAAATGTATTACGTGGCTAGGGTTTATTCTAAAAACACAGGAACACATTCAAGATAGAATTAAATCTCAAGCAGGGTTTAGAAAACATTATCACCACTTTGGAATCTCAGGTGTCAAAGTTTTGTTTGGGACAAACCTCCAAGCGAGTCCTGACTATGCACCTACACTTCTATTAAACACCTCTCAACTCACAGCGAAGGGCCTCTGTACGCAGGATTCCTTGCCATTACTCAGCTTACTCAGCTTTTTACTCTGGTTACTAACATTTCCATTACTTTTTCAAAGGCTAGCAAGATAATAAGACTTTATCCATTATGATTTTTTTTTTTTTTTTTGGTGGTACTGGAGTTCCTGGAAGTCCTTCTACCTCCTGGCTACACTCCCAGACCTATTATTATATTTTTTTATTTGGAAACAGGGTCTCTTAAGCCAGCGCACACACGGCTGGCTTCGAACCTGCACGATCCTCCTGTCTCCGCCTCCCAAGTGCAGGGATTACAAGCATGCACCACCACGCCTGGCTCCATTAAGACTTTGGATACAATCGATCTTAGCTCCAAAGTTCTGTCTCCCTTTGATGCGCCATACCTGAGGAAGGACAGGACTGACACCCATGGGCGCTCTGTTTAGCTTTATACTCGTTCCAAGATCTCACATCTTTACATTTGGGAAACTCCTTTCTAAAGCACTTTATTCTTCCAACTCATTATGCACATTAAGTATTGTACTGTTCTCAAAGCAGACACAACATATCACAACCATAAGTACCTACGGTTTTGTTACTACCTGAGATCTGGAGCAATGTTATCCAATGATGAGGGCATCCTGGATTTGAGATATCCAGTATAGGGGGCATTAGCCACATGGAACAGCTGAGCACTTGAAACATTCACCTAAGACACTAAGTATTATTTCACTTAATTTTTATTAATGTGGAAAGCCTCGTGTGTCTGGTACCAACACAGAAATCAAACTTAATAAAAAACTAGGAAGCATTCTGTATTCAATTAAAGAATACTGAAAAGTAAAGTGCGGGTAGGTTTAGTTAGCATATATGGATGCTGGTAAGTTTTTTTTATTTTTTATTTTTTTTTTGGTGGTACTGGGGTTCCTGGAAGCCCTTCTACCTCCGGGCTACACTCCCAAACCTATTTTTTTATATTGTTATTTGGAAACAGGGTCTCTTCAGCCAGAGCAAGCAGCTGGCTTCGAACCTGCGCAATCCTCCTGTCTCTGCCTCCCAAGCGCGGGGATTACAAGCGTGCGCCACCACGCCCGGCACTGGTAAGTTTTTAAGCAGAGAGAAAGCAGTGAAATAATTTCATACCTTCCCTGACACGCTCTGAAACTGGCAGCTCCTCAGCCAAAGAGTACGCCAGTAAAATGTGCAATTCATTTTCTTTGAGTTTGCAATTGGGTTGGTATACACATAGAAAAAGGATGAAACATTTAACAAAATTAAGTGTGGTTTGGTTTAAAATTATTAATCCTTCTTTGATTTTTTTTTTCCATGGCGTGAAAGCCTTCAGGGTTTTTGTTCAGTTGGGGCTACATTCTCTCCTTGCTCCACATCAGCCAGCCCAAGCGCAAATCTCCCAAGACTTCAAAGGGCCCCTGCTTAGGTCACTGCTGGCTGGTGGAGTAAGAATAGAACTTAGCTCTATGTAAGGAGAAAAAGACTCAGTAAAGTACAGAACCAAAAAGAAGATAACCTTCACGCTTGGGTGGAGGAGGGGCAGACAGAAACAGTGGAATACAGGAACATTGATACATCCAGAAAAACTACCATGGTGATGAATGATCTCCAGGCCCCTCCCACCAAACAGCACCTTTAAAAGTCATTTTCCCCTCAGGCACAGTTACATCCAATTACAAACAATGATATTAAACACAAATATGAACAGCTGATGGTGTGCCCAAGGGGCTAAAGGCAAATTTCCCCCACACGGTACAAATAATCTAAAGGGAGAAATAAAAAGGATGCAAAATAAAGATAAGCATTATAAAATACTTTCTGTGAAAACACATAAAAGAAGACACATGTACCAGAAAATAATCCACTGGTTGAGGCTTTGCTTACACCTTTCTGGAGCCTCTTCCTTTCCCTCAGCATGGATTTCTAACTCCTAGTTGGAGCTACAGTGAGACAAGCTGCCCTGACCTAGGAAATAAGCTTATGCAAAAATTCAAATGTTTATGAAGTCTCTAAATAAAATCTTGGTTGATCTAGATTCCAACAGCTTCTTGCCTTTGAATTCACAGGGTAGGGGGTGGTCAAAGAAATATTTGGTTTTGTTTGTTCAGTATTAACAGAACAAAATCAAGAAAATAACAATTCCAGCCGGGTGTGGTAGGGCATGCCTGGAATCAAAGCACTTGGGATGCTGAGACAGGAGGATTGCAGGTTCAATGACAGTCTCAGAAACATAGCGATGCTCTCAGTAACCTAACGAGACTCTGTTTCAAATAAAAAAATAAAAAGGGCTGGGATATAGCTTGGAGAGAGAGCATTCCTGGGTTCAAAACCCAGTAACACACACAGAAAGAAAGAAAGAAAGAAAGAAAGAAAGAAAGAAAGAAAGAAAGAAAGAAAGAAAGGGAAGAAAGCTTCGAAGAAGGAAGGAAGGAAAGAAGGAAAATTCCATGGCTCCTAGACCCTCATGGATATGTTTTTATCTTTAGTGCTCATTACTACTTTGCCAGTTCAAATCGATTTCTTTTTCTGTATTCTGTGTGAAATAACTCAGTGGTGAAAATGGTAATGCCAGAATTGCTGGATATCCCCAGATCTTTATACAAGGCATAGACTTTTGTAAAGCACTGACATGAAAAAGCTCACAAATAGAGACACACAACACCTCTTCGATAAAAGTTCAAATGTCTGGGGTTTCATGGTCTGTTGAGTGAAAAATCTTTAGGATTTCAGATGAAGAGGCCTCAAATCTAGGGAACTTCGAATTTAAACCTGTTGGAAACTCTAATCTGTTCACATCGAAAATATTCAGAAAAAAGTACCTATACTAAATGTGCACAGACTTTTTAAATCATTATTCCTCAAAAATAGAGAATAACAATTTTTAAATGACGTTTACATCGTGTGAGATTATAAATGATCTACAGATTATTTAAAGTGTACAGAAGGATGTACATTGGTTAGATGTAAATCCTGTACCACTTTATATAAGAGATTTGAGCATGCATAGATCTTGGGGTCTGCATAGATCTGGGACTCCTGAGACCAATTCCCTACAGATATTGAGGAACAACTGTATATTTATTGATGAATGGGGACAAACTGCCAAAGACTAAAACCCAGCTGAAATTTATATATATATATTCCATCAATTGTAAGTTTCTATGCAGATAACAGCTGTTTCTAAACTTAGTAACTATCATGAACAACTTTCATTTTCCATTATGGTCCTATACATTTTTCCTATCAAGCAACCTCCCTGATGTAGTAAAGGATTATGAACAGTATCTTTTCCTTCCGAACTCTCTGATACAAAGAAAGCATCCTGAGTCTGAAAAAACAACAACAAAAACCCTATTCCAATCCTATAAGCTAAACGCAAAGTATGCAGCTTGAATGCTATTAGTAGCTCACAGTACCTGGCATCTCCCTCTACTTCCTCTTATCTGGAATAATGGACTCATACGTAATGGTATAATTCAAGCATCTTCCCACTGTTACTATGAAACACTGTTTTATTACTTTGCCCGTAAAAGGACTGATCTTTTGATGTCATAATTCTTAATTTTTGACTTATTCATGAATTTTGTCAACTGCCTCTCAAGTTTTCACCAACAAAGTGCAGGAAGGGAGAAGCAGGAACCCAATGCTTGAGTAACCTGAGCCCACTCTGGCTAGTAAGCCTGATAACAAAAACACCCTTTATTCTTCCCAGTCTAGAAAGTCTGATCTCTGAGTATCTGAGTCAAATAAGCCATTTAGGTCTAGCACGAGATAGGAATCTCATACCACTGAGATTTTTGCCAAAACTCTAAATTAACTTAGAATCAGCAGTGACCTAACAAGCTCTCATACAAGTGCATTTTGTATATGGAAGCTAAAGTTTTAGATAGTTTTCATGGATATATTACAAGTGATGACACTATATTTTACAGGAAAGCCTTCAGAGGGACTTTAGCCATAATACACCCATGATTTTCTAAGTGTGACTGGCATCTGACAAAACAGTCTGTTTCGGTATTTTCCTATTTGCTTTAAAGTAGTTTGACTGCTTTTATGACATTCACCACAAAAATCATCCAGAAACTTGCAACTCTAATTTCATTTTTACTCTGCGTGTTCAGTTTCCATGACTACAACAAACCTTTGCAAATAATAGATGCATACATCTGAACTCACTCAACTTTATAAAAGCAACTTTATAAAAAAGAATTTAATGCATATGTTATACTAAAAACTGCTAAAATGCCTTGTAAATTCAGAATAGATGTATCTTGAGGCTATATGTATATTTGAAAGAAAAGTAAACTTAAAAAAAAAATTCTTTCTGAATGAGGAAATCATTGTCAAACTTTGCTATCACCTCTACAGCTAAGAGTACTAAGAGGTACACAAGTCTGTTAATACTTTCATGGAGACACAGCTGTCTTAACAATCCTAATGTAAATGTTTCAACATTAATTAGTTACAACAATGCTTGATGCTAAGCAAGTGGTTGTTATAATGGCACAATAAAGATGTACCATTGTAAATGTGCACATGTACCTCAAAACGATTATATCAGTCTCCCCACCTCCTTCCACCACACCTCCATCCTCTCTGCCCTGGCTTGGATTTTCTGGACACACTGCAGGATCCTACAGAGCTGGGAGGGAAGCACTCACTAAGCTAAGCATACATTACTAGGCAAAAAGAGTTAAGGGGCTCATTTAATTAGAATAATCAGTGGCAAAATTAAGGAAATAATTCAAGAATTTTTGCTTTCAAGTCTCCTATCCTAACTCTGAAAATCATCTTCTGCTTTTTTATTCAAAGTGAATTTTCAATGCTATTCCTAGAGATTTGGGATTTAATCAAGTTTTCCTATGACAGAAAGGAGAGATAAAACACAAGCAATCCTTTCTTATTGAATTAATTTGATTTTTGTCTTTTGCACTCCCTGCTATCAAGACTGTCGAATAAACCAGTTTTGATTCATAAATAATAGTTCCATTATATCTACTGTGCCACTCGTCAGAGTACCTGAAATTTTAATTCACTTGTTCAGCTAAATTTCATCCTCAGTTCATGGCCATAAAATTCTTTATTGACAAACTTTCAAACCAACTTTGACTCTGAGGTATCTAGTCAACATTTTTCTTCTGTGTGGATATTAGTTTATTGAATAAGTGGCATCTGTTTTCCTCCACATCACTAGCAGAGTAGGTATTTCCTTTTGACAGCTTTGCAGGATTTATGGGTTTGCATGCTCTGAAGAAAAATAGTACTAAGCAAAAAATTCCAATTCATTACCTCTTAGTACTTAATTAAGTCCATACCCACGGCACACTGGAGGTGAACTCTGAAATGACCATGACAGCCGCAGAGCAGCCGGCTATAATATCTTTAGAAGACAGAGAGGATTCTAATTATCCTGACCTCATTTTTCCACCTATGATATTCATAAATGTTCCTTCTATTTTGCTCCCTTTAAACTTGGACAGAACTGTTTGGATATCAAGTGCGGATTTCTCTCTGCAGCCACCAGCCTGTCTGTGCAGCCCTTGTGAAGCACAGAGGCAGGAGTGGCCGGCAGGATTCTCTACCTTCCAGCATGCTGACACCTCTTGGCACAGGCCTGGAGGCGGGGAGTAGGGGCTGGTGGCAAGGCAAGTGGCCAGGCTCGTAAGCAAACACAGTGTGAGCGTGAGATGGGTTACCTGTCGGGGTTCTGTGTGCACACATGCATCTGGAGGAGGATCCTCTGGGTGAAAGTCTTAAAACACTGCCCACATTTCCAGAGATGCCAGTCACTGAACTCTGAGTGCAGCTGGCTTGTGGAAGTGGGGCTTGCCAGGACTCGCTGGTTTTTCACGTTGATTTGGTTAAATCCCGATTCGATGGGCCCAGACTTATCCAGGAGAGAGAAGTTCCGGCTGCAGGGAGTCTGTGGGAACACTACGGAGCGTTGCTGGGTGGCCGGGGAGAGTTTGCTGCTCTTGTTGAAGGGCGGCAGGGCGTCCTGTCGGCACATGGCTTCCATTACAGTTGAAGGGACATTTACTAGAAGAAGGGCAAGAGTTTTAGAAGGTCAGTGTTACTAACACCTCAAATACACAGTAATACATTCGTTTTAAAGTCTTATAAATTAACATTTAAAATTTTAATTTAAACATCAGGGTTTATTCTAGAATAAAATTACTATATAGCCAATAATTCAAGAGAGAAAAGCATCACAAATTGATAACTCCCCTATTGCCTGTTTATTAAGCAACTACCATACGCTCAGGATTGTTCCTAGGTGGGCTTTGCCTTCAGAGTTCACTGTGACTTTAGACAGAGAAGACTCCACAGGCTGCACACTGCACCTGTCTGTAGCAGCTCAACAGGAGGTTCAGCAGAAGATGGGTAGTGAGCAGTGACCACCCATGGTGGCCTGGAGCCCAGCATCTGGTGGGCTTGACTTGCCTTGAAAGTCAGGCCTTGCACCAGACCTTTCCAGCACACAACAGGTGTTCAGGAAGATCCCGTTGAAGATATGAATGGAAAAAAAGTGACACCAGAGACCGATGCCTGGCGTTTTGCTGGGACAGTGATGGGGACAGGCTGGCCCGGCAGACACAGGTTAGTGGATACCCTAGGAATAAGCACTGGGGGACAGACTTCAGAGGGCCTTAAAAGTCCTACTGGATAATTAAAGACTTCATGCCTAGAAATAGGCACCGGGAGGGCTTGAAGAGGCATGACCGACAGAAAGGCACTCAGTGGCTAAAGTTCGCATGGGAGGCAGATGAGATGGGGCTTGCAGCTCAGGCTTCAGAATTAGAAAGACCTCGGGTCAAATCCTGACTCTGCCTTTTATTAGCTTGGTGATCTCAGGCAAGTTATCCAATCCTCCTGTGCCCCAGCTTTCCCTTCAGTGGCAGTAATAATACTAAAAATAATAGCAGCTTGGCTTAGTGGTTACGATGGCCTGGATCCCAACTCTGCTACTGACTGGCCTGTGACCGTGGGCAAGTGTGGATCATCTAAATCCATGATTGAGTCCTTGGTAAAAGGTAGAACAGAGCTCTATGCATTGGGTGAGATGATGGCATAGAGGGCATTTAAGGAGCTTGACCTCTGCTGACAAGAGACACAGAGCTCTCAAAACTCTAGTTCCTTCATCTTTCAGCCTCTGATTATGAAGTTGAAGTGAGACCATGAGAGCACACATCACAGGGCGGACCGCAGCAGCCACCACCATATTATTATTATTCAAGGAGAAGAGGCTGAAATAAAGAGGCTGGCTTTAAACTGGGGCGATGGCAGCAGAATTCAAGGAAGAACTAGAAATAAATATTTTTGAGGAAGGAAATTTAATATGTTGAAGTTTTTCTTGAAGTTACATGGTAATAATATTTATAAAGCATTCACTGGTCCTTTCACAGGGCCAAAGTGATTAGAACCTCCACAACAGACTTTCAAATTTTTTTTTAAAGTAACTAAAATGTCAAAAAAAATGGACTTATTTGTCATTTCAGGGGACAAAGAAGTTATAGGGTGGTTAAGATAGTGGTAAAACCATGAGGAGCAGCCTGGGCCACTGGCTCAGGGCTACATGGAAGTAGACACACCAGCGGGCACTGTCATGCCCAGCCACAGACAATAGCCAGCAGCCCTGCTCAGCATGAAGACTCAACCATCAGCAACTATAGAAGGAGAAAGCAGAGCCTGGGGATGTCGGGGAGCTCTGTGAGGTCAACCCAGCAGGTAGACGTCATGTGTGGGGACACAGGTTGGGTGAGGCCTGAGGGCTCTTGACTCATTCCTGCAGAATCCTGTGGTCAACAAAGCCAGTGGAAGGAGATGCCCCATCTACAGGGTTCTCAGCACAGCTGGTCTTAGAGAAGAAGCACAGTGAGACAGCACACCTGGAGAGAGCCTAGAGTCTGCCAAACCTGCAGTTCTCCACCCTGGCCATTGCATGTTAGACTCATGGTAGAGTACTCACAAAAGTTAAATCAGAATCTCTCACTAGACCTGAACATCTACATTTTTTATAAAGTTCACCAAGTGCTTCCAAAGTGAAATCAGGATTGAGAATCACTGATCTAACCCTACCCTCTCTCTTCACGCACAATGCAGGCTGCACCAAGCAGCTCCGGTGACTTGCTCGGATCACACGTTCAATTAAGACACATGTAGGCTCAAAGCTTTTAGCTCTCGACTTTCAAAGAATTTTGTTTCTGACTACACACCTTTACCATTTCTGCTCACTAGCTGTGTTTCAAACATACAGAGGACATTTTGCAGGCAATACCATGTTTTGTGTTTGTGTGTATCATGTACATCAAATCAATCATATATACATGTTAAGATAGCCACCCCTGCATACCTGTGTATTTTGCATATATGCCTATACTTAATATATAAATATTTATGTATAATTTGAACTTCTGAGGCAAAAGAGTATAATCAATATAAAATTTGTGGACACTTTTTGGATTTTTAAAAAATACTTTATTGCACACAGGTTGTTAATGTTTAAATAGGCACTGTAAGGTAAGGGAAAATGTTTGGCCATGTTTGGACCTTGTTTTAATAAAAAGTAAAAACAGCAGCACTATCAGAGATCATAGTAGAACCTGTCTGGGTTCAGCTCTTCCATAAGTAATAGGAAGAGGCAAAGCACAGGGAGACCACAAATGTTCAGGTGACACTAAAGCTCTTGCAGGCCAGTAAGTTTCAGAATAAAAGGCAGAAATGCACAGGGGGAAGCCAGTAGAATTAAGATGGCATCAATGTGCTGGGCAGTGGGAAAAACTGAACAGAGGCTTTACTGTGGGAAAGAGGAATATAGACTTTGGGGAAAATAATTTGACAAATGTATGTGAATATACATGATACATTCAACTTCTCATTTTTGCTTCTGGAGAGTAATCTAATAAGTTAACTTTAAAAAACTGTTAAAGTCACATTAATCTTTATATGGAAACAAAAGAATGTGTGGGCCGATGAACTTTTCTAAGTTTAATAAAAAAATGTCAAATGGTAACAAAGATAACTCACTATTTATGTATCTCAAAGTTTGTATAATAAGCCAGGCAGTATGGTATTTGAGTTCATTATAACATGATGTAATGACAATAAATTATTTAGGCAACAAAAAGTGGGGATGGTTGAAATAAAATTTTTCCCCATTTTATTTTTTATTTTCCAGAATACCCCAACATAAATATAAAATGTTTTCTAGCAGTACATAGAAATACATGCATTCTGTATTTTATTTTGGATATAGTCCTTTATTGTAGTTATGAATAAATTCAATTCTACCAAATGAAACTGAGTATATAATTTAGACAAAGGAGAAAGGATGGATAGAGTAAATATTTTTCACAAAAGCAACCACTTTTTATATCTCAGCTCTCCTGTAGTCCCTGTACACTTTTGCAGGACTCTAAGGGTCTAGCAGCTTCTTCTTTCTTCTTTCTTAAGCAAAATATTTTAGAAGATAAAGAAGATTATTTTCACTAAATATCTACCTCACTGGCTAGGTTAATCAAAAGTATTACCCAAACATAGGTAATTAATTATCACAAAGGGGAGCGAGCATGATATGGAAAATACTACTTCATTCTAACTCAAGAAAAACAATACAGACAGTCACTGTGGCACAGGCATATAATCCCAGTATTTGGGATTATAGGTTCGAGGACAGTTTCAGCAACATAGCAAGACTCTCAGTAATCTAGTAAGACACTGTTTCAAAATAATAAATAAAAAAATCCTAGGGTGTAGCTTAGAGGTAGAACATCTCTGAGAAGAGAAGGAGGAGGAGGAGGAGGAGCAGGAGGAGAAAAGGAGGAGAGGAGGAGGAGGAGAAGGAAGAGGAAGAGGAGGAGGAGGAGGAAGAAGAAGAAGGAGGAGGAGGAGGAGGAGGAGGAGGAGGAAGAGGAGGAAAGGAAGGAAGGAAGGAAGGAAGGAAGGAAGGAAGGAAGAAAGAAAGAAAGAAAGAAAGAAAGAAAGAAAGAAAGAAAGAAAGAAAGAAGAGGCCCAGCCTGGTTGTCATGTATCACACTTGTAATCCCAGGATTTGGGAGGCTGAGACAGGAGGATTGCACGTTCACAGCCAGCCTCAAGTACTTAGCGAGGCCCTCCACAACTTCAAAATAAAGAATAAAAAATAGGGCTGGGGAGTAGGGAACAAATAGCTTGGAGGTAGAATGCCCTTGGGTTCAATTTCCAGTACCACAAAAAAAAAAAAGATGAGGCACAGAGATTGCTAATTAACAGAACCAAAAAGAGCCAGTGGTTTGTACATGAAATAATACTGAGCTGGTAAATCTCTTAATACATTGAGAGAGGCAAAATCTGGAGCCATAAAATGAAGTCTTACTTTACCCGGTGCTTGAACACTCTTTCAATCCACAAGAACTTACTGAGCATCTACTTGATGCCTGCCATGGTGCTAGGTGCTGAAGATGTAGGGGGAACAAGAAAGCTCACAGTCCCTGCCCTCCTAGCACTTATACGCTAGTGGGAGAGACAGATAGTAAGCAGATATTTTTACAAATGAATATTTACTCTGTTGCATCACATTTAAAATTCTATTAAGTGCATTTGAACTTGTAAGTCATCACTCACTGGCAAGATACTTGCCAGTCTCAGAAACACTGAAATATAAAAATGTATTAATTTTAGAATTAACAAATATAGTTGCCACAATTAAGTAAGTGCTGTAAGAGAGAAGATACGGTCCTAGGAAATCATATATCAGGGATGGCTAAGCTTTCCCTGAAGAGTGCCTAGACATCAGAGAAATTAGAAGGAGGAGATGGGATTGAAGGAGACAGGCAACTCTGCCATATAGCCTTTGTGTCATGTTCAGGGTGTGGGGGAGCTCACAGTACTGAAGGAACTGAAAGAAGACCTATGTGGCTGGAGAGAGAAGCGGAAACAGGCTGCTGATGAGCTGGAGAGGAAGGCAGCCCCACTCCAGCACATGAGGGTGCCGGACAGGGATGGAAATATGTGATGGGGGATGGAGGCCGACTAGCACAGAGAGGGTAGAGGTCTGTACACAACGGAATACAGCACAGCCAGTCAAAAGATCTCTGGATTATAATTTTTTGGGGTGGTACTGGGGTTCCTGAAAACCCTTCTACCTCTGGGCTTCACTCCCATACCTTTTTTTAATATATTTTTTTAAATTTGGAAACAGGGTCTCTTAAGCCAGCGAGGCTGGCTTCGAACCTGCGTGATCCTCCTGTCTCTGCCTTTCAAGCGCAGGGATTACAAGCATGCGCTACCACACCTGGCTATGGATTATAATTTTTAAAAACACTATGTGAGACATACAAAACATTTCTGGAGAAATATGTGACCAGAGGATATCATACTAAAAAACTGAGTCTTTAGCATAAGAGTCAAGGTAAGCTGAAAAGGGTCTTGAGGGAGGGTGTGAGATCAGATTTATGCTTTAAGTGCATCATCATTAAATAAAGAAACGAGGCACAAAACATGGATATAGGATGCTATTATTTGTGCAATAAAGGAAAAGAGGGTGGAGGGAGAGCGCTCCAGAAAGAAAGGGAGGATGTGATAAGAGGTCTGAATGGACAGAAGTGCAGGAAGCACAGCTAAGAATCTGCAGCACCTCTGATCGTCTCTTGGAAAGACACCTGTTTGTCCATGGAACTTTCTATACTTTGATCTAGGAGACTCAACTCTCTGTTAGCAAAACAAGGGTATAAACTGAAACAGCAAAGTAAGTGATGGATGGAGCCTCCCTCTGGCTTCTGTGGATGGGGATGCTGAGCAGCATGCAGGGAGTAGAGATAGAGAAAGAAAGCACATTAAGAACACACAGTGGTGGAGGGAGCATGGCCAAGGCTGGGGTGGCTCTCCCATGCTGAGGGCAATTCTACAGCCCAGCGCAGCTAAGAGATGCCAACCCCCAAAGGCCCCGGGGAAGAGGGAGTCTTTAGATCCTGAAGCAAGGCTAGGATGGAGACAGCACACCATGCCATCCTACATTTTCCAAGAAGCCAAACCTCTCAGGACAGTGGCTTTGTCTGAGCCTCTCGTCGCCTTCCTCTGTGAACACACGTTTAGTGGGTTGCTGCTTTCTGTTGGAGTCTCTACAGAAACAAAGGTATCCCTGCATGGTCATTTCTCCTTTGCTTTTTCTAGAATTCTAAAGGTTTATCCAGTTTGGGGCCCATGTTTTTATTAATATCTTGGCCCAGGGTTTCTATATCTGCCAGGTAGTATAAAATCAAGCCTTATAACCTCCTATGGGTACAGCTAGTTTTTGAGTGTGATTGCTTTTACTAGTGGCCCAAGATAAACAGTTCCTTGGCCTCTTTGCTTAAGGGAAGTGTTTTTCTTGCATTGTTTTGTATATATGACAATGGGGATTAAATTCAGGTGTATTATACCTCTGAGCTATACCCCACCCCTTTTCTTCCTTCCTTCCTTCGTTCCTTTGTTCCTTCCTTCGTTCCTTCCTTCTCTCTCTCTCTCTCTCTCTCTCTCTCTCTCTCTCTTTCTTTTGTGGTACTGGGGGTGGAACTCGGGGGCTTTCTACCTCCAGGCTATACTCCCAGACCTTTTTTATACTTTATTTGGAAAAGGATCTCTCTAAGTTGCTGAGAGCCTCACTAAGTAGCTGAGGCTGGCTTTGAACCTGTGCGATCCTCCTGTCTCAGCTTCCCAAGCGCTGGGATTACAAGCGTGCGCCACCACCCCCGGCTCATTTTTTCTTTTGAAACAGGGTCTCATTAAGTTGTCGAGGGTCTCATTAAGTTGCCAAGACTAGTCTCAAACCTGCACGCATCCTGTCTCAGCCTCTCAAGTATTGAGATCACAAAGTCAACGTCACTACACCTGGCTGGGAAGCATTTTTCCCAGTAACCATTTCGAAATAGACTTGTAACTTCCCTGTTTCTGGGCTTACATAAGGAATCAATCCCAGCTTCCCTCTGTGCACAGGCCTGAGCTCTGGCTCCCCCATCCATATCCAGCCTAACACCCCCAGCTCAGGTTTAGTGCTTGGCTGTTTCATACAGAGATGGCATGATGTCTAATGCTGAAGTTGTGCATTTAGGTCCTTATAAATTCAGGACAGGGCCTGAATTTTGCACAATGCCTCTCTTTGGGGCCCCCACACACAGATGTTCTTGTTGGACCAAACCATGTTTTGGTTTCCTAAAGGCCACAAAGGAGAAAAGTTTGAATAAGTCCTTCAAAACACTGGTCTACTTTCCCATTCTTGGTGGGATGGCAGAGATAAGAGGCACTGTGCAGAGGTGCCCCTTTTATTTTCTGTCCTGTCAAATCTAAAGAAACAGACAGGCCCCCTGGAGGCAAGGGCTAACCCCACGCAACTCCCGCGTTGCCATCAAATCTCACATTCTGCAACCTCAGCTTCATACGCCGAGACAGAGAAAGCAGCAGGAAGACTTGTTGAACATTTATTCCCAGGTTTTTTTTTTAATTTCCTCTGAAACGAATATGAATGCACTATGGTCTTTACACTCCGCAGGAGCTAATCCCCCACTGGAAGGTTTGGGGAACCTCATTCCTCCTTGCGGATGCCATCTGTCAACAGGCGCGCTCCTGCAGGCTCTTTTGAAAGGCCCACAGTGCATGGCGTGGCTTTCTCTTTGCAAGCTCTATTACAGTTATAACTATGATTCTTTAAAAAGAAAATAATGTAGGAATTGCTTCCAGAGCCCAAATGCCTGTGTGAAAGGCTGTCTTCTCTTGGAGAGCAGGCGGCTTTCAGTGGCTTGTCCGGCAGTGAGTGGGGCTAGAGTCCCCACTGCAGACCAAGGGGGCACTTACCCAGGCCTGAGCCCACTGCACACACTCCACGGGAAATGTGTACTTTCAGTGTTGAAAGAACCATGGGAAGAAAATGATATTTTTATAAATGAAAGTGCTTAATAAGTATTATTCACTAAGTAAAATCATATTTGCCTTGAATGTCTTTGTCAGTTTCATTAACAAAGAAAAATCTGGCTGAAATATTTAATCTCTTCCAATAAAATTAATAAATGGCAATAAAAAATTCTCCATATTGGTCCAGTGAGCATTTATTAATTGTTTGCCATGTACATCATGCTATTAGGAGGCTCTGTGAACACATTTTAGCCAGTCAGACTTTGATCTTTAGAAGCTTTTGTTAAAGGTACCTAATTTATTTTGTGTCTATCTCATGGGATAAAAATTGTCTCAGAATTTCTAATCCAGTTTAGATGATTTAAATTACTCAAGGCCCATGAAGGCTACTGTAAAAATTTCTCTCCATGCCCTTTCATACATTTGTGATTTTAAATCACACTGAGTATTTTTTTCGGCAGGGAATAAGGAACCCTCATTATGAAACATTCCCGGGTCTGTCAGTGAATCGCATGGAATGAGAATCCATCTTGGAGTCAAAGTCATATATCTCCCCCACGCTATCTGATAAAATCATCTACTGGTTTCTTGGGTGGCCCATCACATGACAGATATATGACTTTGAGACAGGAACTGAAATAAAATTCCTGTAATACCCTTAGGGGAAAGAAACATTGTCACTGTTGAGCCTTTTAGTCAATGACTTAATTCCCTTTAAACTTTCCTTAACTCTTACTTACATCTTTGAACTGAACCCAAAAGAGCTGCCTAGTTTTCTCACTGAATCCACAGTGCTTCCTACTGCCGTGGTTTTCTGGATTTTCTTTCAAGGACCTTGGTGCTAGATGATGTGACATTTGCCCTGAAAGATTGTACTCAATGCTTTGATCCACAACCTCACATAGGCAGGACTACAGGAGAGACGAGGGCTGGAAAGCAAACCATATGGCGTTCCCAGAAAGAACAATGTACTCCTGATGGCACTGTGGCCCTACATCTGAAGACCACATGGTACATTCTTAGCCACTGGTTGTCAGATGGCCACGAACGGCCCTGAAATGCTGCCCCCAACCCCTAAATCCCTTCCATCCTATATCAGCATGATGAGGTAGAAGCAACGTGTGGATGTGTGACTTCCGCTCCAGAGAGCCTTGTCTTTTCTGCCTCAGGGCTTGGTAAATGCCTGGGCCCTCCTTCCAGTTCCTTGGACCAAAAGCCTCAGAATCATCTTGACTCCTCTCTCACCCACAATCTAACATTTCAGAAAATGCTGTTGGCTTTACTTTCAAAATAGGTCCAGAATCCAGCTACTTCTCACCACCTCCACCACTGCCACACTGGTCCAAACCACCAACATCTCTCCCCAGGGGCCCTGCAGGAGCCTCTAACTGCATTCCTCAAACCACCCTCATCCTCACGGTCTACACTCCACTGAGGACCCAGAATAAGCTTGTTAAAACCTCCGTCGGACCATCTCACTTTACAGCTTACAACTCCATGCCAGCCCCATCACTGGCCCACACAGGACTATGGCAGGGGGACTGATGGTGGCCTCGAGGACCTGACCAGATGGTTGTCCACACCTCCAAACCCAAGCGGTCATCTCCCCACTCACTCTGCCATGCTCATGCCAACCTTAGGACTTTCCTCCACATGCCGGAATGCATTGGGTCTTTATGTTTTAAGTCCAGCTGCCTGCAATGCTCTTCTCCAAAGCAACACATGGCCTATACCTTCACCTCCTTAAGTCTTTGGCCAAAGGCCACCTCCCCACTGGGGCCCACCCCAATCACCTTCTGAATCTGCAGTCCCCTGGTACTATTTATCCCTTTTCTGTATGGTCCCTAAATTCCTGAAAGTATTTATCCCTTTTCTGCCTTTTTAGCTATACAACATATTACCATCTGAACGACTATTTATTTATACAATTGTGGATTATCTCCCTCCACTAGAATGTAAGCTCCACGGGGGCAGGAATTCTTGTCTGTTTTGTTTCCTACTGTATTTGTAGCAACTAGCATAGACACTGGCTCGTGGTGGGTGCTCCGTAAATATCTGGGCAATGAATGAATGAATGTTTGGACTCTGAGCTCTCACTGTAGAACTCCAGACATTCCACTCCCAGACATTCCTTGCATACAGCACATCCTCAGAGCCTGCAGCAGTTTGTACTAATGGAAGAAGCAGGGTCCTCACAGGATTTCTGGAATCCTTTAGCATCAAACTCTGTACTTCAGAAAGTGAGGTTATGTTAAGGTTTCAGTACAGAGACCAGCTCACGTCAGCGGATCAGGGGTGCTGATACTAGGATTGTTACATACACAGCCCTGGATCTAGTTTCAGGGGAGGCCAGCTTGGAACCATTCTGGGCAAGGCACAGCTCAGTGGCCTCCACGTTCATATCTGACTCTCACAACAACCGCACACTCATGTTCAACACTGAGGTCTCCTCCTAAGAAAACAGACACTCCCTCAAACAGGAGTATCACTGCGAGAAAGAAACTTTCCAATGGAAACTTGGTAAGTAAGAAGAATGTACCCTACATCCAAAGATTCATTTTTTGACTTGAGACTGGTTTGGAGTTAGGGTAAAATAGAAAAAGAAAGTTGATAGCAACAGGCTTCTTGCGGATTTTACTTTTTACAAAGAAATTCAAGACAACATGGGAAAGAAATATCTGATCATCAGCACTTTGACCAGTAGTAACATAAGCATTTTTTTATTGGAGTTAGTGTGCACACATGTGTATGTGAGAAAGTAAGTTAAGAAGGAAAAAGAAAAAGTAATTTTTTAAAATGGAATTTTATATCCATTAACAAGATAGATTTGTTGTCTCTGTGGTTTTTTGTGGTATACTCTCAAATGATCAGTTCACCTGGTCAATTTAGTAACAAAAAATACAGCATCCTTGAAAGAAACCAGTGTTTCTAATTGAAGCACATCAAATTTACATAATTCTGTTCTGAACATTGGAGATTACCTTATAATACTTCCCAAAGATGCAATAAAACAAAAATACAAATTTTAAGTAAAAGTTGCTTCAAGTTCACATTTACCTAAATATTAGACTATTCTTTTCAAGATAGAGAAAAAAGTTACAAGATTTTGGACAAGAAAACTTAAAAAGTCACAACTTCCATAGTCATATATCCATGACTTGTGCTATCATTTCTTATTCTAATGACTGCTTAAGAAGAAGCACACTCAGGCCACTGTCCCTAATTAAATAGTATTGTATTCTGTTTTTGTTTTTTTTTTTTTTGCATGAAGTGTGGCTCCAGAAGACTGTGCATCCTTCCAGAGCAGCGGTTGTTGGATCTTCTGCTGCTCCTACAAGCCCCAAAGTGGCAAGCACAGAATGAGACACATACTAGTAGGTGCTCGGTGAATACCAGCTGGCTTAACTTTGCTGTTAGACGTTATTCAAAACTCTAGCAAAGGCTTTGAAATTGTGCACAGGCAAAGAAGAACTGGCCAGTTCATGTTAAGAGGCCCTGTGAAAAGCACACAACATACGGGGCGGGGGGGGGGGAGAAAATGATAGAATAAACTCGTGCACATTTGTACTATGCATCCTGTTTCAGAAATTTCAAAAAAATAAAAATAAAAACACGTCAAAAGTTAGCTTTGAAGTAGGTATTTTCAGATGTGAATTCAGAGCTAAAGTAAATTCTTACAGTTTTCATCCTGGGCAATGCATTGTAAGGGGATCCCAAAGAAAGACGTATAGCTGTCATTGTACCACACCAGAAGCTCGGTGCCCCTGGGGATATCTATACAGGCTCGGTAGAATATATTCGACCTATTCAAAACAAAAGAAAACCCAGCTTAGTAATGCATAGGACTCTTGTGCCCCCACCACATTTTTATTGCCCCGAAAATGTTCTGCCCAGCTCCATCTAAACAGTTTGTAATAAATCTACACCCACCTTATTGTCCTCAGTAATCAATTAGAGCCTGTAACTCAGTATGATAAACAGCATACAGTTTATTTCCACAGTGTTCTTCTACAGAGGGTCTTAAAGAGACAGATATTTGGCCGAGGAGACAAGCCAAAAGGAAAAGTTCATTTAAAAACAATTCCATCTCACACTAATGAGAAAATTATCTCTCCCGGCAAACTGGAAATACTGTGGTGCACAGCCTCATATATAAATTAATACTATTAATTTCTTATTTGAAGGAAAAGCACTAAGCATATTCTGGTGAGTTGGCATCGGGAGCTATTTGTAATAAAATGAACCATCTTCATAATATAAGGATTAAGAGAAATAAAAATCTGCTCCACAGCCTTTTCCCTGAAGTTTGATACAGGAGACCAAAAAAAAAAAAAAAAAGAGAGAGAGAGAGAAAAAAGAAATCCTTATGTGAAATAAATGGAAATTCAATAAATACAAGAGGAGCACTTTACACTGGCTGAAAGATTATACTCTGAAATGATACAGTGAGGGTGCCAAGAAATAAACATTTTTTATAACAGCCTTGATACTGTAAAGAAAAATCTACAGATTAAGAAAAAAATGAGGAGACTGCGACTGGTTTTCTCAATGAAGAATGGCTACAAATATTAGCCTCAAGTTCCAGATAAAAGTGTGTGGGGTTGGTGGGCCTTAAATTTCGCCTTTCTATAAGGAATTGGCTGTAGCAGGGCAATTTGCTCCTTGTGTAACACTGCAGACACAAGGCGAGCCCTTCTCCACATTTTTCATGGCAGTGAGATATGCGCTTGTCAACATATTTTGTCACCACAAAGTGGCTCTTGGCAATAGGATCATAAAGATCAATAAAAAAGTGCAGATTCTCAATATTTTACTTGCAGCTGCAAAAATTTCATTTATCTTGTTATTTTCCTTACTTGCTGCCACTCTGTCTCACGAGGGCACTGCTAGCTAAGCATAATGTTTTTTCCCCAACATTCTATGAATATCTGACAAAAACTCCTGCCAGTTGTCCAGCCCTGGCCGCCCTTCCTCCCCCTGCATCTCCTAAGAGCTATGCATTTTATTAATTCTTTCCACCGCTACATATAAAAAAAATCAAAATCAGAGCAAGCTATAAATCACTGGCATCTCCTAACTTGAGAAAAATTGAGTCTACTTTGTACTTCACCCTTGTAACATTTCATCTCTCGGCTTGGCTTCCCTTAGTATAAACACAGCGCCCGGCAAATGAATGTGCGAAAACCAAATGACACACTTTGCCGCTGAAAGAGCAGAACTGTTTTCGAGCGATGGGTGGTCTTCTGAGGCACGGAGTAGGCCGAGAGGGGGGAAAAAATGTGTAAGCGTACACCGTTCCTTACAGGCGGGCAGAGCTTCCAAAACTCGCAGAAATCTCTGCATGTTGAAGCACATCAAAGGGATTTTTCCCTTTTCAGATAATATTTCCTTTGCTGACATGTATTTAGTATTGTGGTTGGATGACTCATAAAGATAGCTTCGTGGCGTCCCAACGCAGTTGAAGCAGAACACATGCCAACAAACATTATTGTCAGCCTCAAAATAAAAACACAACGTTCAGCTGAGGGTCAATCAATCAAGGGCGCTTTGAAGAAAATTCCATTTAGATATTACAAATCATAACAGAATGAATTTAAACCAGCTGACTTTTTGTGAAGAGGACATTCATGTACAATAAAAATTAGGCTGGCTCTTCAGGGTCCAACTTTTCTATTTTCTTACTTTTGGACGTGGCCAGTAGTGATGGATGCCAGTTTTTAAAATTGTGTTTTTGTAGTTCGTTTTATAAAGATCTGAAGTAATCGAAAACAGACCAGCCAAGAGAGCTCACGGTTTCAACGCCGTCATGAAAAGGGAATTGTAAGATCCACTTCATATTGACAGATAGGTAATGACTTACTTATTCCCCCTTCCGTTTAGGACTTTTCTGTCCCAAATTCAGATTTTGCCTCAAGAGTTCCCTGGGTACCCATTATGGAACCAGCCAAATTATCCCTTGCCGACCGTATGAGAACAATCCTTACTGATTTTTTTAGTTCAGAGTTTGGTAAAACCTTCACGACAGCAAAGGATTATGAGTAAAGCTTGTGCACGGCAGTGTAACCAAATTCTGTCTTGCACTATTTCATTTAGACCATTATTTAATCAAATAAAACTGCATTGGGAACCAAGGCCATAAGTCAGATGCTGCCCAAAAAGGTTCCTTTTAAATTGGAGCCCTTCAGAGAACAAGCCAGATTTGAGCAGTCTTTAAGATATAAAACGAAGAAAGATTAAAGAAAAAAAGGAAGAAAGAAAGAAAGAAAGAAAGAAAGAAAGAAAGAAAGGAAAACTTCATTAAAAATAAAAACAGAAAGGAAAATAAATAGCCATAGGCAGGACTCCAAGTTGCCGAGCACAGGGCCCTCTGCTTTGATGTGTCTGTGGTGCCTGATAAAACTAAACAGTTGCTTCTGATTTTAAAGAGAACACGGCTGTTTATAACTGAGCTCATATATTTATATGGCACATGTTTTCGAGGGATTTTGAGAAAAGATGGCTTAGTGGTAGGGCTTTTTTTCCCATTTGATTTGCTTTTGGCCTCTCATCTTCACTCCAGCCTTCTTGGGCTCTAAGTAGAAAGCTTGGCCAGCAGGTGCACTGAGAAGAGCTGGCTTAGCATCTGAGGGTCCTCGTGCTCCTCAGCTCCGCAGAGGCCTCCCTGTGGGACTCTCAGTGGGGAACAGGGATGGCTTCGCCTTGCCTTTATCACCCTTCTGGCTTTGCCCATAGATCTTGGGAGGCCAGAGGCCTCTTTGTGCTTTGAAACCCCTTCATCATGTGAAACATATCCAGAATCATTAAAGGGTCCCATCTAATATCCAGATACCCTTTGAGGAAGCAGGAGAGGTTACCCAAGGCCAGTCATTGCTGAAAGCATCACTGGTTTGGGAATGGCAGTCTTGGGAAGGTTGAGAGTTCTTGGTTTCCCATGCCTTTGTGCAAATAAAACTGTCCTCCCAGGGAGCCAGCCTGAAGGAGATGCAAAGCAAGGGATCTGGGGCTGAGTCTGCGACTCCTACTTATCTGCTGGGTGAATCCCTCCAAGTCAGTGGGCTTACTGGACTCGATCAGTCCTCTGTGAGAGTTCAAGTGATGATGTAAAAGTAACTTTAGCATGTGTACAGGGTAGGAGAGGCCATCTACTAACACCTTTATTTCTGAATGCTCATGAAATGACTGCCTTAGGAACTAGCCAAAAGCAACAGCAACAACAACAACAAATCTACCAATCTCTGCAGAGTTCTGCAGGCTTTTTCCAAGCACTAGCAGCAAACCTGAATTTGTATATTCAAGCCAAAGGGCTTCCATTATTTAAATGGTAAATCAAGATATACTTTACCTGTACTGAACTACTGTTAGATTCTGTTCTCCGCAGTGCCTTGCACATCGGATATACCTCATCCAGCTCGACTTACTAGGTTCCCCACCATCAATAAAGTGCTGTAGTGTCCCATCTTGGTCATATATCTAGAGAAGAGGTCAGAAGGTCAAGTAGTTAGAACGAATCATCAGCAATCATTTTCCCTGCTTCCCTTCATGTCTTTCTGTGTCAGCTGCAGAAATTTATGGCCCTCAGGTTTCTTAGTACCTATTGACGCCCTGGAAACTCAACCAGAATAACAGTAAACTATTTTTTGGTGATGCAAGCCCATTACGTTTTTCTTATCAAGCCAATCTTCCCTGTATTAAACATACTTGAGGTATCTCAAGGATGTGATCGTATTTCCCAAAGAATATTTAGCCTATTTTGACAGGCTAGTCTTAAGTAATGAGCTGCCGGATAAACAAAGCAAGCTGAATGGAGAGGCACGCTGACATGGTTGGAACATCCACATAACAGACCCGCAAAAAAAAAAAAAAAAAAAAAAGGCCCCAGTCTCAAACATGTGATCATTCAAAGGCATTTGAGAGGCCATCACCGTCTGTCCAACAAGCTGGGTGACACCAAGCAGAAGGCAGTTGGAGACTTACAGAGCTGTAATAACCGGTAATGGGCTGGGGATATAGCTTGGTGGTAGAGTGCTTGCCTAGTGTGTGTGAGGCCCTGGATCCAATCCCCAGCACTGGATAATAAATAAATAAATTAATTAATTAATTTTAAAAATTAAAAAGCTGGGCATGGTGGAGAACATCTGTAATCCTAGCAACTAAGGAGGCTAAGGGAGAAGGATCACAAGCTTAAGGCCAATCTGTGTGACTTAGTGAGACCTTGTCTCAAAATAAAAAAAAAAAAAAAAAAAAAGAAAGAAGTGTGGAAGTAGCTTGGTGGTACAACATTCCTGGGCTCAATTCCCAATACTGAAAAAGAAAAACTAGAACTGGCAAAATAGATTCCAGTTCCAATGAATGAACAGACTTTCACCTTGCAGTAGATGTCAGGACCCAAAACTATTGGGAAAGGAGTCACCAAAAAAGGGAGACTTTCAAAAAGAAAATGAAAAAACTGTTTCCTGTGTCTTAAATTCCTTCACTGACATTGCTCTCATAATTATTGCCTTGGGCCAACTCAAGCCAATTTTTTTCAAGATGGCAGAGAAGAAAATAAAATCTACTTCAAGTCAGGCAATCGCATAGGACAAAAATTCTTCTGCAAAACAACTAGCTGGCAAGCACATACGAGTCAGTGCTGACAGGAGAAACCATAGCTCCCCTTCATAAACCACGTCAGAGCCAGGGCACCTCAGGGATGTGGTGTCTAGGGGAGGGGGAAATGAGATGGCTATACATCAACAGCAATTCTAGAAGGAATGCTTAGTCCTGGGGCTTCTGGGAAGCAAAGGGCAGTCAAAAGAGTTTTCTAAGGGTTTTTTCTCAGAAGGACCAGGGTATAACTATTTTCAAATAAAATCATTAGTGAGATTCTAGTAGCTGTTGAAATGTCCCCAGAGCATCCTGGGAAATCATCTCTTGCCATTTAGCCTTTCCACTTTTCCTTTCCAAATAAACATGGAGAATAAATCTTACAGAGAACTTCACTGGTTACAGTTAGGCCCTAAAATTAGCCTGGTCATTCACATTAATTTAGCTCAGTACTTCTATTCTGGAGGGCCACAGGGCTTAGTGATGACAGTTTCTTTTTACTATCACCAGTCATTTTAAAACAGCTGAGGGTTTTTTTTTCCTGCTTTTCTTGAAATCATTCCTCTCCACCCCCAACCTTTTCACTAACCCCGCAAATAAAAAACAAACATTAATAAAGACAATCATTTGAGAAGATACAACTTTGTTAGCACACCTCAGTAATTGCAACTGATAATCAATTTCTCCCGAGAAGAATAAAGAGATTCCCAGATTATATTCTATTCTAAGCTAATGCTTTCTTTAAATTCCTACTTTGTGGATAATGACAGAGAATGGAAACATCTTGTGTGGTTGGTACCCCTGCAGCATAAGCAAGCTAAAGACGGATATCGTATTTAGATTAGATTGCATGGAAGGTTTTTTTTTTTGTCATGTTATTTTGTTGTTGTTATTTTTTAGGAAGTCAGTTAAGATTCATAATCTCAGCTCTGAGCCTTTTGTTGGCAGCCAATGTGACATCGAACAAAGCCATTTGGTTTCCTGAATGCCACTGTTTATCATTAATGGAATAAAAAGTGTTGATGACTCAGGCCCTCGCCCCACCCTTCCTCCAGAAACAAGCTTGGTGAAAATGACTATGGAGCATTTTGAGCAGTGCAGGCAACAGTCCGCCCGCCTGGCACTTGTAGGTGGAGGGGCCTTTCTTAAGCGTTAACTCAGTTGGAAACCATCCACTAATCAGTCCATCTTGAAAATGAGTACAAATGTCTTTCTTCCCAAACTTTTGTATCCGTAATAATCTCCTCAATTAAGTATCTTGTGATCATAAAGAAACCTCCACAATTTTGGCCTGTCTGATGTAAACTGCTAGTTGCTTGAAGTAGAATGCATGGCTATTTGTCGGGAATTAGCATATGGTATAGCGCACAGCACAAGGCTGGGCTTTTAGTGATACTGATATTATACTACTTCACATAAAACTGTGACGGAAGTACCACACCTCTCCTTAAGTCTCATAGCTGCGTACCAGAGTTGAAGGAAGTCATTCAATCTTCATACTGTTTTCCAATAGCTCCAAAAAAACACAAGGAATTTAAAGAGATGAACTAATGCCAAGACCAAGAGTTATTTTGCTTTTATTATCTTTCAAAAGATTTAAAATAAGCAGTAAAATATCAAAAAATCATGAACAGAGTGTTTAGACAACCCCCTAAGGACCTGTGTAAAATGTTTAAATGGTCAGAAATTTTATTCGTTCAATTAATGAAAAGGAAAACAAGAGTGTCAGATTTAGAGTACGGAAGAGGTTCATTCTGGAAGAATAGTTGATCACAGCAAAGTTTTGCTGAAAATCGTGCTGTTTATTCTGAATGAACATGAACAACAAACTTCAAGTATTTCCTCCATTCTTCTGGAGAAGTTAAATGAACCTTTAGAAGCAAAAGAAATACATAAGACTACAGGGGACTCAGAGGAGGGGAGTAAATCCTGCAACAGAAGACCCTCAAAACCATGGGCAGTATATTTGGTTTAGACAACAAGGAACAGCATTGCTGGGGAAAAAAACAAAAAACAAAAAAAAAGCATAATATGGTTCAGCCACATTGGGGAATATTTTGGCAATACTTAAATAAATTTGGTAAAGCATATATCCTATAGTTCAGGGATTTTACTTCTAGGAAGTTACCCCAGTGAAACCCTGATCTGTGTGCTCAAGGAGACAAGTTCAAGGGCACTCACTGAAACATGCAACATTGTAAAAGCAAAGAGTTAAAAATATTGGAAAGATCCACCATCAGAAAAATAAATTGTCTTAACCATTCAAAAACATTTGTATGGAACATTTAAAAGTAATGAGCTAGCCGGGCGTGGTGGCACATTCTTATAATCCCCGTGTTTGGGAGGCGGAGACAGGAGGATCGCACTGTGCTGGTTCGAAGCCAGCCTCACTGGCTTAAGAGACCCTGTTTCCAAATATGTATATAAAATAGGTCTGGGAGTGTAGCCCGGAGATAGAAGGGTTTCCAGGAACCCCAGTACCACCAAAAAAAAAAAAAAGTAATGAGTTAGACCTACTTGTATTAAGATCCAGTTGATATAAATATTGAAAACAATGTTGACTGAGAAAATCAAGTTGCAGATCATTATTTGCTAAAATTTTAAATTACACAAAATAACACTCTAAATAGTATATATTATAGTAGCTTATAACTGAAATATATGTAGTAAATAGATAAACATATATGCATATATACAGAAAAATTCTGAAAAGACATGCCAGAAGGATTCCCAACAACTTCTTCATAGTACTGTTCTTCAGAAATAAAAGAATGGAAGGAAAGCAAAGGCAACTTACCCTTTATCAGAAAAGTTTCACTTCTTAAAAAAAAAAGAAAGAAACCTAACAAACAGCAAAGTGCTAACATGTACTCGTCGTCTTTTGTGGCCTGGATACAGACGGTTGATATTTGACTTTGTTTTGTTGTGTATTTTGGTGCTGGCGATTGAACCCAGGGCCTCCCACAGGCTAAGCATACTCTTATCACCAAGCTCCCCGTCGTCCAGCCACTACTTTGTATTTCTCCACTTTCTTTCTTCTTTTAATCAGAGAGAGAAAAATAAATAAAAAGAAAGTCTATCCCTTCATGTGTTTGTACTTCAGTTTTTGCATGCATTGTTAAAATAGAGAGGCTGGCTATGTTACCCAAGGTTAAAAACTTTATCTGTGTTATCCTCCTGGGAAAATATTTGTAATATGTATCACTACATTATCAGCCTCTGATTTTTTTTTTTTTGTGATTGCTGCAACTATTTTAAAACCACTACTTCTGGTCTGTACTTTTTCTTTTGTCCTATATCAATGAAAGTAGAAAGATAAGAGGGAGAGCTAATTCAGACTTTTTAAGGGAATTTTAAGTTTTCAATCTGATAATAGTTACTGTGGCAACACACACTTGGTTAAAATAATGATCACACAAATTTTCACTCATTATAAACCATGTGTGGAGCCGGGCGTGGTGGCACACGCTTATAATCCCTGCGCTTGGGAGGTGGAGACAGGAGGATCGCACAGGTTTGAAGCCAGCTGGTGCTGGCTTAAGAGACCCTGTTTCCAAAAATAAAAATATAAAATAGGTCTGGGAGTGTAGCCTGGAGGTAGAAGGGCTTCCAGGAACCCCAGTACCACACACACAAAAAAAAAATTAAAAATAAATAAAATAAAATAAACCATGTGTGGCACCAACTAAAACCCACCATGAGAAAGGCATTGTCTTGCAATCCTGGATATCAGGAAGGGCCATTCTCTTCCATGATCATCTTGTCTTTAGAACAAAGTTCTACTTTAATTGTTTATTTGTATTTATTTATTTCTTTTTTGTGGTACTGGGGATTAAACCCAAGGACATTCTCTTTCTGAGCTACACCCCAGCTCTATTTTTTATTCTTCATCTTTTGAAACAGGGTTTCACTAAGTTGCAAAGAGCCTAAGTAGCTGAGGCTGGTTGAAAACCTGTGATCCTTCTGTCTCAGCCTGAGATTACAATTCACCACACCTGGCTCAAAACTCTACTTAAAATGAGAAGAGCAAGAGTAAGACATCCATCAGCAACATGTGTTACAATGCTTGCTTGGGAGTGGCTTGTTCACAGCTTCATAGTTTACGAATGTTGCCAGCCTACATTAATGATAATAATCATAAAAACAATGTAAGCCAGAAACTTATTTAAGCCCAGTTAATAGCAGGAAAACACCTTCCACATGATAAGAATTTGTGTGCACTGGTGACTCTTGATGACTCTGAACAAAAACTGCTTCCCTAATGCAAGACTGACAAATGAGTAGATGTCAAGCTAAACTCAGGCACTGTACCGACTTTGTTTTTCTTGCATGGTGTTATTAAAATTTTTTAATTTTTTTAGGTGGTACTGGGGTTCCTGGAAGCCCTTCTACCTCCAGGCTACACTCCCAGACCTATTCTTATATTTTTATTTGGAAACAGGGCCTCTTAAGCCAGCATGGTTGGCTTCGAACCAGCGTGATCCTCCTGTCTCTGCCTCCCAAGCGCAGGGATTACAAGCGTGCGCCACCACGCCTGGCAAAAAAATTTAATTTTTAAAATTAGACTTCTGCCGGGCGTGGTGGCGCACGGTTGTAATCCCCACGCTTGGGAGGCAGAGACAGGAGGATCGCGCAGGTTTGAAGCCAGCTGCACGTGCTGGCTTAGGAGACCCTGTTTCCAAATAAAAATTTAAAAATAGGTCTGGGAGTGTAGCCCGGAGGTAGAAGGGCTTCCAGGAACCCCAGTACCACCAAAAATAAATAAATAAATAAATAAATAAATAAATAAGCAAAATTAGACTTCTAATTTCTCTTGACAAATCAAAAGATGAATTCCCAATCTTATAATAATTCACTGAGGCTAAGGCTGAGAGAAGGTGACCATCTTTAGATGAGGCATGTGGTTTTCCGATTCTCCACAGAACTGTTTCCTATTGTTTTATGTGCTACGTACTTCACTAATTTACTTACCTGCTCGGCCTAATTAAACATTTACATTTGTAACCACAGTCATAAAGGAATTACTCCTATGGCTAAAAATTACTCTGTTGTAGCTGTGAGCACTTTAAAAAAAAACCCACAAAAACTTTGAAGCAAGAGGCTAGAAACACTGCAAACATTCATCACTCCTGTCCTGCCCCAAGTCCAAGCTTTCTGTCCTGTAGCTTTTCCATTAAAGGAGAACTGAGGCTATTTTTTTTTTCATTTTTATCAGCCCAGGCTTTAGACTTTCATAATTTCTTTTCTTTTTTTCTTTTCTTTTCTTTTCTTTTGGTACTGGAGATTGAACCCAGGGGCATTCTGCCTCTGAGCTACACCCCAGCCTGATTTTTTATTCTTTATTTTTGAAACAGGGTCTCACTAAGTTGCAGAGGGCCTCTCTAAGTAGCTGAGGCTGGCTGCAAACCCGCAATCCTGTCTCAGCCTCTCAAGTACTAGGATTACAAGTGTGCACCATCACACACACACAAAAACTTTGAAGCAAGAGGCTAGAAAAATAAAAAAAAAGGTTAAAAAAAGCTATCATACTTGTTTTAAGTAAAATATCCTTTTAATTCCAAGTCTTAAATGTAGCTCCACTGTTAAAATAAAACAGAGGAAAGTAGCCCTGGTTAAAGAATAAAGGTTTAGTGGAAGCACCTCACCAGCTCCACGAACCCTCCGCGGTCATTCTCTGAGGTGGCCCCAGGATGTCTATAGGGGTTCCACAGTGAGCCGGGGGACCCGGTGTGAGACACAAAGCATTCCCTCCAGTAGACAGGCTTCCTGAAGATGTGGGTCACCAGTTCTGAGAAAGCACTGAGCACCGTGGCTAACGTTAGGGCCCAGGAAAATCAGACCTGGAGGGAACCCAGAGGCTGTTCAGCCTGATCAGCTTATTCTCAGGAGTGAGGGCTGCAAAGGTTAGTGACGACCGAAGCAACACTGCGAGTCCACAGCAGAACCCGGCTCCTCTCCCGGCCTCCTCTCTCTCCTGGCCTCCTCTCCTGGCCTCCTCACACATCCACCTCTGGTCTGCGGTGTACTGATTCCTCCCTCACCTCGTTTAGTTCCTCCATACCCTGAAGAGACACAAAGGCCTAAACAAAAAGAGACTAGAATTATAACTTAAACATGGATATGTCCCTTCCGGAACCTGGCTGCCTAATTTTTGCCATGGCAAGGGGGGAGAGAAAAGCAGAGGTTTTAGGAAAATGCACTAGACAATTTTAAGGGAATGGGGAGACATTTCAGACGTCTTCCCCTCATTCTCAATCTTGGCATGTCCCTGTGCCAAAGCCCCGGACACTGGCATTTGGTTCTGTGTGGAAATGCCAGGCTCCTTCGGTTTTCGCCAAGCCGCTGAGGCGAGGGGGTGTTTTGTGCCCAGGCCTCTAGCGCAGGGCCCAGCACGCGCCAGGAACTGGGACGTGCTGAAGAGAACCCTACCGAGTGCTCGCCATAATTCCACAGCTGCTTAAAGATTGTGGATTTTATTCAAAGCTCAAGAAGAAATGACCACTAAATACAATGAAATCTGATTCTAAGCACTAACAACTCGTGTTGAGAAACAAACTTGTATCCTGCTTAAAGCCAGCCTCTTTCAATTCTGTGAACTGCAAAGGTGAATTTCATGTGATTAAAAATGAAATAAGAAAAGTACCAGGAAAAAAACCAGAAGAAGTTATTGGGAGTTTTCCAGCTTATCTTTGTGAACCCAGAACTGAACTGTTTTTGTTTTAATTTTTTTTTTTTTTTTGGTGGTACTGGGGATGGAACCCAAGGGGCCTTCTACCTCCAGGCTGCACTCCTAGACCTATTTTATATTTTATTTGGAAACAGGGTCTCTTAAGCCAGCTGAGGCTGGCTTCGGACCTGAGCGATCCTCCTGTCTCAGCCTCCCAAGCCTGGGGATTACAAGCGTGCGCCACCACGCCCGGCTGTTTTAAATCTTTTCATAGCACATGAAGAATTCCACAAAAGAACAAATAAAAGGATGTTTTCTAAGATCTCCTCTGCCTCATCTCCACACAGTGCCTTTATCAGCCTCTTCTCTCTATAAAATGCAAAAAAATAGGGTTTTTCAGAGTCACGTGTACTAGAAATTTTGCAAACTCAATAGAAAAGTATAACATTTGCCAAGATGGATAAAAATGTGTTATTATGAGATTCTTCTGTATGTCATAAGAACAACTATTGACTATTTTAACTGAAATGTTAATGACCAGAATGCTTTTATTGGAAAATAGAAGATTTTCCTTTCAGTAGTATGATTGTTAAAGGAGAACTTTTTATTATCATCAGGAAAACACGTGGCATCAGCCACTCCTGCTGGGGCCACAGGGGGTGGGGCAGAGGCTGAGAGTATGCCTGTGTGTCGGTTCCAGTGCGTAAGTGACATTCACGGCCTCACCAGGAGTGGTTAAGCGATTGGGGGCAGATCGTTGAACTCTCAAAGAAGCTGAGACTTTCTTTTTTAAATGATGCTAAAGATGTTCCCTGCCCCAAAGGACTGCTATGAAAACCAAATGAGCAAGTATATGTGAAACTTAAAGTGATGCTGGGCACCCAGGAATTCTCAAAGGACACTAGCGATCTTCAGGCCTGCACTATTACAGGGGGAGGAATGTCAGCCCTGGCAAAATTTACGCAGCTGTTCTTTGTCACTGTTACAATATAAGTGAGGCATATATAAATCGCTAAGGTTACTAGATCATAAGCTCACTAAAGATAGTAATGCATTTTAATCAATTTTAAAATTTAACCATATACACCTTAAATGGGGCTTTATAGACACCAGAAAGTTCCCTTTTGTGGAAAAAAAGGAGGAGGGCAAGAGAAAAATAAGCCTTAGGCTGACATCAAGGAAGTATAGGAGTAAAACAGTTGTTTAGATTTTTATCTCCTAAATGAGACTGTTAAAAATAAAACAAAAAAATGCTGTATGAATGTAAATATTTTCTAGAAAAGAATTAGGAAGCATATCTTCAGTCCTACATTTTCCTATGCTCCCATTCTTATTTTATTTTTTATTTTGAAACAGTGTCTCACTAAGTTGCAGAGGGCCTCTCTAAGTTGCTAAGGCTGCCTGTGAACCTGAGGTCCTGAGATCCTCCTGTCAGGTTCCCAAGTGCATACCATCACACCCGGCGTAGTCAGTTTTAAGTTTAACACAGTTTAAGTCCTTTACCATTCAAAGACACAGGCACCTACCAGGACTTTAAGACTATTCCTGGAGCATACTGAAAACTAACAGATATTTATTGCAAGTGTTTTGATTGGCTGTGGCTTCAAAAGCCCCGTATATCCCTCAGTGAGCAACACCGTGCAAGATTTCTTGACCTCTGAAGTCACTGACATTTTGACCAGAGGAAGTCCCAACATACAGTTCATAAACACTTGACATGTTCACAGTAGGTGAGCTGTCCGTGCAATGCACTGTACCTAGATGAGGGGCCGGGAACAGGGATGTTGTTGTGTGGGTTTCAGCCTGGAGCCTCAGATGAATGAAGACTCGGCACAGCCCCCCACCCCATTAAAGAAGACTATAAGACTTCACCTGGATGGCCTCTTTGTTTTAATATATTTTTTTTTTGGTGGTACTTGGGTTCCTGGAAGCCCTTCTACCTCTGGTCTACACTCCCAGACCTATTTTTATATTTTTATTTGGAGACAGGGTCTCCTAAGCCAGCGCAGGTGGCTAGCTTCGAACCTGCGTGATCCTCCTGTCTCTGCCTCCCAAGCGCGGGGATTACAAGCATGCGCCACCATGCCCGGCTCATTTTTAAACTTTTAATCAAACTAAATCAAGAACACAAAATAATTGCAGGCTGTGCATCCCTATCCCAAAAATGCAAAATACTATGAAATCTGAAATATTTTGAGCATCACGGCATCACTCAAAAAGTTCCAGTTTTTGAGCCAGATATGGTGACTCATGCTTGTAATCCCAGTACTTGAGAAACAAGACAGGAGGATCACAAGTTCACAGCCTGTGTGCACAGTGGATTAGGAAGACTGTTTCAAATAAATAAAAATAGGGCTGGGGGGTAGCAAAGAGGTAGAATGCTCCTGGGTTCAATTCCCAGTCACACACACACACACACACACACACACACACACACACACACACACACTTCAGATGTGGGAGCATTTTGGATGTCAAATATTTGGATTAGGATGCTCAACTGGTAAACTCTATACAAATTTACCCTGATCAAAAAGACTTCAAAATCTGAAGCACTTCTGATGCTAAGCACTTCAGATAAGGGAAACTCAATGTTTATCAAAATGAGCAACATCGTCATCTGCTTCCACATTAACACGAAAGTAGAGAGCAGCGGTTAATTACCAGGTCACACATTTGTGTGGCATTTCAGTTTCTAAAGTACTTTCACAGGCTAATTTGATCATTATATCTTACCCAAGAGGTAGGCTGCAGATATAATTGTTTTAGAGATAAAAAAAACACAACACTTTGGGCTGAGAAAGGTAAAATGACTTGCCCACAGCCATCCTCTGGGTAACGGCCACCATGTTATTGCTTTTTTATCACATCCCATTTGACCTATCAGGGAGATACAGTACAGTCTTTTCTTTAAAAGCATAAAAAAATTTCCAAATGAGGGTCATAAAAATGTTCATGATGATTAATAAGGCCATTTATCAAACAAATTCCTATTTTTAGAGCAAATGTCAATTTAGTAAGAATTACTTAATCTGTTAGTAAGATTTACACAAGCAGCGACCGTGTGATGCATAAAGACATCAATCCCCAGTTCTGCATAAAGCCACTCTCCTTCCCTTGGCAAAGTGCCATAATGGCCAGAGACATCAAAAAACGAGCTAGGTGTAAATCTGGGGATGAAGATGCATATTTTATAATGAAAGCTTCTTCACTAAAGCAAACACCAGCCAGTATGTCCACGTTATTTGTGTTCAGTTTTTAAACCTTCTTCATATTCCTTACTAATGTTAATATGAATTGATTTATTTTGTTGTTTCTAACAAGAAGACTCTTTCCTCTTCCTTTCTTTTGGAATATTTGGAATGTCTGGAATGCCAGGATTCTAAAACAGGTCTTGAAAGGTCAAGTAATGAATGCCCCATAAAATAAATGAGTAATGATTATATACACCGTTGCTGTATTTTCAGTAATGCTGATATAAAGCTATATACTGTACTTTGTCAATTCACATTCATCAAGTTCCAGAAATATTAGAAAATCATTACAGGTTTATGTTGAGTTTGCAGATAATACTAACATATAAGTCAAGACTGAAATATGGTAATCAGAAAAACAGTTGAAAAGTGTCAATAAACTGTAAAGCACTCCGTGGTGGTGGCGGCAGCTAGGCCTTCACCAGCGAGCTGGCCATGTGAAGAGATGGAAATGGGTATTTTGGTCCCACTGTGAGTCACGGCTGCTAAGTGTCAGGTTGGCAGAGAAGCATTGTAGGTGACTCTGCAGATTAGGACACTGAGGCCAGGGAGCTCCTGGGAACTGCTGAGCATTTGGTGAATCCCACTTATCTCCAAGGACGGTGGATACGAAGCCTGCCATCCATCAATCTGCAGTCCTCCTCAGACATCCTCTGTCTGTTGATCAGAGGAGGACTTTGGAAAATCAGGCTTCCATTATCAGGATTTTGTCTGTGATCCGAACGAGCCACTGAACCTTTAACTTTTCACTTGGCAGAGGCATATATTCTGGAAAAGTCCTGACAGTTCATTCGTTTTGCTCCATCCTGGAGCCAGCTGATGTCTGACTGCACAGACCCACCCTCTTTGATGTTGGACTCTTTTGAGAGTGCCCTGCTGTGAAAAAAATTTTATCCGTCCAAATTAAAGAGAAATATTTCTGCACCCAGCTGTTAGCTGTGACATGTTTGCCATTTTTCAGGGCACTGGCTTGGTGCCATCCACAGGCTCTGCTGCAAACCTATCTTTTCCCCTCTCCGTCACAGCGATAATATCCACAGTGCACAACTGTTCCAGTGTCGACACAACAGCAACATTGAAAAGGAAAATACTGGTAATCCTGCATTGCTAAGAACGGCCTTGCACATACAGCACTTTCTTTTTTGCCTCCCCTCCTCTCCTCTCTCCTCTCCTCTCCTCTCCTCTCCTCTCTTCTTTCCTCTTCTCTCTTCCTCAGCCCCTCCCAGTTCAACATTAAGTTAGTTCACAAATGTTACAATTCTTTTGACACAACCTACCCATTTAAAAAATCGCTTAAATCCAGTGTCTTGAGCTGTTTTGTTTGCAGTGCTCAGGATGGAAACCAGGGTCTTGCTCACACTAGGCAAACACCCACCACTCACTGAGCTGCACACTCAGCCCTTAAATCCAGTCTTTTTTTCCCCCTAAGGCAGTTTTAATCAAAGCAACCAAGTCCTGACCTCTTCTAACTGTACTTACAAATAAAATGAGTTGGGATCCTGTGAAAATTTTGTCATATATACTGAGTTCACCTTTACAAAATGGACATTCATTTAGTGGAGAGAGCTCTGCACAAATGAAGAAAAATTCTCATGAAAGCCCAAGTAAACATTTAGATCTAAGTATCAAGACAACCTGTATCTTCTTGTATTTATTATGCACTATTTGGGAGCTCATAAAGATCACTGCCGTGAATTGTGCGTGTTGTAACCAAAGAGCCGCTTGCTTTTCTTATGACGGCGTTTCTCTCCTACCCTGAGATGACTGAGAAAACACTCCCATTTCCAGCCCCCCTCCCATCTGGCCTTGCTTTATCCTGTCTCTCATTTTCACTTTGGCTGAGATGGAGAAGGATCAGAGGATCAGCGAAGGAGCTCAGCACTTGGCCTCAGGGGGATCCTGCCTTGCGGCCGACTAGCAAACGAAGAGTCTCAGACTGACTAGCAAAAGTGCTTCCTCACTTAGCTGAAAGGCAAATAATATAAAAATAAATAAATAAATAAAGCTCTACGTAAGGAAGTATCAATTTTATAAAATAAACCACATGGAAAACTGAATGCACATCCTCCTCCACTTTGAAAACCAAAGCCTTTGTTTTCTACCAAACAGGAAAGGGGACCATTACTTTGTTAAAAATACTACTGGAAATAATTCCAGTGTGAACTGAAAGGATTTGCACATCCCCTGTAAGAATACAGCAGATAATTCCACACTTAACTGTAAAATAGCACATTAAAGTTAATGCTGCACTGTTATGCACACTTGAAGCCTCCATATGGTTCATCAACACATCTTAGGAAGCTCTATTTGCTCCTTAAATCCTGCACTGGAGCAGAAATTTTTGTTTTATGTATTCTAGTGAAAACAACACTATGTATACCTATGCTGTTCCCAAGCACAGAAACTAGGAAAGAACATTATTTCCAAAAAGTAGCTTGGACTAAAGCCTAGTACAAACTGCTACATTAGACAGTATCTGTATTAAATACCTGCAAAGTGCTAAGTGGGGTTGTTTGTAAAAGAAATGCCCCTAAAAAATCAGAGGACTACTCTACATTTGTATAGACACCCACATATACCGAGCCCTGGATCTCACCTTTTTGTAGTAAGAATTTTATAAAGACACAGAATTTTGCACCAATGAAGTAATGGTTTCCTATGGTTTTACTTCATTTTAGAGCAGTTTACTGCTTTCTTCGCTGAAATGTGTCACTCTTTAAATTATTATGTTTTTCTAAGTCTATGACATTCTTTTCCTAACCACACCAATAAAATACAATTGTCAGACACATTTTATTAAAGGGAAAGTGACCATCTGTGGAGGATAAAAAACATATTTTCAGGTCTTAAGTAATTGGGGAAACATTTCTTACAACAATTTGGGACAGTTCTTAGAATGCACTCAGTTCCTAATTTACTGTCCTGTTCTAGATCAGGAAAGAGATGAAGCCACCCCTCAGAATCAGGGTGCTTTAGAAAGTGAGAACGTGAGAGCCAAGCTGGCCTAAATCAAGAATGGTCCCCAGGGAGGGTCCCCTGGGGTGGCTGTCACCCAACATAGCGGTTTACAGGAAAACTTGATGAAATTCCAAGTGCATTCAGAGCAGAATGGGAGGAGGCATGAGACTAGGCTGGGCAGCCGTTTTTTCTGGAAGAAAAGGCTGTACAGTGCCACAGAGGACTGAACACACACATGTATTTGCCCTCAGCCTTTTCTCCATTAGGAGCCAAGAAAGGATGTACCAAGGAGAGAAGGTGACAGCAGTTGTGGCAAATCTCACATTTAGACCTTTGACCTTCCAGGCAGCAGTCTTTCAACAAACATTTGGTAAGCAGCTACTATGTGCCAGTTGCTGAGCTTGGTGTAGGGCATTAAAAACACAAGCCCACTGTCTGCCCTCGAGTAATATATAACACAATCATAAGACATTCTGGCACCAAAATACATGGTTTTTTTTCCACCTAATTTTTGTACATTTGTTCTTTAGAATGGGATTCATGAGCCTGGCATGGTAGCACATGCTTGTAATCCCGGCATTTGGGAGGCTGAAACAGGAGGATCTGGGTTCTCAGACAGCCTCAGCTGTTTAGTGAGGCCCTTTGCAACCCAATGAGACCCTGTTTCAAAATAAAAAATAGGTCTGAGGTGTAGCTTGAAGGTAGAATGGCCCTGGGTTCCATTCCCAGTACCACAAAAAAATGGGGTTCATAGATGTGAGAAGGGTCATCCGTTTTAGTTTTGCAAAAAGGACATCAAAACTTAGAGAGTCAAAGTTGGTTGTTTAAACTGATTATGAGCCTTGATGGAAGTGTTATACAAACATTTGATTAAAATCTACCAGACTATAACCTTAGTGAGAACAAAGACAAAAATCTATCTTGTCATGGTATCCCTAGTTATTTACGCAGCATTTAACACATTGCAGAGCCCACTTTCAATAAATGCTGGTTGGTTGGTTGGTTGGTTGGTTGGTTGGTTGGTTGGTTGTTTGGTTGGATAAGGATGGATATGGATGGATGAATGGATGGTTGTTTGGGTGGGTAGCTGGATGGATGATTGGACACTCAAGTAAGTATAGATGAAAGGACAGGAAGCCTTGTATATACCCAAGCAATAGGGGCTTAACTATGTCTTTCTGCTTTTTGGATGGGTCAATATAGCCAAGGGAGAGTTGAGTATCCAACTAGGAAAATTTTGAGGAATACAATGTTATTTTTTTAAAGTGTGCCAGGCCTCACTAGATAAAATCAGTGTGTCCTTTAAAAATGCCCAGCAGTCTCTTCAGAGTAGAGGCAGCTGCAGAGCACCTGGATCAGGAGTCAGATCAGAGAGGCTAAAGGCCACTCAAAGCCTGGCTTGCACCTGCCTGTACCCAAATGTTGGCTCTTCCTCCCAATCCGACCCCCAACCCATCCCAAGGGAGGATTGTGGTTCCTGCCCCTGCTCTCCCCACTCCTTGACTCTCTTCATCCCTCCCTCATGCTTGCCTGGCTCTCTTCTGGGCCCAGGGCTCCCTCTCATAGCGATCCTGGCAGGTGTGATTTACACCTCAGAGTGACTACAGGTCAAGGTGCCACTCCTGAAAAGAATCTTCTCGTTGGGAGCTTTAAGTGAAGCTTGAAAGGGGGCAATGACCTCTTAAAGGAATTCAAGTCACCACAGTAAGGGCTGAAGCCATCCATCATCAGGAGAGAATAGATGGCCACTCCTGGGAGCCCCTCTGGTACAGATGCTGCTTGGTGCTTGTAGAGAGCCAGCGGAGGCCAGGACTGTGCTGCGGCGGCTATTGGACAGGAGCTTGAGCTCCCCTAGAAGGGAGGCATGGGTTCTGGGAAGGGCAACTCCAGCTCTCCACAAAAGCTCTCAGGAGTTCCTCTTCACAGAGTGCAGAGGCCCTTTCAGCCCCACTTTCATAAGGAGCTTCAATTTGAGACCTTTGGTGCCATTTTCAAATGAAGGAAGGAGGCCTGCTTCACACACCGCCACACTTGGGTCCTGTGACCAGACCACACTGCCTGTAGTGAACCGTAAATTAACATTTTTATAAATCCTGTAATTAACTTATGAATAGCAGGATTATCCATTTCTGGTATTAAAGGCATTAAGTTGTTAAAAGTAAACATTTAAAGTATACCACTGTTTTTGTAACCCTGTTCCGGCATTTTTTTCCATTTTTCAATATAGCAAGAACCTCAAAAAATGGAAGTGGCCCAGGCCACTAAATGCCCCTGGTTTGGGCTTGTTAATAAAGCTCCTTTCTCACAGTTGCGCTAGAGGGCTGGCAAGTGTGCTACCAGCACGGGGACACCGAGTCTTCCTACAGAGAGACAGCCCTGTGTTTCTGGATACACATTCACATCCACGAAGTGTGATTCCTTGGGAATGGAGCCAATGAACCCAGAAACCCTGGAGGTCCAGGGCACAGGGTTGCCAGTCCTTTGGTCAGCAGAGGTTACGACTAATATCGACCCTGAAAAAAAGCAACTGCCTAATTGCCACAGGGTTATAAAGACAGCTGACTAGTTTTTAGACACAGGGAGCATCTGTGGGCTGAACAGAAAGAATGAAATGGAGTCTCTTACACTGGGGTCCACAGAAAGAATGAAATGGAGTCTCTTACACTGGGGTCCATAGAGAAGTTTCAGGAATAGCTGCAAACACCTTGAAGCCAAAAGAACTTGGTGAATATGCATGACTAATCATCTAAGAAGGGTCATATTTTATTAGATTCTCAAAGGTTGCCTGCACAAAGACACATACATGTTCAAAACCACTGTCAAATCCCACACTTTTAAACAGGAGGGTAGTGAATGGAATGATGTAAACTAAGACCCATGTGGGGAAGTTTGTATTTTAGGGGCGATTTGTGTATTTTTGAGGAGATTCTCTTCCAAGCTTGCTAGATTTCTTTGGTCTCTGAAATATCTGATCTCTTTCTCTCTCTTGGATCTAGGGATCCTCAGCTTCCTACCTTGCTTTCACTGTCCTTTATCGTTCATTGCAGTTGTGTCCTGACATATTGTTTTTGCCTAAATCTCCCAACAATTTTTCAGGACCACTAGAGGTGTAAACTAGAATACAGTCTTTTGGTTGGTTTATTTCATAAGACAGATATTTACAGGTTAGAAATCATGTGAGATGGCCATATTGCACTGGGAGGGCTCAGTTTTGGATGAACATTCAGCCATGCCTATTGCTGGATTTAGTTAGACAATGGTTATCAATACACTAGCACATTCCCTTTCAGTTTGATCAAACCCTCTGATGACACAATTTTTCCAACTAATTATAAAACATAGCCGGGTATGGTGGCACATGCCTGTGATCCCAGTACTTGGGAGGTTGACAGGAAGGATCACAGGTTTGAGGACAGCTTTAGCAATTAAATGAGGACCTCAGCATCTTGGAGAGATCTTGTTCCGATAAAATAAAATAAAATAGGGCTGAGCATGTAGCTCAGAAGTAAAATGCACCTGGGTTCAATCCCTAGAAAAACTATATATTTGAAGTACAGTAGCCCACCCAAGAGAATCATTTCTTTGTAAACTGTAAGGATTTTTTAAACAAATTAAGACACTATTTTCCTCCGGCTTGTTTCATATATTCCATAGTGAAGTAGTTGCTAGATGAGCTGCAAATTAGGAATCCTGAGCTATAATTCTGTCAATACTCACTTCGTGACTAGTAAGTCACTTAACATGACTTTCCATGTCCTCCAGTGGTAAGTATGAATGTTCACCTGGATGATATAGCCGGTTGTGGTGGCACATGCTTTTATTCCTGTACTTGGGAGGCTGAGACAGGATGATCCCAGATTCAGGGACAGCCTCACCAATGTAGAGAGACTCTCAATAACCTAGTAAGAACATGTTTCAAAACAATAACAGAAAAAGGGCTAGGGACATAGTTGAAGGTAGAATACCCTCTGGGTTCCATCCCCAGTACCACAAAACTTTTTTTAAATGAATGATGTTTGGGATCTTCCAGCCTAACTTCTGTGACCTCATGAGTTGAAGACTATGAAAATGTGTTGTAAGCACAAATACTTTACTGCTAGAAACTATAAGAATCAAAGCCATAATGCATTCATTTCAAGTATATAAGGAAGTTTTCAATGCCCACTGAGGGGGAAGTAGGATATCTTAGCCATGAGTGATACCATCTTTTACTGCATCTTTGTAAACTTAGTTAGAATTCACACCTTCCCAGATGTATAGTACAACTAGCTCAAGAACAAACACTTGAAAAGTTATTTTTTTTTAATTCCATGTAATTACAGCTAGGTATAGTAGTACATGCTTGTAATCCCAGTACCTGGGAGGCTGAGTCAGGAGGATCATAGGTTTGCGGCCAGCCTCAGGTACTTAGTGAGGCCCTCCATAACTTAGTGAGATGCTGTTTCAAAATGAAGAATAAAAAGTAGGGTTTGGGCAAACTATGGAACCAGCCAAGATATCCATCAACAGATGAATGGATTACAGATCTATGGGATATGTACATAATGGAATTTTTACTCAGCCATAAAGAACAACAAAATTACATCATTTACAGGGAAATAGATGGAACTGGAGAACATTATGTTAAGTGAGATTACTCAGTTACAAAAACATAAGAAATCAGATGTTCTCCCTAATATGCAGAAGCTAGGGAGAAAATGGGTCATAGGAGGAACTCTAGACGAAGAAGGAGAAACTATATAGAAGAGCAAATAAGTCAACCCAACTAAAGGGATGGGAGGGGGGAAGAGAGAAATTCCCCAGTGTACATGATGTACATTCACAAACATATCAAAGTCAATCAGTAAGCCAAACATGAGCAGGAGGGAGGGGAAGGGAATGGGGTGGGAATTGGGTTAGGGCTAATTAAGTGATGTGTGCATCTATGCCTCTACCATCTTGTACTCCATTAAGATGTATGACTACAATGCACCAATTAAAAATTTTAAAAAAATAGGGCTTGGGATATAGCTCAGAGAAAGAATGCCCCTGAGTTCAATCCCTATTACTTCAAAAAACAAAAATAAATAAGTTATTTCCATGTAGTTTAAAGTGTTTGTATAACTTCCTAACTATATAAATATATATAATCTATACATTTAGATTTCAATGAAAAGAAAGTATGGTTGTGGAGTTGATCAGACAGCCTGGAACTAAACCTTGGACATATGTGTCATTCTGTCAACTTGTTTGTAAAGTGAGGGAGATCTTCATATCAACTTCAAAGGATTTCTATGAGGATGAAATGAGATAATCCATGTAAGTGCTTGACACATGGGAAGTGCTCAATAAATAGCACCATTATCATTGCCTCTTACTGGAGGGTTTCAGTTTTCCTTTCCAGAGTATATTTCCTTCTATTTCAATGTTTCTAAACAAATAGGCAAAAATAAGTCTAGAAAAAAATGACACAGAATTTTGGTCCCTTGAGTGTTGTGTGATAAGTGGAACTGAGCAGAGCAGGAACCAAGCCTCAGTTGTGTGATATTACACAAGTTTATTTAATTTCTTCAAGCCCATTTTTCTTTTATGTAAAAAAAGAATAATAGCAACTCCACAGGGAATGCAAGGATTAAGAGAAAAATGAAATGTAAAATGCTGTAAATGTAATGTAAAATGTAGAATAGTGCCTGACATACAACTACAATGATAATTCTTAGAAAAATAAAGTGTTTCTTTTATAGATCAATGACCCCTATAATATAAATATTAAAAGTCTCTTTAAGTCATAACAAATTCTGAAAACAATTGTTTTAATTATATAATGAATTAAAAACATAAACTCCAAGATAGTAAAATGATGTTTGAAACATTAACTGAGGCACATTCAAACTTGTAAATAGATTTCCAAATAATCTCAAATTTACCTCATTGCATCATACCATATTTCTTTTTTAAGTCAAAATAATATTTTAAAGGGAGAAAATAATATTATGCATCCCCATAACTATCAGAATTTGATATTTTTATTTTATAGAACAAGGCTAAGCTTGGTATAGAATTACTTAAAATTTGTATCCAAGGAAGTAGAGCCATGATAAACTTCACAGAATTCACACTTTTTTGTACTTTTTTTCATATATGCTTATTGGTGTGCCGTAATTATCGTGAGGGGGTTCCAAGTAATACACACACACACACACACACACACACACACACACACACACACACACGTCTTGGTGTGTTTCCCTTCAAGTCCCACCTCATCACCCATATGTAATAGTGGGATTGGTATTGCCACCTTCATACATAAGCACAGTGTAATTTGAACTGTTTCTTTCATCGATTCCTCCTTCTTCCCTCCCCACATCCCTTCCTCTATCACGTTCCACTATTCTACTGCTCACCCTCCTCAGTTATATAAATTCCCTTTTCTTTTCTATTTTTTTCGCTAGCTTCCACATTTGAGAGAAAATATTCGAACCCTGACTTTCTGAGTCTGGCTGAACTCACTTGGCATAATATTCTCTAGTGTCATCCATTTTCCTGCAAATGTCATAACTTTGTTATTCTTTATGACCACATAAAATTCCACTGGGTATATACCACATTTTCATGATTCATTCATCAGTTGGTTCCATAAACTAGCTACTGTGAATTGTGCAGTTATAAACATGGACATACATGCATCACTATACTATTCTGACTTTCATTCTTTTGGAAAGATGTTGGTTTATATGGTGGTTCCATTTCCAGTCTTTTTAGAAACTTACGCAGCGATCCCCACAGTGACTGTACTAATGTGCAGACCCACTAACAGTGTATTAAAGGTTCCTATTTCCCCATAATTTTTACCAGCACTTATTATTGTTTTTAATCTTGAGGTTTCCACTCTAACTGGAGTTAGATGGAACCTCAGTGTGGTTGTGATTTGAATTACCCTGCTTGCTAATGATGTTGGACATTTTTTCATATATTTTGTTGACCATTTGTATTTCTTCTTCTGAGAAGTGTCTATTCAGTTCAATTTCCCATTTTTGATTGACTTCTTTGTTTTCTTAGTGTTAAGTGTTTAAAATACTTTATATTCATTTTATATTCTTGGAATTAGTCCTCTATCAGAGGAGTAGCCAGAAAAGATTTTTCTCCCATTCTACAGTCTCTTCAGACTTTGATGGCTTATTTAGTTTTTATAATCACCTTTTTAACAACTACCAGAATTTACTCTAAGAAACAACTTCATTTAAATCCTTTCACTTCTTTCTTTCTATAAGATTCAGTTTAGAAATGGATATGCGTGATTAAAAAATAAGTCCATAAACAACTTTAGAAACAATACTTTCTAAAATGGCCTTGGAGCCGGGCATGGTGGCGCACGCTTGTAATCCCCAAGCTTGGGAGGCGGAGACAGGAGGTTCGCGCTGTTTCGGAGCCCAGCCTCGCTGGCTTAAGAGACCCTGTTTCCAAATTTTTTTTAAAAAGTATAAAATAGGTCCGGGAGTGTAGCCCGGAGGTAGAAGGGCTTCCAGGATCACCAGTACCACCAAAATAAAATAAAATAAAATAAAATAAAATAAAATTGCCTTGGAGAAATTAAATAAGTTTAATATAAGAATTAACAACTTGACTTTTCTTGATCAGTAAACCATTTATAAATACTGTTCTCATGAAGAGTTAATATGTTTAACAATTCCATGCAGCAGAAGACTTAATACAAAGATTCTGTTTAATTCATGATACTCATTTCTCAAACATTTGTTTTATAGCAATTTTATCAGAAAGCAAAAATATATAGCCTTACCAAGATATGTGCATTTTTTAAACTACACAAGTTTTTTTCTCTAAGCATCTTTTCATCTTTTGTAACAAATTAAGTGCATGTTAAATTCTAAATGGTATAATTAAAACTCAGCAAATATCTTTTTTTTTCCTTTAAATTGAATAATTTTGTCCTGCTGAGAAGCTGCATAAATCTTGCCTAGTTTGTACATTTTTGCTTTCAAGGATGTAATGTAACCATCAGAGCTGTTACATCATGTAAATAAATTTCAAAGATGGTATTAATATAAAAACTATATCACATAACCCTAAAAATTTAATATAGCTGCTATGGTAATAACCAGATCATTTTTCCAAACAAATATATATTCCATCATGTCATTTTGAACTTTTTATGACCTTTTTTTTTGAAGGAAAAAACTACAATTGAGACCAAATGTTTTATGAAAGAAAATACAGGCAAGCTGATTTGGCCCCAATACAGACAATTTCAGATTAAAGATGTTATTATATTTTAAAATTTAACCCACTTTTTCATAAGCCACAGTAATTATGTTATCATTTAGAAAGTCTATGGGCTTGCAATAGTGCTTAGAATATTTTTTAATGGTTTGATATAAACTATGACTACCAGTTACAGTTTCTTTTAAAAAAACAAATTCAGGGTTTACTGCAATTCAAAATAAGGGCTACAAATGTATCAGCAACATTTCATAAACAAATTATTAAAACATTTACAGTAGTAACTCCTTATCCATGGAAATATGTCCAATATGCCCAGTAGATGCCTGAAACTACAGATAGTTCTAAACTCCATATGCACTATTTTCCCTGCATCTACATACATTCCTATAATAAATTTTCATTTTCAAATTGTTCACAGTAGGAGAATAACAACAATAACTAGTAAAACAGAACAAGTATAGCAATGCACTGTAATTTAAGCTATGTGAATAGGATCTCTCTCAAGGTATTTCATAGTACTGTGTACGCTGGGTTTAGTACTACATATGGCATGTCAGTAGTTAAAAGCGTGGGTCGGGGGGTCCACTATGTGTGGAATAGAGGCTACTTCCACAGCCTCCCTTTGCCACCACCCTACCCCTTCCAGGTTATCCTCCTACCTTATTTACCCCTTCCTTCATGCTCCTCTCTTTTATTCAGTCCGACCTCATCTTACTTCCAAAATCTCTGACTTGTAGTTTAACTCTTCTCCTGTAATAAGCGTGAGGTTCCCAAATCCTTGCATTTTAGGCAATGGTTGGATTGACCAGTGGTATCAAAACAGTAGGTGCTGTGACTACAGAAATCAATTCGCGGAGTCCAGCACTGCCAGCACACAGGGTGAGGCCTGCACCCCAAGGACTGACTCAGCAAACACTCATGGAGAGGTGACTCTCCAAAGGCACTGTCAAGAGAGGCGAAGCCTCCACGGTCCACACCTTCCACATCCTCTCTGGAGCTCATCAAGCCAAATGTCACACAAGCCCCTGCTCAGACACATGCTCACACACACGCACACACAACTATGGAAACAAAAACCAGATGCAAGATCTAACTTTGACTGAATATCATCCCTACATCACGAGCTGCACCCTTCTGAATGTTCTCATGAGGACCTCAGTTCACACACTACCGTAAAAGAAACAAATTCTAAATGTGGAATCCACCATGATATTCTGTATTATATTTTAAAGCTTTTTTCAGCCAGATTAGATCTAACTTGAGGGATGATAGACTTCTCCTTTTCTTATTTTTCAAAGTGCTATGAATTTATTATTAGAATTTTTATTTAGTTAGCCAGGTTGTGGTGGTGCACACCTGTAATCCCAGTACTTTGGAGGCTGAGACACAAGGATCACAGGTTCAAGACCAGCTTCAGCAACTTAGTGAGACCTCATTTCAAATAAAAATAAAATGGGCTAAGAGTGTGGCTCACAATTAGAAAGCCCCTGAATTCAATCGCAAGAAAGAAAGGAAGACAGGAAGGAAGAAAGAAAGAAAGAAAGAAGAAATTTTCACTTATTAAAGAGATAATGTAGCATATTTTATAGGAAAAATGGAGAAGAACTGTGTTAACAAGGGTACGGAAGACCACTTCTTTCCACTAGCCAGCTGGCATTCCCAATGGCTTCCTACTACACCTTAATAAACAGAGAGCAGTATAAATATCTGAAACAAAACCAAACACTTATTACTTAATATGCCCCAATATTGAACATTCTCTGATTATAATTGTTTTACTTTAAGAAAAGGTTATATATAAAAATCCAAATTTGCAAGAGATGAAGAAGTAATTTTTGCCAGGTGTGGTGGCATGCTCTTGCAATCCCAGTACTCAAGAGGCTGAGACAGGAGGATCACAGGTTTGAATTAAACAAGTTCAAATTACATTTCAAAAATGCTGCTACTGTGTGAAATAGGATTTACCTGTGTATATATAGATTAAAAGAAGAATTGATATAGGCACTTAACAATCTTTGCTGAAAGCAAATGGGTAAGTGCTCCTGTGTATGTGATGAGATAATCCCTATCAGAACCCTTCCTGAGGTTCGCTTTTCATATCTGCCTTTTCTTTCTAAAGCATGTTTCACACTTCCTTCAGCTTGGTACAACTGCCAACAACCACTGCTTCCCTCTGCACTTAGGACTCCAGGAAAGTATGTCATAGGGTTCATCAATATTCATTCATAATGTACTTATTCATTCATAATGGACTTATTTAAAAAAAGCCAGGTGTGGTGGTGCACATTTGTAATCCCAGTATGAGACAGGAGGATCACAGTTTCATGGCCAGACTCAGCTACTTAGAAAGGCCCTCCACAATTTAGTGAGACCTTGTTTCAAAGTAAAGAATAAAAAATCAGGCTGGGGGTGTAGCTCAGAGGTAGAATGTCTCTGGGTTTGAGCCTCAGCACTACAAAAAAAAAAGGAAGAACGAAGAAAAAAGAAGAAGAGGAAGAGGAAGGGGAAGAGGAGGAGGAGGAGGAGGAGGAGGAAGAAGAAGGAGAAGAAGAAGAAGAAGAAGAAGAAGAAGAAGAAGAAGAAGAAGAGGAAGAGGAGGAGGAGGAGGAGGAGGAGGAAGAAATTAAAGAAAGAAGGGAAAAGAAAAAAATATAGCCTGGTGTGGGAATACATGCTTGTCATGCCAGTACTTGGGAGGCAGAGACAGGAGGATCATGGGTTCAAGGACAGAGTCAGCATAGTGAGACTCTCATCAGCCTAGTGAGACTTGTTTCCAAGTAAAAAAATAAAATAGGGCTGGGGGTGTTGCTCAGAGGAAGAATGTCCCTGGCTTCAATCTCCAATTTAAAAAAAAAATCAATTTGCACATGGTACTTAGTCTCACCTGAGGCAATAATATTTATAGAATTATAAGTGTGGTATACCAGAAACATTTTTAAAAGCATTTTTCTGCATGCCAGTTACAATGCTTTGGATACAACATCATATCACACCTTGGGAAATGCTGGCCTAAGAAGCAAGAACACCGCACTGGCTTCCGGGGCCAACTCGGCCCTAGCAATGTATGTCTTAAGACAAATAATTCTATGCTCTAGGGATCTTCTGATTTGCTTATCCATAAATAAAATTCCAGAGCAACCTCAAAAGTCTCTAACATCTAAAATTTGATGATCTTAGGATTCCCAAAGTGATTTTCACAGTCGCCTTGCACAGTAAGCCAAAGAAGAATCAGATCCAGATCTTGGGGTTCTTGACTCCCAAGTTAGTGCTCCAATTTACTATTCCATATCCTACCATTCTTGCAAAAGTTCATGTGATTTGGGAATGGACATATTGGAAAATGACAGCAAACATATCGAGTGCTTACTGTCGTACCAGAGACCAGTCCAAGGATACACCATACACCATACACCATACACCACCTCACGTCCTCCGCACAACCATCTGATAACCTATTTCACAGAGGGAACAGACATGGAGAGGAGTCCTGTGCACAAGGCGATAGGGTGAGGAAAAGATGTCTCTGGGCACTGAAGCCCCAGGAACCTGCCTGCAGAGAGTGGGCTTTTGCCACCAAAACACATTGCAAATTTGGGGTGCCTCTCAGCTGCTGAGGTGTCCACACACTCGCACCTGGCAGAACTTTGAGGAGTGAGGAAGGAAGGGGAGACACCACCACAAAATGATGCAGAAAGTAAATGAAAGTTGGGAAATGGTAAGGAAACTGAGAAGAAATATACTATTTTGTCTAAATTCAATATAATCTCAGCAACATCAAACCTTTATCTAGCACTAAGAATGGATGAAAAAATTAATGAGTCAAATAGCATTATATACCCAGCCACTTGTCTCAAAAAAAGTATTAAAAATTAAAAAGAAAAATTGTGGCTAAAGACTTCTAAATGAAATCAAATGTGCTAAAATATATGTGTGATCTCTTAGTTGGAATGGCCACCTAAACATTTCCTAATTAGTTTATTTTTATTTTGGTATTTTCATCCTTTCTACAAAAGAAAGAAAAAGAATAACATTAGAAACACTTTAACTGGCCTCTGGGGTATCTGCTTTGTAAAACAGTTACCCTATTGTGTGAATAACATCATATATCTCACTGCAGTTTTTGGCCAACATGAGCCCTATAAACACATTAAAATGGCCAGAGCAGAAATAAAATAGAATTAGTGTGGGTCACCATGTAACAGGCCAAAGAATACATCCCAAGTTGAGGTCTTATAATCATTGTCTTAAAATTCATAAGCAGAATGATTTCCCAAAGACAACAAAAGTCTACTTTAGAGTGGGATGGGGCTGGACATGCAAACTGACCATTGAAATCTTCCTCGAAATCCTCACAGGACAAAATGCTCACTCTCCCTTGACAGGCCTCTGCAAAGCCCACGCACACCCAACAGAAAGTGACAGCTGGCCCTGCGAGACAGTTGCGTTTCCACTGTAGGGTCTTAGACCATCTGAAAATACCATTTCAATACTTTAATTTCCGTACTTCAGTGAGAGTGAAAAAGTAATAAAAAATGTTTAAATATCCCAAGGCAATGTGACAGTTAACAAAACAAACTAAAGAAATGTTAAAATAATTATGCTGAACACAGCTGTCCAAATGGATTGGTCTGCTTATTTTAATATTTGTGTATCGTGGATAAATATGTGTGTAGGGGGGTGAGTGAGTATGAATAGATTCTTAGGAATTTGGAAATTCATCCAAAATTTAGCAGTTTTAGATGACTTAATGAGTTTGATAATGGGATACAGAAATTTTAATTCTTAAATCATTTGTTTTATTTCAAAGCAGTTAGCGTTGATTAATCTGCCTTACTAATAGGGGCTTAGTTGTAGTTCCCGGTACTCTGGGCTAGGGAGTTGGGGGGATTGGTAGAATAACAACTTCCCATCTATAATCATTAGTGGACGCATGCTAGAGTTTCCTTAGGCCCACAGGTCTTTACCAGGAAGCTAAGATGCAGCCCTTGGCGTGCGCAGAGAGGAGCTGCGTCAGTGGAGAAACCCCTCCATTCACTCCAAGCCAGCGGTGTCTTTGTGTTTGGCTTGGTTTGGTTTTTGAGGGAACAGCCAGCCTTAGCTTTTCCAGTGTGCTGAATCTCAAAAGCTCCATGCTACCTTCAAAATTTCCTACTACCGCTATCGCCCAAGTTACGAATTTCTACACATTCATCTGAGAGAATAGGTGGAATGTTCTATGTGCACACATGCACACGAAGATTCCTTTGTGTTCATATGACAACACTTAGTACTTGTGTAAGACTTTACTGTTCTCAAAACACTTTCATATATTTTACCTCACTGCAGTTTCTAACCTGTGTAAACCATATAAAAACTGCTAATTATAACCATGATCTTTTAAACCAAGATGACCATAGAGGTCATTTATCTTCAGAAAAAGTTTTTAATTACTTGATTACAGAGCTTGGTGACTTTTGTAAAGAATACTTTGTTCTTTTATGCATTATTTTGATAAGATCTGGTTGTCCTTACTGCCCATCAAAGCTAAATGTGTCAACCACTACAGGTGAACTGTCCCTACACTGCGGTGTGATGAGCTTAAGACACTGCTGTCTTACATAACAGCCCACTGCACATCTCTTCCTGTGCTGCAGTAACTTGAGATCATCCAGTTTATTGAAATGTACTCAAAGTATTAATTCCTAGGAGCTAAACAAATATTGTTTAACAGAAAGCCTAACTAAAAATGATTGCTAGAGATATAAGCTTAATAATTTTCTGTTTACAGTTATTCTGGCTTATTTTATTTATTTCTTTATTTTATTTGGTGGTACTGGGGTTCCTGGAAACCCTCTACTTCCAGGCTATATTCCCAGACCTATTTTATATTTTTTATTTAGAAACAGGTCTCTTAAGCCAGTGAGGCTGGCTTCGAACCTGTGCAATCCTCCTGTCTCCACCTCCCAAGCGCGGGGATTACAAGCGTGCGCCACCATGCCCAGCTGGCTTATTTTATTTAATTAAGCCATTTCATGACAAATGCATGAAAGTTCAGTTTCTTTTGAAAATAAAGTCAAGTTCACTCTGAATGCAGCTCAGTGGCAGAGTGCTTGCCTAGCATGCACAAGGCTCTGGGTTTGATAGCCAGCACAGAAACAAATACAAATACATTCAAACATGCCCATAAAATAGTCTTCTGTGTGTGTGCTACTGAAATTTTAAATACATATCATCTGGGCATGGTGGCTTACACTTGTAATTCCAGTGCTTGGGAGGCTGAGACAGGAGGATCGCACAGGTTCGAAGCCAGCCTCAGCTATTTAGTGAGGCTCTCAGCAACTTACTGAGACCCTGTTTCTAAATAAAGTATAAAATAGTTTTGGGAGTATAGCCTGGAGGTAGAAAAGCCCCTGGGTTCCAACCCTGTTACCACAAAAAATAAAATAAAATAAAATAAAATAAAATAAAATAAAATAAAATAAAATAAAAATACATAAAATTTAAATACTTTCTTAGCTTATTTTTTTAAGGGGGGGGGTCTTTTTTTTTTTCTTTTTGTCTTTTTGGACTGGGGATTGAACCCAGGGCAGTGCACTTGCCAGGCAAGCACTTTGCCACTGAGCTACATCCCAGCCCAAAATTTAAATATTTTCTAAATAAATAGAAGGGAGCTAAAATCCAAATTTACCTAGTTAGATCAATTCATACTTGGTTAACAGACTAGAGTATCCTCTTCATTAAAGTAGGTTTCATTATTTTACATTGAAATTAACATGTACCATTTTCATTCAATTTCTTCTAGAGGCTAGTTTGAAGCATTGACATAAAGATCTCTACCGAAAAACTCAGAACTGACTTTCAGGTGTTTTATATTCTTTTAGTGTTACATTTTTTTAGTTATCGTCTCCAGTGTTTAAGGCTATTCCAATTTTTAGGAAAAAGAGAGCAGGGAATCCAAATGTAGTGGTAATATAGTACCGACAAGAATATTATGTAAATCCTACGTTTATTTTCAGTTACATTTTGAATTTTTACAAGGGCAAAAAATACAACTTGGCTAACAGTTAGAGAAAGATGTTTAGTAAAAGGACAAAGTGACTTTGAGTTTGTTGGAACTATTTACACAGAGGTAACCCAAAAATTTGTAAACGGATTCATAGTTGGTTTGATTAAAAGAGGGTAATTAATAAATGACAAGACAGAATGAAAAGTTCATTGTGGCATTTGATAAACCACCCAAGAAGTTAAATCAATGCTTTTTGTTTAATTTCACTATTTGTTTTTCCATTTGAGCTGCCAATTTTCTAACATGCTACAGAAGAAAGAAGAGACTTTTCTCTTTTTTTCTTTCTCTCGCTTTTTGATTGATAAACATCACAGATTTTTGTTTCAAATCAATTGAACTTTTTCAAGATGATCTTTGCATTTTCTGTCACACTTGTGGTGAAGCCATTATTCCATCAAAACTCTTTAAATAGCCCCCCCTTTTTTAGCTACTTTGACAAGAACACCATAACAGTTCACATCACCCTTGACCTTCAGGGTGTATATCATCTTGTCAACATATAAACAAACACACTATTGGTTGTATTTTAATAGATTCTGTAAATATCAAGATCCGATTTATCAAAAGGTTCACCCTAAGTGACAGCTCTGAAGCTCTGGGTTATATTTGCAATGCTAATTTTGACTTTTAATTTTGAAAAAAAATGATATTTTGGTTGTGTTTTATTCTTTTGCCTATCTTTTCAGGAGAGTGTAAAAAACTACCAGACCTTTTGATTTTTATTCTTTATGATGGAAGTTTTAACTCTGTTTCAAAAGCAGATGAATTAAAGTACTATAAAAAAGCAAGTGTTTCTCTTAGTTGTAGGAAAAATACACATGTTTGCATGGGAAGAATTTTTTTTTCAGTACTGAGGTAGGACCCAGGGCCTTATAAATACTAGGCAAGCCCTCCACCACTGGACCCACAGAGGAATTTATATGAAATCTCAACAGTAGTACTGTCTCTTTTTCTTAACAGAATATATAGCCTATAATAATACTTTGTTTTATGTGGAAAAAGAGATTATGACAAAGATGACTTAAATGATTTGTGTAATCAAGTAATTATTTTCTTTTATTTTCATGTTCACAACTCTCTTGCACAGGGTTTTGCTGACTGCATCTTCCTTCCAAAACATAAAATGTGTTATTACTATTAATGTGGCCTGTTTCCTCACAATAATTTTAGAAGGGAGACAACTATAGGAGTGTTGTACACTTTGTGGACTAGGAGAACTGGATAAACAAAATGAACTGTTTGTCAGAGAATGGTCTTTAAGATAACATTTGTTAAAGATGTAAACACAGCATGGTGGTGCACTCTTGTAATCCCAGTACTTAAGAGACTCAGAAAGGAGGATCGTAGGTTCGAGGACAGCCTCAGAAACACAGCAAGCCTATTAGCAACCTAGTGAGACTCTGTTTTAAAACGAAAAATATAATAAGGCTGGGGATGTAGTTCAGAGGTAGAATGTCCCTGGATCCAATCCCCAGTACCACACACATAAAGAAAAGAAAAGAAAAAGAGATAGCATGTACAAGTTTATCAGGCTTCAATAACTATAAAGAGAACCATGAACCATTTGGTGTTTTTTGTTGCTGTTGTTGTTTGGTTGGTTGGTTGGTTTTTTTTGTTTTGTTTTGTTTTGTTTTGTTTTGTTTTGTTTTGTTTTTGGTGCTAGAGCTTGAACCCAGGGACATTCTACTTCAGAAGTATACCCCCAAACCTATTTTATACATTTTTGAAACAGGTCTACAGGTATGTGCCACCATATCCAGCTGAAAAAAAGTCATTAAAAAGCTGGAAGAGAATTTTAAATAATTATCAAAATTATCTAGAAGAGGATTTTTTAATAATCAAGGTCGTAAAAATAATTGTGTTATGCAAAAGGCAGGGGCCTTTAGGAGCTATTGACTTGAATATATGTGTATGTGCATACAGCTGCAATTCCATCATGTTTAGAAACCAAACTTGGAAACTGTCTTGTACAGGCACATTTCTTTGAGTCTGGGCCAAACTCTAGGCAGAAAACACGGATGCATTTAGAAACATTCAAAGCTTCCTGAAATGTCAACACACTTTGAGAGTACTTCGCCAGAGATAGAGGGATGATTACCTGCTCTTGTGAAAATCTAAACAAGGAAACCCATTAGAAGGTACTTACAGAAAATCCAAGATTTGGAATCTTCTTTTTGATAAGTTAAGGAGGAAACAAACACAACACATGGAAACAACCCACATACCCTGTTATTACTTACACAAGGATATCTGTTTATCCTGCCTATTCGAAGTTTGAGCCAACAAAAATTCTAATTTTGGAAGACCTGAGATCTTTCTCCACGTGTACACACCCCATATGCTAATGGATGGACCCTTAGCTCTGAAAAGATCACAACAGAAATTTGGCTGGAGTAAAGAATGAATGTATTTTTCTTTCTCCCTAATGGAACACTTTTAACTATGATACCAACAAGAGAGGTTTATAATAAGGGATCATAACTTAGAATGACATGCCTCAGTTGGAAATAATAATTCTGGTTAACATTATAGGCTACTCACTTGCTGCTGGGCACTGTTCTAAGTGCTTTATATATGTTAATTCAGTTCATAGTCAACTACGGAAAGCAGATTACTACTGCTGTGTCCATTCTGACTCTGAGGCACAGAAAGAATAAATGACTAACCCAAAGACACACTTCTAGTAGGGACAGGACTGCGATGTAAGCCTAGGTCATTCTAGATGGAAAACATCTGGCACAGTGCCAGACATAATAAGCACTCTAGACCAATAAATACCTGTTAGCATCATTGTTCCTTTAGCAAATAGTTACCTATAACAGATACACATTTGAGATAGACACAACCTTTGAACGCAGGTTGCTTTTATTCATTCTACTGAGAAATATAGATATTAAAATTTATGAATCCAATGCATCATAGCATTATGACAGATATAGCCCCTCAGGGCCTTGGTTGTTTGTTTTTGATATATTCATGGGAATAACTAAATCACTGCAAAAGGATTATTCAAGGCTAAGGTGGATAATATGTGCAAAATGTACAGCGCTGTGCCGGACACATGGTAAATTCTGTTATAGTAAATTTTGTTAATATTAATAAAAATGAATTTGGCCGGGCATGGTGGCGCACACTTGTAATCCCCACGCTTGGGAGGCAGAGACAGGAGGATCGCGCAGGTTCGAAGCCAGCCGCACGCGCTGGCTTAGGAGACCCTGTTTCCAAATAAAAATGTAAAAATAGGTCTGGGAGTGTAGGCCAGAGGTAGAAGGGCTTCCAGGAACCCCAGTACCACTAAATAAATAAATAAATAAATAAATAAATAAATAAATAAATAAATAAAAGTGAATTTAACATAATTAAAAGAGTATGGTAGCAGAAATGTGTTCTTTTTTTTTTTTTTTTTTTTTTTTTTGGTGGTACTGGGGGTGGAACCCGGAGGCTTTCTACTTCCGGGCTATACTCCCAGACCCATTTTATATTTTATTTGGAAACAGTGTCTCACAAAGTTGCTGAGAGCCTCACTAGTAGCTGAGGCTGACTTCCAACCTGCGGGATCCTCCTGTCTCAGCCTCCCAAGCGTGGGGATTACAAGCATGCGCCACCACGCCTGGCTAGAAATGTGGTGTTCTTAAGAATAAAGATATACATACAGAATTGGAGCTATACAGAATTCTCAGACCATCATTTGAAAGAATTAATCATTGCTTATTGGCTATCATTTGGCTCAAATGCAGTTTTTTTTTTAACCTCTTAATACTATAACACTTTAATGGAGCACATGGATTTTGTTGTTTAAAAATATTCCTAAATAAATGACAAATCTAATTACAGTTACCACAAAAATAGATCCTTTGTTCCTGATTCTAATAAAAAAAACAAACGTGTGCTGCTGCACATATTAAGAAATTAGTTATTTCCCGAGGATTTCCTGATTCTTCAAGATGTGTGTCAGGACTAACTGCTGTGGAGAAAGAGATAAAGAGAGGAAAGAAAAGAAAGGGAAGAAAGGAGGAAGGAAATGAAAGAGAAAGGCTGGCCGAGGTTTGAAATACTGTATTTTCTGATTCTCCCTGGCTTCTGAAATGGAGAATAACTCCCTACACTAGGTTAAAAATATATACAAAATAAAGGGAAATAAATAGTTAATGAAATCCTACTACATGCTGGGTGCTATAAGTTTTTGAAACTTAGTTTTAATTTTTATCCAAGTTAGGTGAGGTTGGTGAGCTCCATCTTACATATATAAAAAAATGAAGCCCCAAAAGTTGGAATTGCCTTGACCGCAGTCATGTGAAGTGAAAAAGAGAGTTGAACCAGTCTACAGATTGCCAAGACCTACTCAGATGTTGTTCTACTTAGATCCTTTAGAAAGACTGGGAGGTAGATGTTGGAAAGGTCATACTATAATCTTTATTTAATATTTTTAAACTCTGTGCTTGTTTGCAATGCAAGGTATTTCCTACCCATCTTAATTCAGTGGTTTTAGGGTAAGCCCCCAAATTTAATTAACACTACATCGCATTCTTACTGTACCTGATATTTGAAGGTAGTATTTGTTAATAATAGTCTACATAGCAAATTCTGAGTTTCGTGATCCTAAAGGGCTTAATACTGAAATATCACATTTATACTTATAGCCCATAGAACTGTATTTCTCTAAAAGTTTTGTTTTAGGATCAAAACCATTTGCTTTATGTTTATCTAAAGATCTTTCCAAGCATATGTTTTAAAGTTAAACATTGGAAAAGATTCTCATAAGGATTAAGTCTCATAACTATAATGCTTTAATAATGTGAGCCCCAAGTATTTGCCTCTCTAATAACTTCTCCCAATGATGTTGTATTTCCAAATGTTCAGTTAAAAGGAATAAGAATAAAAACTTCTTCCCAGCCTTTTGACTTTTTTTTTCTTCTTTTTCGATTATCTGATTTTCCCAATGCTTTCAGTGATTAGGAGTAAAAGAAAGTACATTATGGGTCTCTGTCTAAACATTGAAAGTTCTCAGCTGCTTTCCCTAATATGTGAAAGCTAGGGAGAAAATGGGTTATAGGGGGAACTCTAGATGAAGAAGAAACCATAGATGAGCAAATAAGGCGACCTACCTGAGGAGGATGGAGAAGGGAAGAGGGAAATTCCCTAATGCATATTATGTACATTCACAAGCATATCAAAGTCAATCACTCAGGCAAATATGAGAAAGGGAGAGGAGAGAGGGAATGGAGTGGGAATTAGGGAAGGGTTAAATGAGTGATGTGTGCATGTATGCCTCTACCATCCTCTACCCCATTAAGCTGTAGGACTACAATGCATCAATTTTAAAAAAAAAAAGGGAAAAAAAGGAGTAAACGTTAAAAAATACCCACAAATCAGAAATTTAAATAAAGAAAGTTCTCAGCTGAACTTACTTCTAAGTCATTTTGCACCAAAATTGTAAACATTTGCCAAACATGCCTTAACCCAAAGAAAGAATCACTTTATATCACAATATAAACACAACATGCTTATTAACTGTACTTGTTTTATATGCTATATTTGTTTTGATTAAAATAACCCCTGGGGACAAGGACCAGGTAAACAGCTAGAAGATTTTTTTCTTGAAAACAATGGTAAAGCCCTGCGTTGTGGCGCACGCTTGTAATCTTAGCATTGGGGAGGCCGAAACGGAAGGATTGTGCTTCTCGGACAGCCTCAGCTACTTAGCGAGGCCCTTCCCGCTACTTAGCATGGCCCTTTGCAACTCAGTGAGACCCTGTTTAAAAAAAAAAAAAAAAAAAGACTAAAGAAGGGGCTGAGGTGTAGCTCTGAGGTAGAATGCTCCTGGATTTCATCCCAATATCACACACACACACACACACACAATGGTAATGGCAGGTGTAAAGTTTTGGAAATTCTTGTTATTGGCTAATAATATGCTCCTTAAAATTAATTTTCTAGCCGGGTGTGGTGCTGCACTCTTGTAATCCCAGCATTCGGGAGGTTGAGACAGGAAGATCATGATTCAAGGATAGCCTCAGCTACTTAGTGAAGCTCTCTGGAACTTAGTGAGACCCTGTGTCAAAATAAAGAATAAAAAGTAGGACAGGGAGGATAGCTTGGAGGTCACATGCCCCTGGGTTCCATCCCCAGACCTGCAAAAATAATAATAATGATAACTTTCTACATGCTAAGAAAATGTAGGAATATGTGTCATCTGTCGCCAAGGATAAATATCTTGCTTCAGAAAAAAAAAAAAAAAGGTCAAAATGGACTTCAGAAATCGATGCCATCCTTAAAATACCTGGATTGACTCTGAGAGCACATACAGAGTGGTGGTGGCTGACATGAAACTCTTTCTACCACTATTTGGCTGAGCCCAGAGAGAACGCTCATTCCAAATAGTAGTGGTCTGCTGGTCACTACCAGGGGGCCTGGCTTCTCCATTACTACATTGATGCTATACAGACTTCACTAGAAAAATGATGACAAATTAGGCTCAAGAGCTTCCTGCTTTTGAACTTCTAAGATACCCATCTACTTTGACACTTCATCCCAAGCAAAAGAGACACAGTGATTTCAAGTGTGACATAACTCAGGGAATCCTGGGGGAAACCGTGGTCCCTCTCTCTGCCTTCACTGATGCTTCCCAACACCCTCTCAGAATGAGAAAGACTGAACTTAGTTATGCATGAATGGGAGTCAGAACAAAAATATACCTGTGACCCTCCTTTGTATGTTGGTTCCTTATTCTCAGAACCTGACTATTGTGCCAACTTAGATTCTGCTTCCTAGCTATTAAAATGGAAGTAACTAAGACCCTAAAATAGTATCTTCCCAGATACTCTATTCCCCGCCCAAACACCCACATAAACGTAACAGTAAAGCATACAAGGACAAGGACAAAGACCCAATACAGTTTAAACAAGGTCCTGAAGATGAGTGTATACATGTTGTTCTCCAAGATCCCCGAGAAGGGACAGTCTACAGTCTCTCCAGAGCCTGCACATCAGGGCTTGGTGTCTTTCAGAGCATAGAAATCCCTTTCTCTTCAGCGAGACCACTTTGGGAAACTGATTCTTCTTCAGATGTCTGAAACCAATAACTTTTTTCAACTTTCAAGTCTCTTCTCCAGGAAGTCATAAAAGAGGCAAAGCAAATGGATCGGGAACTATTCCACTCCAAACATCAGGGAACTTCTTCCTCGAGCCCAATGACAGTTTTCCTCAGCCAAAACTGCTCATCCAGCTTGCAGTTTGCCTTGAACCTACCAAGCACATGGGAGCAGCGTAGAGTAAGTTTGGAGGAGGGGCCATGTCAAGGAGACTTTGGATTTCTGGCAAATGGCTCACTGTATATTTCCTTTCAAAGACCTAATTATGTCTGCATAAATAAACTGTGCTACGCAGCTTGATGCATGGCCATTTGTCATATTAAAACAATGGCATCCAAAGTAAATCCCCATTAACATTGTTTAACTTTAATGCTTTGGGGTGTTTGCTACTCAAATGATTAAAAAATGGAGTGATTTATGATACTACTATTTAAATGAGGCAACAAAACAAATAGACTGTGAGTCACTGAGACTTAAAATGCACTATGAGCCCAGCTGGGTTAGCCTCAAAAAATGCACCCATAGCTGAAGAGTCCCCTGGACTCTGTATTCTGTGGCCAGCCTTTGCCGTGGGTGTGTGTGTGTGTGTGTGTGTGTGTGTGTGTGTGTGTGAATTCAGCAGAGTACTGGGTAAGTTTTCAAAAACTACAACACAAGATTAAGAAAAAGAAAAAAAAATGTTGCCCACTCTCAGTCTCCAGGGTAAGGATCAGGATCAAGTTTTAGCATCAAAGCCCACCAAGTGCCATGGGCATGCATGTCACTATCTCTATGAGCAACATTGTGATGTGAGACTACAATGCACCAATAAAGTATAAAAGTATAAATTGTGAATGAGAAAAATGTCCTAAGAGATTTGGGTTCAATATTATGAACTTTTTAAATTTTTTCCTTTATTTTTCCTTTTTCTTTTCAAAAACTACATGGAATTTTTTATGTGTAGGGAAAAAAAAAACCCAGAGCTTGAAGACATATTCTTTCAGAGGTTACAGATTAGCCCTCTGAAGCAAAACATGCTACATGGGCCAATAAATTAATAAGTGACAGAGCTGTTCAACTTTCCAGACTTCTCTGCTCCTAACCATAAATTTTCCAGAAGCAGCCATGCCTTGGTTTTTGCTGGTGTCAAACTTGTCTACTTTCCTTTTGGGCAGAACCATTTTAATCCCTGATCCTTGTCCCACCTAAATCAAGATGGTATCAATGCCAAAAACAACAAAATTTCTAAATCAGACACTGTATCTGTGAAAGATCAGAATTACTCTGTTTAATGCCAGTTCTAGGATGGCCTATTGTCTTAATAAAGCATATTGGATAAATATTCTTACCAAAGAAACAATAAGATTTTTGCCTTCACTCTTGAGAACCAAACTTCCTGTATCTGTTCCATAAAAATACTTTGAGGTCTTTTAAAACAAAGCACCATATGAAGTGTGTCTAAACAGCACAAAAGTAAACTGAAATTTGGCTCTACTTGTTCTACCAATGTGAGTGTCTAAAGTGGGCAATTTAAGATAAAAATCATTTCCATTGGAGTCTGAATTATCCTCCTGGCCATCTACACTGAGATAATTATTTAGAAAACCACCAGATTTGTTTTTTCTGTTGTCTACATAAACAAGCACCAATGCAAAGAACTTTGTTATGTTTGCTGTATTGCAAGATAATTACTACAAAAAAAAGAGATACATAACCCAACTTGCTTTTGATTCAGAAGGAGGAGCCACCAGCCCGGCAGGTCAATCTCTAAGGTTAGCCTGTTTTAGAATGGGTTGAAATTTGGCAGGGATATTGTCTTCTCCGCCTTTCTGCATATCACTCTGTGATCTCTGTTTAAAGGCTGTAATCTACTCCAAACTATGCATTTCTTCAGTTTTTCAAAATATTCAAGTATCTTAGCTCTCTCTTTTTCCACCCAAACCTCAGCTCTCACCTCTTCTCCTTTATGTTTTTCTCTTCTCAGTCACTCTGTAATGAAGGCTCTGAGAACTCCTCTCTGATGCAAGAGACTGGACTGAGGTAGCCGAAAAGCCAAATTAGAAATTGGGTAGGGGTGCACATCAGACAGAATTAAATTTCAACTTGTATTCAAATGTCTGTTAACAGAGTGGTATAAGAGTTTGTCAGAGAGGTGCAAAGAATCCTATGACTAATTAAAGTATCAGAGTATATGTAGGAAGAGAATAAAAGGCAATATAAATAAATGGAAATAATACAGATGATTGCAAACTATTTTTTTCCTGAAAACTTGGAACCTAAGGATCCTAGAGATAATTGACAAAAGTTTATTTATCTGGGGTTCATTTCAAAATCTGCCAATAAAATGCATCCACTTTTAGAACCAGGGCATTTCATTATCTTGGCCACAATATGGTATCTAAAAGTGACCAACTGAAGTTCCAAACATTCTAATCCCTTTAAGAAGAGCTGAGGGCTTTGAACTAACCACAGGTCACTCCCCAGATCTCTAAAGGGTATTTTCCTAACACTCAAAAGTCAAAAGGGCCAAATACTGATTCGTCACATGTGATGTGCCTCGAAAGTATAATTGAAGTTTTCTGTTAAAAACCATTAATATGAAAGATGAAGGACACAGAAATAGTTTATGGTAGAAAAAAGCCATAATATAGACAAGAATCAGAGAAACAAAAACAACAACAACAAAAACTCCTGTCAAATTAAGGTGCAACTAACACAACTCTTTTGAAGGTGAATGAGGCCAGATTAAAAACTTTTAAAATGTAGAAGTATTTTAGCTCATAAATTCAAAAAATTATAACCAGAAAAATAGTCATGGAGCTGGGCACAATGGTTCACACCTGTAATCCCAGTTACTTGGAGGCTGAGGCATGAGAAACATAAGTTCCAAGGCCAGCCTGGGCAACTTAGTGAAATCATTTCTCAAAATTAAAGAATAATTTGGGAGTGTTGGCTGTGGGTATAGATCAAGTGGTAAAGTGCCCCCTGGGTTCAATCCCCAGAACTGCAAAAAAAAATCATTAAAATTAAAAAGAAAATAAGTATGGTGGCCCTTGTTATTCAAGTATTTACTAAGCTGAACCAGAAATGTACCAGGTTCAAGGCCAGTGCTTGACTTAGTGAGCCTCCTATTCCAAAATTTAAAAGGGAGAGAGAGATATGACTTAGTGGTAGAGCACTTCTAGGTCAATCCCCAGGACCACAAAAAAAAAAAAAAAAGAAAGAAAGAAAAGAAAAAGTAATAGTAAAAGAAAAAATAAAGGAAAGAAAGAAAAGTAGAATGGAAGGGAGAGAGGGAGGAAGGGAGTGAGAGATAATGACAGTCATGGATAAAAAGAAAAACAAAAACAATTCTACAAGGATTTCCATAGAAGGAAAAATTTAAATGAGTTGAATATCGAAATTAGACTATATCCAGCTGGGCGTGGTGGCACATGCCTGTAATCCCAGCATTTGGGAGGCTAAGACTGGAGAATATCTGTTAGCAGACAGCCTCAGTTACTTAGTGAGGCCCTTTGCAATTTAGTGAGACTCTGTTTCAAAATAAAGAATAAAAAATAGGGCTGGGGATGTAGCTTGGCAATAGAATCCCTCTGGGTTCAATCCTAGCAACACACACACACACACACACACACACACACACACACACTTAGATTCTATCCATAGTCCTGAATACTAGCCAGCCGTTAAACTTGTAGCAAAGAATGTTTAGTCATTTAATGTTTTAGAAGAATTTTTAACTTTTTAAAAAGTTCATTGCCACACAAAAAATTAGAATATGATACAGTGAAAATTCTAACACCAATTACCTCTAAGTAAAAACACTATAGGCAATTTTTATTTTCTTCTTACTTCCCTATTCTGTTTTCTACAACAATTATCTTTTATAACCAGAAAAACAAATTTTTTCAAAGAAAAGATAGATAACTCTAGGTATGATGCAAATGAATTGAGAAATTTAAGTAGAAAGTGCTTGACAGAAAGGAGTAAAACCACCCTTACCCAAGAACAACCACTGGGGGGAAAATGGTGGTAGAGACAAGCTACAAATCCATCTCTATCACCACCCCCTGCCCTATTTTTTATTATTTATTTTGAAACCGGGTCTCACTGAATTGCAGAGGACCTCACTAAGTAGCTGAGGCTGTCTGCGAACTGCGATCCTCCAGGTCTCAGCCTCCCGAATGCTGGAATTACAAGCGTGTGTCACCATGCCCGGCTTGTAATTTTAAAATCCTTATCTTGTAGCCCTGGGCATAGTGGCACACGCTTGTAATCCCTGCGCTTGGGAGGCGGAGACAGGAGGATCGAGCAGGTTCAAAGCCAGCCGTGTGCTCTGGCTTAAGGGACCCTGTTTCCAAATAAAAAAGAATAAAAATAGATCTGGGAGTGTAGCTCAGAAGTAGAAGGGTTTCCAGGAACCCCAGTACCACCAAAAAATAAATAAAATAAAATCCTTATCTTGTAGAGATAGATAACGAGATATTTGTAAGTAAAATTTTATGGAGACTGGAATTTACATCTAAATATTTCAACAAAAAATACCAAACGAAATTAAAACACAGTAGAAAAAAATATATAAAAAATAGGTCTGGGAGTGTAGCCCGGAAGTAGAAGGGTTTCCAGGAACCCCAGTACCACCAAAATAAATAAATAAATAAAAATAAATACATAAATAAAACATCAGTGACAATATTTATAAACATCAACTTACAGATATTTAAAACAGCCCTATTGTGTCCAAAAGTAAGAAACAGGACTCGTATTTAATAAACAACTATTACTTATTATATGCTATCTTATTATCGTCAATATCCTCACAAGAAATAATTCACAATACATAGACCTCAAAACTATATTCCAAAAGGCTAAGTAATATGTACAAATATGTTCATTAAAGTAATGAAAAACTGTTAGTAGCCTAAATGCTAAATGTCTAACAATGAGGAAAGAGTTAAGCAAATTCTACTCATCCATCAAGTGGATAGTATATTAGATACAAAGATTACAGTGAGCATCAATTATACTAAGTCATGTTTAGGTATTATTTTTAAGAAAAAACTCCAGCATAATATTTACATATATACACATAAAGTTTTCTAGGAAAAATACATTTAAACATTTAGAGTTTGTCTCTAGATGATAGGTTAAAAGAAGTTCAGGTTTTTTCTATACTTTCACAATTTTTGGTAATGAATATTAATCACTTGTTTCACAATGACAGAAAGACTTAATAAAGAAACTCAACACTGTCCTTCTAGACAGCTACACCCCACACACTGATTCGGGTCTGTCCACTTATGTCATTGTTTCCACAGCATGGGGCAAAAACTCACTTCACAAGTCACCCCATTTCCATTCCACAAACAAACAACAGAATTCCTGGAGGAGGCCTACATCAGGTAACCATGTCAAAACAACACTATTTGGATCTAGAACATTCCAGCATCAAAACAGTATCAGAATATTTTAAAGTTACGCACATTTGTTTCTGCTTAAAATTTTCCATTTTCATCTTCTCAAAATATTTATCCATCTCTGAACTTCATCTTTCTAAGATCCACTTTAAATCTTTTTGGAACAAGGTGAATTAAGGATAAATAAACAAACACCCTTAATAAAATGAAAAATATTCAAAATGACCCAATCCGTCTACAAAATACCTAATGGATACTGGGCATTGTAGGAGACAAAGTAAAGGAAAACCTTTAAAAAATATTTTTTAACTCAACCTAAAATTTTCATGTTAAAAAAAACTAACATATAAATTCAAAATAATTTTTAACCATGTTTAAAGCTCTGGAATAAAACTAACTTGGCTTAACTTGTATAACCATGGCTGTATTTTAATTTAAAATGTCTTCACTTAACTTGCCTGCTTGAATTCCTTTCTGTTGCTTAATTTCTAAACAAGAGATATTACTGCTCGTTTTAAATGGCTGAATCATCTGAGAAGGGTCTCTCTGACACCGTTGTTCTAAAAACAGAAAATTACAGATTATCAGAGAAGAAAGTTTAGAAGTATCAGCTTAGAGCCTGAAGCATGTCTTGTGAGGCCACCCAAAAAGACAGCCTTCCTGAAGTCCTGGGTCCTGAGCTCTAATCTCCAGCCCACAAACAGATGCATTCCACTAATTCCAAGAGGGGGCAGGGGAGGCATCACCAGCAGAAGCTTCTGGTCCCTGTGGGCCACTTGCACACGTTACAGCTGAGGACTAAGTGCAGTGGCCTCTGAGGTGGCAGATTAACCTCTAATCCCCACCTTCATGGCACCTGTGCCCCTGCGCGTGGTGCCTCCTCTCTTCCTTCCTGTCTTTCTCCATCTTCTCAGAGCCTGTCATCTTTTCAATGAAGTCCTCTCCTCAAGTCCTAACCTTTAGCATCTATTTTGGTTCTGTTCTCCTTACCTCATTTTTAAAAAAAAATCCTGCATCCTGTTTTTCCCCTGCTTAATCGCCACTGGATTAAAACCTTGCATTCTTTAGTTTTCTTACTGGTTTGTAGTTAGTTTGGCTTCTCCCTTTCTTTTTGTTTCTTGGCACGTAGTAAATAACAGTTTATTCTACCAGCACCACGTTTGACTCTCCAGCACATTATCCAATTTTTCAGAGCTGTCATATGAACATCCCCATCCACCTTTCAACGCTGAGCTCCTCTTTTTTATTCTTTATTTTGAAACAGGGTCTCACTGAGTTGCGGAGAGCCTCACTAAGTAGCTGAGGCTGTCCACAAACCGTGATCCTCTGGTCTCAGCCTCTCGAATGCTGGGATTACAAGCGTGCGCCACCACGCCCGGCTCCCTCTGGCTTTTGTTTGGTGGATCCCTCCATCTCTGTGCATAGCTCAGGGCTCTTTGCTCGAGGACTATGTAAAGGCAGAGACCCTAGATCCTGAACCTAGCAAGATGTACTCATTTGTCACAAAACATAAGATGTTCCTCTCTGTTCCTGTAGGTTATAGAACTACATGGCCCTTCCACAATCACTGGAAAAGAAAACTAATTCCAGTAGAAAATTGTTAACTTAGAGGCTCCTATTCTCCTTCTGAGCACCTTCCTACTGATACTTGTTTCCCTCTTCTCTTTGCCCATCTAATTAGAATGCTACTTGGAGTTACATCCCTAAACCAAGACATTACAATATCCAAATGCCCTAAAAGTCCTGTGCACCCTGATGACAGCTCAGGTGACAATGATCTGTGCTGGAATCCATGGGGGTTCAGGATGTCCCTAGCTTCATCAACATCTTCGTCAGTCTGAATGAAGGGTAGATCTTGGATGTTGGTGAAATTTCCATTTTCTAGTTTTACCAACTAAAACCTTATCTGTGAGTCAAACCCACGTCTTCTTTATCTGCAACTCACCCATCTCAAGTTTCTCTCCTAAAGGCTGTAGCACAGTTTCTTATTTTTACCTCAAATTGCAACTCTCTAGCCAGCTTTCAAAATTTTCACTGATGTAGCTTCCTGATTCATCAGCCTCATTTCTTAATATCATCCAAATGGAGCTGGGTGTGGTGGTGCATATCTGTAATCTCAGTACTTGAGAGGCTGAGACAGAAAGATCACAGGCTTGAAGCCAGTCTCAGTAATTTAGCAAGACCCCATTCCAAAATAAAAAATAAAATAAGGAAAGGGGATAGCTCAGAGGTTGAACGCCTCTGAGTTTGACTTCCAGTAGCCCACCCCCTCAAAAATATACATAGATCATGCCATTGAGAGAGACCCACCCTCCCAATCAAGTTTCAAAACAGCCCTGCTCACTACTTCTCTGGGCTTTTGCAATTTCTATTTTTCTCAGTTTGAATCTCATCTCTCCTCCTACTTACTATTCCATGTACAGTGATACCAAAAGGCGTGATTTTGGAAACTAACCTCCAGAGGAGGCTTGAGGTGACTCACTTCCCCAACTGGTCCTTCAGTCACCTCCTCCAGTATCCCTCTGGGTTTTTGCAACCAGGTGCTTGTGATACTCAGTTGGTTTTTTCCTTGGGTGTCTGACATCTTCCTCATAGACTGAAGGCTCCTTTGGGGCTCAGGCTGTGTCTTTTTAATACAATGCTATCTCCAACCCTGTGCAGTGCCTGCCACCTAGAAGTTTGTTAAATACATGTTAGCTGGGCATGGTAGAAGTTTGTTAAATACATGTTAGCTGGGCATGGTAGAAGTTTGTTAAATACATGTTAGCTGGGCATGGTAGTGCATGTTTGTAATCTCAGTACTTGGGAGGCTGAGTCGTTCACATGGAGGATCATAGGTTCAAGGCCAGCCTCAGCTACAGGGAGGCCCTCTGCAACTTAGTGAGACCCTGTTTCACTAATTAAAAAAAACAGAACTGGGGGTGTAGCTTGGAGTTTGAATGCCCTTGGGTCAACCCCCAGCTCCATATATATGTTGAATGACTAAACGAGTATATTGCCCCTTTCACACTGTAAGACCCTCTCAAATTGGAGCTGTCTCCATGAATACTTCACAGACCTTCACAACTTCTGGTCCAGCACTTGGTATGATAGCATGATAGTCACCATGCATCCAAAACCAGTGGGACTTCACATTCATCCCTATATGACACACTCCACATTTACTTTGAAGGAAATTCCTTGCCCTGTAGCTTCAGTAAGAGTGATCTTATACCAGCAAGGTGAATCTGAGAAAAATCCATCAGTGACTCTAATTGAACAGAAAAGATGATGAACACACACACACACACACACACACACACACACACACATACACCTTACTTCCTGCACACACACACACACACACACACACACACACACACACACCTTACTTCCTGCTCATTATCTAGACTTTCCAAGATGTCCCTAAAACATCCACTCTAAACTCTTCAGACACAAACTCTATGCTCCAAAGTCAAGAGCATGAACATTTCGTCATGCCCGGCCACTAAACAGAGTTTTCAGAAGTATAAGTCACTGCTGCTTCTTTTGGGCCAGGAAAAAAAATAAAAGCCAAATACCAAAGGTACCTCAAATGACCCTCTGCCTTCTAGGACAGGCCAACCTTGGCAGCAACTACTGCAGTACCTATTATATCCCTACCAGAAGCAGCCTTGATATAGGCATTTTATTGTCTTCTCCCCAGACCTGACACCCTTAGTAAGAGCCCTAAGACTTAAAATTGCAAAACTCTACAGTTACTTGGGACTTGTGTCCAATTTTAAATGACTTGTTAAGTTTGGGTGGCCCTAAAGACCCTCTGAAAAAAGTCACCAGAACGCCCAAGGCTCATCCGAGGTCCTAGGGCCCCCTGAGGGGGGGGGGCAAGAACCAGTCCTGGGCATAAAAGCAGGAAGCAAGACAAGAGTCTCACGACAGAATGCCAGTTTATTCAAGGTAGGAAACACAGGAATTTGCCAGCTACAGAGAAGTGAAGTAAATTAGGGAGAACAAGGAAATTACTGGCTAGGAGACAGAGTTATTATGGAAAGCTGATTTCACTGTCCAAACATTTAGCCCACGTTTATTCTCAAAGTTATCCAAATACTTCAGCAATTATCTATTTATATTGTTGTTGTCTGGACATTTCCTTACTGTTTCTCTCCAGTGTTTTATACAGTGTGAAAGTCATTTGCTGTTGAAGCCATTTCCTTACTTCCATCACAACCTGCAAAGCCTGGTCTATCTACCCTTTCTAGGCTCCAAATGATCTGGACTTGGAAAAGGCTTTCGAGTGGCCTTTAGCAAATGTCCTCTAACTAGAAAAAAATTTTTTTTTTACTTGTGATACATAATTGAATTTGATATGCATATTTATCTCCTCCAATAAGTATTCTGGACAAATGTGTTTTATAAAGATATTTCAGTTTTCTTTGATAACTCCAGATCTGGAACACCAAGATGTGCAATGACATGAAACCTTCTTACCTTGAAACTAGTTCAATGTTACCTTGGCATGTATAATTTGCAGATTAACTTCTTTTTGTTTTGCACATTTCAGAAAACAAAGCTCATAGTAATGAGTGCATGAGTCATTCACATGGAGGTGACTTATAATTCAAATTGAATTAACTGTAAATGCAAGCAATTTGAAAAAAATTAAGGCCTTATGTTCAGTGTTGTCACTACATTCGTTAGGGATTTCATCACTGTGTGGAGGCGTTTAGTTCCAGGCTAACATTTGGACAGATGGAAAGCTCCCCTGGAGCCTGCAGGTCAAAGGAGCCAGCTCTGCCCTGCTTTCTGAGGAGCTGCGCAGGCAGCCTGCCCTCCACGGCTTCCCCCTCTCACTCGCACCAGGTAGAACAGAGCGCTCCCTGCATTTGAGAGGGCACAGCAACAAGCTAGCCAGCTGAGCTGCTTGAAAAATATCTTGCACATTAAAAAATGGTGGACAAATGTTTGCTGTTGCTCCAAGTACTGTTAGTAAACTGGGAGTTCCTGTGAGTGTTTGTTTTCCTGCAGGTATTTTGGCAAGAATGATCCAGTACACTCAGGATATCAAATGATTAGTGATATTTTCAAAGTGAGGAGAGAAAGAAGAGAGAAGAGGAGGAAGGGGGTGGACAAACATAAATATTCAACTATTGGATTCAACTGTATTACAAGTATATAGACAATAAAAAGTATTTTCACAAAAATTCCAATATGGGGAAAATCTTAAGATTTTATTATAAGAGGCAAATAGCATGTATTCATCCAAATATTTAAAGAAAATACTAATGGCAACGAGAACAAATTATAGCAAATAAATTGTGGCTCATTTTTCTTTCCTAAGTATTTCTCTGTATATTCCAAGTTCCCTTTTATAAATATTTCAACCTATGTAATCATAAAAAAATTAAAATAAAGTGATGACAAGCCGGGTGTGGTGGGGCGCGCTTGAAATCCCAGTACTTGGGAGGCTGAGACGGGAGAATCAGGGTTCGCAGCTACTTAGTGAGGCCCTCCACAACTTGTGAGACTGTTTTTAAATAAAGAATAAAAAAAATAGAGTTGGGGGTATAGATCAGAGTTAGAATGCCCCTGGGTTCCATCCCCATACTTAAAAAAAAATAAAGTAATAAATAATAATAAAATTTTGGTGGTACTGGAGGTGGAACCCAGAGGCTTTCTACCTCCGGCTATACTCCCAGACCTATTTTATATTTTATTTGGAAACAGGGTCTCACTTAAGTTGCTGAGAGCCTCACTAAGTAGCTGAGGCTGGCTTCGAACCTACGTGATCCTCCTATCTCAGCCTCCCAAGTGCGGGGATTACAAGCGTGCGCCACCACACCTGGCTAGATTGTGAAAACTTTAAGAAGATAGTGTGTGTGTGTGTGTGAACGTGCATCTGTGTGGATCTGCTTACACATGTGGCTAGCACGACTCCACAGAAGGAGGGCAGCTAAACAGAGATTTTTTTTTTTTAATTGGGACATTTAAGTGAGTCAGATTAAGCCTCCCTACCCTTGGGAAGGGTTCCCATCTGGGCCTCAACAGAAACTTGCAATGGCCTGAGGGTTCACAGACCAGACCCCAACACTTTCAGGAATGGCAGCATCATTCTAAAGTCACTATGCTAGTACCTCACTGTCTGCAACCATAGAGGCAAAAATAAGGGCTCTCTCCCTCTTTTCCAGAGGTGGGGAATGAGCTGAGGCATTCATAAGTACACAGTCACTGGCCCACATTTGACATAAAGATCCAATTCACAGATGTTTATTGGACCAGAAACATCTTCACCTGCCTCGAGTCAAACTTCTACCTGCCCTCCCTCCCAACAGACCTCAAGCTGCCTTGTGAATTTAAATATCATCTATTCTCTTGAGCTCCTAGTTTACTTCCCCGGCCACATTCTGTCTGTTGAGGTCCTCCTACAGTATTGCCCTTGCCCTACTATAGGCTACTCTCCACGCAGCACCCAGCATGATCCCTTTCAAACAAGTCAGTGTTGCTGAGTCTACAAGCAATGGGAGGTGATGATGTGTACTGAGGATGCAGAGTGTTGAGGACCTGGCTTCCTGGGGTTGGCAGGGGGAGAAAAAAAGTCTAGCTGACCAGAATGGGAAGGGAGAGCCCACCTTCCCTGCAAAGAACTATCACCGGCAAGATGACCACAGTAGAAATTAGCAAGATACATACTTACTGGTAGAGAACAGGAGTGCTTCAATTAGCTCCAGTGGGAACTACAGGCGGAAAAGAGCTGACCTTGAATACTCCTGACTGATCCTCTCCCAGGAACTTCTTTCCTCCCATCCCTAATCCTCCCAATGTTACCTAGCTATGTCCTCCAGATCAGATTCACCCTTCTTCCCGAATATTCCAGCAGGAAGTCACCCTTTGGCTCTGTGCACCCCCAAAAGCACTTTTTTGCATGCTTATTCCAACTAGAGCCACACATAGTACTTTATAGTCATTGAGGGCATTGACTGTGCGATGATCCACGCATGGTAGGTTCTCCATATGTGTGTTTTGAAGGCTGGGGGTTGAAACGTTCTAGGATAATAAATGTAGAGCGTATGGTCCTAAATCACAAGGTGGGCTCACTATGTCAAGGGCCTGGGCTCAGGGATCTCTGCAGCAGTAAGTGAACTGAGAAACCAATGCAATGTCCACCAAGAAGGAAAAGCTCACATCCAGGTGCAGAGGCCAGAATCAGTGGGATGGAGAGGCCTGGGGCAGGGGCTGGAGCCCAGTATTTCATGGGAGTTTAGGTCAAATGGCAAGAGGGGGGAAGCAACGAGGAGCAGGCTGGTTAAGAACAAGAACTCCACCATCCCTGAACCTCCAGAAAGAGGATACCTTGACTACACGCAGCCTCGGGCCAGTTCACTTCTCTGTCTTCAGAGTTTCTTCATCTGAAAAATGAGTATCACAGTCTTTACCTCATTGGGTTATTCTGAGGATAAATTAACCCTGTAAAGCTCTTAGCAGAGTGCTTAGCATATAGTTTCAGTTGAAATTATTGCTATCAGATAAAAAGTATTTATTAAGTGCTTTCTGTGTGCTCTTAGCTTCTGGGAATACAATTATTTAAAAAGACATTACATTAACTCCAAAAATGTGGGCTCATAAACCAAAAGGACTATAAGTTAGATATTAGGACACACTTGTTTGGGAAGATGTAGAATGAGAGCAGTTAGTGAATTCCAGTTGAAAAAGTATCAGGACACTCAAGTGGTGATGTCTCACAAACAGCTAAGGATGCAAAAGAGTCTGAGAGTCATCCCCACAGGGAGCGTGAAACAAGGAGAACAGGAAAGCTCTCTGCGCATGAGAGAACAGACCAGTGCAGGCTGCATTCTCAGACCTCCTCCAACAGGCAGCAATGGGAAGCCAAGGAGGAAGACAGAGAAATTAGTAGAGCAAGTTGGCACATAGCATATTTGTAGACCGCCCATCACAAATGCCTTACAAGGAGCGCAGGCCTCTCTGTATGTCACAGGACCACACAGAGGGGCTGTGTGAGAAGTAGAAAGGTCAGGAAAGCTGCCTACAGCCATGAAAAAGACCCGGGGACTTCTGGCGTCCTGCAAGTGTCACCCAGCACTCAGGCCCCACTCACACTCAGCCTTCCACTGTGCCTCCTCCTCCTGAAGTACACCTTGATTACTTCAAGGCCAATTATGCACCTCTGTTTATGCACAGCATAAAGATTTTTGTCATTCTGGAGACCTCTTTAGGCCTAGCTAAGTGAAGTCCCAAAATACAGAAGAGATGGCAGTCATGGGAGTTCATTTTGCTGCCTGTTAATAGTTATTTGATATGTATACCTATATTTTCATGCTAGCTATCGATCTATCTACCTATCTTCCTCTGGGGCTGGGGGAACTTGGTAAGGGAGGAGACTGAGGATATGCAAAGGAGAGGCCCAAGATGTAGCAAGGATGAAAGCCAGGTTGCAATTAGAATTTGAGCAGTAACAGGACCAGACTAAGTGTGGAACTGAAGCAGAAGAAAGGCAGGGTAAGATCAAGAACAGCAAAGAGGGCCAGGCATGGGTGCACAGACCTGTCATCCCAGGACTTGAGAGGCAGAGACAGAAGGATTGCAGGTTCAAAGACAGCCTCGGCAACTTAGAAGGCTCTCAGAAACTTAGTGAGATCTTGTTTCTAAATAAATAAAACAGGTTTAGGATGTAGCTCAGAGGCAAAATGGTCCTGAGTTCAATAGTTCAATCCTCAATACACACACACACACACACACACACACACACACACACACACACACAGTGTAGGAAAGTCACCAGGCATGGTGACACATGCCTGTAATCCCAGTGACAGGAGGATCACAGTTTCAAGACCAGTTTCAACAATTTAGCAAGACTCTCAGCAACCTGGCATGACCCTGCTTCTAAACAAAAAAATTAAAAAGGGTGGGGAGTGCCAGGCGTGGTGGCGCACGCTTGTAATCCCCGCGCTTGGGAGGCTGAGACAGGAGGATTGCACGGGTTTGAAGCCAGACTCAGCTACTTAGTGAGGCTTTCAGGAACTTAGTGAGTATAGCCCGGAGGTAGAAAGCCTCTGGGTTCCACCCCCAGTACCAAAAAAAAAAAAAAAAAAAGGTGGGGAGTAGCTCAGAGGTAGAAGGCCCTTGGGTTCAATCCCTAGTTAATACATAAATATATACATACACACACACACACACACACACACACACACACACACACACCCAAAACTCTAGGTATTATAATGCCAATGATTAATATGGAACATATATGTGTTAGAAAAATGCTAACTTTATCTAGGCATGGTGGTACATGCTTGTAATCCCAGCATTTGGGAGGCTGAGACAGGAGGATCAAAGTTTGTGGACAGCCTCAGTTACTACTTAGTGAGGCCCTTTGCAACTCAGTGAGACCCTGTTTCAAAATAAAGAGTAAAAAAAATGGGGCTGGGAGTGTAGCTTAGAGGTAGAATGCCCCTGACTTCCATTCCTAATACCAAACACACACACACACACACACACACACACACACACACACACACATTTTAAGCCGGGTGTAGTGGTGCATGCTTATAATCCCAGTACTTGGGAGGCTGAGACAGGAGGATCACAGGTTCGGGGCCAGCCTCAGTACTTAGGCCCTCTGCAACTTAGTGAGACCCTGTTTCAAAATAAAGAATAAAAAGTAGGGCTGGGGGTGTAGCTTGGAGGCAGAATGCCCCTGGGTTCAATCCACAGTATCACAAAAAAATAAAAGAAAGAAAGAAAGAAAAATACTAACTTTAGTCTAAAATTTTGTTCTTTACAATGTGTTTTTACATTTGTATTTACTTTTTCATTTTATTTACATTTGTGTTTATTGTGTTTTTACATTTGTGTTTATTTTTTCATGCAAAGTTCCTAGCTGCAAATTGCCAAGTGGAATTCTAGCTTTACACAGGGTCAATACTGACATAATTTTTGTTTGTTTGTTTTCTGTGGTACTGGGGATGGAACTCAGGGGCATTCTACCTTCGAGCTACACCCCCCCACACACACACCTTATTTTTATTTTTATTTTTGCAGGTCTGGGGATGGAACCCAGGGACTTTTGACCTCCGAGCTACCAGCACCTGCCCCATTTTTTATTCTTTATTTTGAAACCAGGTCTCACTGAATTGCAGAGGGCCCACTAATAGCTGAGGCTGTCCGCGAACCACGATCCTCTGGTCTCAGCCTCCTGAATGCTGGGATTACAAGCTTGCATCACCATGCCTGACTATAATTTTATTCCTTATTTTGAAAGAGTCTCACTGGGTTGCAAATGCCCTGAGTAGCTGAGGCTGTCTGAAAACCGCAATCCTCCTGTTTCAGCCTCCCAAATGCTAGGATTACAAGCATGCACCACATGCCCGGCTCAAAATTTAATATTAAATCCAACTGAAAAGTGATTGTTATTATTCAGTTAATAACTGAAAAGGGATTGTTATTGTTCAGTTTTTAAAACTGAACTGTTATGCCAAAGTTGTATTTTCTTTTTAATTTGCAAAATAGTCCAATATGACTCTGTTTCATATATAAAGAAATAGGGATACAAATAAATTAATAAATCCCCCTAAAGTTATAGCTAGATAAATTAATGTCTTCCTACTTAAGAAAAATTTTAAAAATACTTGGTCATTTTTTATTAACACCTTCATGTATAGAAAGGAAAGTAGATATTTCTCCTTCTGCTGATAGACTCCCTATATTCCTGAGAAAAGCACCGGTTTTATTAAAGACATGTTATAAAACATGAAATTAGCCAAGTGTGGTGGAATACATCTGTAATTCCAATACTTGAGAAGCTGAGACAGGAGGATCACAGGTTCAAAGCCAGCCTCAGCAATTTAGTGAGGTTCTCCGCAACTTAGAAAGACCTTATTTCCAATTAAAAAATAAAATAGAACTGGGGGTATAGTTCAGAGGTAATGCCCTGGGGTCCAAGCCCCAGACTGAACAAAAAAAGATATAAAAATATTAAAGTGTTTCTATAATATCATCAGAGTCTGTAAACCATTAATTAAAAATTTCCTACCAAGCCGGGCATGGTGGTACACGCTTGTAATCCCAGCATTCAGGAGGCTGAGACCCGAGGATCACGGTTCACGGACAACCTCAGCTACTTAGTGAGACCCTCTGCAATTCAGTGAGACCCGGTTTCAAAATAAAGAATAAAAAATAGGGCAGGGGGTGTAGCTCGAAGGTCAAATGCCCCTGAGTTCCATCCCCAGACCCGCAAAAAAAAAAAAAAAAAAAAAAAAAAAAAAAAAAAAAAAAAAATTCCTACCAAAATAGGTACAAAGAGAGTAAGATCAGGCTAGACAAAAAATAAAAATCTTTTCATAGATGAGCCAGATTTAAACATTTGCAAGAGATCTAGGAAAATTATGCCAGAAATGGCTCCTTTAAAAATGCATTTGCTTGTACATGTATGTACACACAAGTTTTTTTACCCCAATATGATGTATGAATATAATGCACCAATAAAAAACTAAAAAAACTATAAAAAATAAAAAAATAAAAAATGAAAATGTGTTTGCAGTATCAAGGAGACAATGCAATTGCAACTATCTTTAACCAAATGATGATTTAATAAAATGGGGATTACATTATAGTCACCATTCAAAAGGACATTGTGAAAAATTATCCACACTCTTTATACTTTCATATAGTTTTAATTTCTTGTGATGTGTATTAATTACTTTTTTGTAGTATTAGAGATTGAACCCAGAGATAAGCTATATCTCCAGCCCTATTTTATTTTTTTATTTTGTAACATTGCCTTCTTAAGTTGCTGAGAGTTTCACTGCATTGTTGAGGCTGTTCTTGAACCTGCAATCCTCCTACCTCAGCCTCCCAAGTACTAGAATTACAGGTATGTGCCACCATGCCTGGCTATTAATTACTTTTAATACAAAAATCAATTTCCCACTATTTTAAAACTTAATAATGTCATTTCCTTCTTTGTGAATTCTCTGGGTCAAATTTTATATTGCAATAAGTTGCAATTATGTGGTTTTCTTGGTAATGTGATGTTCCAGGACTCCCTCCCCCAGAAAATATTTAGTATATTTTATATGACAAGTGAATTTAATATTATTCTTAGACAAACACAAAAGGTTCCAAAAGCACTATAGTTTAACTTAAAATTTACAGCATTTAGGACCTATCTGCCATTCTGTATGTAGTATGCATGAATATTTGAGATTTAGTACTATTACTTTTGTGATAAACATTCACATTCTCAAGCGTGCTAACAGTACTTAGCTCTTGTTGCTTTACAAGTCACTGAAAACATGACTTGATTACATTTAATTTGATTCCAATTAAAAAGCACTTAAGTTTCTACTGAATTAGATTACACTGAATGTTTCTATAGAAGACACTTCATTATCTGAGGCAGCTTTAATTTAAAAGGATCACAGTGAGTGAAAAACACTGTTCATTTTAATAAAATTCGCTTAATTCCATATCATTATTTCACAGCTGAATGCTGCAAATTTTGGTTTATTAAATAAACGTACAGGAGTACTGGGAAAAATGTGCATAACACTGAGTGTCTCATTTGCAGTTCACCTAAGACGGAACTGGTCACACAGCTTTTAAGACTTAACAAAAACCAGAAACTCCATTAGGAAAAAAAAGTTTTTAAATGAAAACAGGGAGAGAAGACTAAGACACTGAAGTGAAAATATTGTGTTTTTACTGAATATTTGAACAGGGAAGTTTTCAACTACCTAAAAATGAAAATGAACTTCTGGTTTTTTTAGGCAACAATAGCCAAGTCCATGCAAGGTGGCATCAAGCTCCTCTACGTTCTAAAGTGTAACATTTCCCTTTTTAAACAAAATACTACCTGGACATCAAATTATTAGATATTCACCATCAGAACAAAAATCAGACTTTTTTGTCTTCCAAACACTCTCAACAATTTTCAAAAGTACGATTATTTTACAATACCCAGTCTGTGTTAAAGTTTCAAAAGGAAAAAAATTATGATTAAGAACAAATGTGCTAAGTCAGTTATTTCGTACTAAGCATAAACCGCATGGCTAGCTTCCACTGGACAGAACCCTCCAGTCACACTTGGCATGCCCAGAGCCCGATATTTCAGGATAAAGGCAAGTTTGTGGTTTGTGGTTAGTGATTAAGCACCCAGTGAACTTGTTGTGTGTGTCCTTGTATAGGAAAATCTGCAACGTTTTGAGCATTTCACACTTGTAACAATGTCTTTATTATGCCTTCCAGAATTAACTGACCTAAAATCCAGTGACTCCACGATATATCTATTGGATAATTAGAACTCTAAGGACCAACAAATAAAACAAATTATTGACTTTTAGATCTTCAGTCAAACAAATATTTTACAGCTGCGATTTGTAAAACTTATCTCCTTTTAAATTGGCATCCTATCAAAATCTGTGCTAGTGATCTGAAGCATATCAGTATTATCAATACCCTGTCCAAAGTTAAAACTAAAATCTAAAAACAATGCCACAACCTGCACTGACTCTCACGGCGAAGGTGGGTCTTTTCTGAAGATAAACAAAACTCCTAATCCCAGGCTTCTTTGGAAGCCTGCCCGACCTTGAGACCAGGGTGGGGGGATACTGACCTGGTTTAGTGACCAGTAGCTATAGATATCACAGAATGTGCTTGTTGTCAATGATCATTGCTGAAATCTGTCTATACCACACTGGAACAATCAATTTTGTAAATGATTGCAATAATCAAGGAAATTGCCTAATTTATAAATCCTCACGTACAGCATCTTAATGGATTCCTCCATTTTAATGCTGATGCCTTCAGAGCGAAATGAATTGTTGTCTAGACTGTCATTACACAAAATGATAAAAACATTCCGTGTGGTGGAGAAGACACACCTCATGGATATTCAGACCCTCAGCTTGTAATCACTCATTAATGACTTCTGTGAAAGTTTCACGTTGCTGGAGTTTCAGGACGAACCAAAGAGCAGGCTGATCTGTGTCTGCGCCTTTATGGAAATCCCTGCTACAGTTTGAGAGTTTGAACAAATTACCTTTCGAGGAACTGCAATGCACTGAATGTCTCCCCTAGTTCTGAGAGCCCCACATATAACAGTTTTCCCCTCTCTTTTTGTCTAATGCCGTGCCATTTTTTACCACCAAGCCTCCGAGTCAGCAGGCTCAGCCACTTTGAACTCCCAGATCGTGAATCACATCAACCTGATCATGGGGCATGTGCTGAAGCAAATGTGTGATGTCCCAATCCTTGTGCTCCTGCTAACAGGTAAATCCACAGAGTCCACCTGGAAAGCCAGGCTGCACGCTTAGCTCTTTTCCCGAGCCCACCACACGTAGATTGCTCTTCTCACTTAAACCTTAGCCAATTGATTCCAGCCAATAGTGTGCTGTCAGTACTTTACTTACTGCTCAATCTCACTAACCTGACATTTATGGTGCACTGATTGGCCTCTGTCAGTGGTGCTGGTTGTAAATTCACTTTGAAAAGCTTTGTGTTAACAGCCTTCAACCAGGCTCCAAGAAGAGCACGAACAGGCAGCCTGACAATTGCTCGACCTCCTGCCCTTATTACAGTGAGTAAATCAGGGTTTGAGCCATTAGTCTGGAGCCTGGGGCCTACACAAAAAGGATTGACATGACGAAAGGTCAACCTCTGTCACACATGTGTAACAATTTGGATAATGGAATTCTGTAACTTATCTGAGCGAGGTGGCAAATGCTTACAAGGAAAAGTATATTCTGCTCTGGTTTCTCCGGCTTTTATACTAAGTACCTATCCCAGAGTCTGCATTTCTTGTGTAAATACACAAGGAATGTCTGAACTCATGAAATCTTGGAGTACATATGATTCAAAAAACAGGAAAGCAAGAAAAAGAAAGCGAGGCTCATAGATGCTTTATACACAGAGGAACAAACATTTTCCCCACATTTCCAATGTATCATATCCATCCTCTGAAAAGAGAAGACACTGGTATTGTGGGCAGTTAGCAATACGTAGTTTTTCATATTAAACACAATGTTTTAGTCCATAGTGTCATACGACTGTAAAGAATTCTAGAACACAGCAGATTTTCTCAAATCATTAAAACTGCCTTCAGCTGGAAAATGCTCATGGTACAGCATTTTCCTTGCACAAGACCCTGAGTTTAATCCCCAGAAACATCAAATATAAAATAAATATAAAATAAAATCAACATTTCATATATATATATATATAATGCCTTAATTTACCTAGTGAAATAAGAGTCTCCCCTGCAGGTTTCTAGGGACCAGTATTACCATAACCACATAGAACCTCATTTCCATCAGCCTACAAGCTACTCTGCAGTGATCAGAGAAAGCAGCTTTCATCTATCCCACAAACTCCAAGATTCTGATTTTACTATCTCCTACTTTTAAGGCAGTGTGGGAAAAGATTAAAATTACATGATAAAAGAAAATATGCAGTTATGAACCCAGAAATTCTTATGAATTATCTTCTTTACATAGACAAAATGCCATCAATACCAAAGCAATCTATCTGTGAATAAAAGACAAACTAATAGACACATAGTCCTATGCATATAGAACACATCAGTAGTTATAAAGTATTTGCAACTAAAGCATATGTAGGGCCACGTGCATGTTTGGATGAAATATCACTACTGTGAGAATTTCCAATTGGCTTTTGATTTTTTTTTTAAAGTAGAGTCATTTGGGGACTTAGAAAACCAAGGGTGGCACCGTGAACCATGATCTATAATCAAAGGACCAGGACTTTAAATGGACCTTTTCAAAGCCAACTTAAAGGACTAAGTTTTGGGGTTTAACACAATGCTGAAAACCATCCCAAGAGGCAGCAGATGGTTCTACAGTTTATGTAAAACTACAAAATGCTCTCACTCTATCAGATGAAAACCACTATAAAAGACATCTTCAAATCAAATGAGGCAAAGCCAGAGAGATATACCAGCTGCTACGCTGCATAATTTAAAGCATTGCTGTAGTTTATTTTTAAGGGGAAATTATTTAAATTTCACAAAATTGACATAATCAAAACAAAACTGACAGAATATTAAATGACAAATTGCTGAGAAACATAATTTCTACTTCAATATAACTGTGACAGCCACATAATTCTATCCCTTGGTGTTTCAGTGAATGAGGGCAAAAGGAGCCAAATTCTGTAAAGCAAAATATGAAGTCTAGTTACAATATCATCAATGGGAAATTTTTTTAATGATCTTAATTTTATTTAAAATTATTTTTAAACATCTAAATATATACAATGGGTACAGTTCTGCATAAGTGAAATTGAGTCATTTATAAAAACCTATACAACATATTTAAAACATAAATCAATACATTTCTTTCTAGCACCAATTACCTATGATGGTTTTGAAATATAAACATTTAGCAATGTGTAATATATTTTTAATATGGGTTTTCATTAATATATTTTGATGTACACTAAATGGTAATAATGAAAAATAGATGATTTGCTTAAAAGCAAAACTATTATTAAATCTCAAATATTATGGCACAAAACCAAACCACAAAAAGGACCACATTATGTTATTCCCCCTGATTTTCTAAAGAAAAATAGTAAAGCTTCCTACATAACGCAAATGAAAATGACACATTCAAATTTACTCAGGCAAAGAGAAGACAGGTTCTATAAAACTAAATTCCTTTCCAGTACCCTGACTGTAATCCTAACAAGTCACTACATTATCTCAATTAGCAGAATAATTTTTTAGGTTGAAAATAAGTGCAATTTATTTTGTCATTGTTGCTAAAGTTTCTTGTCAAATCAGACTGTGGGCTGAAAGGCCTGAGTAATTCTAACCTATCTTCAATTGTAATTTATTTTAAACTTCCGTATTTTATTCCAGTTGAATTTTAAATATACACTGTGTACATTCCCCAGGTCTAGTCATATTAAATTATAATATGAAGCAGGATGGGGAAACCATGAGAAACTAGATTAATTTATCTCAAGGGGAAAAGGACTCATTGATAATTGAGATAATTTTTTCATTAATGTTAGAATCAAATTGCCTTTTCGCTTCTTTATTAAAAACACATTAGGATAAAATTATCTCACTATCATCAATAAGACCTAATTGATGAGATTCTACTTTTTGAAAAACATTTAGAAAGATTTTTCCAACATGTCCAAATAGTTAGAAATATATCATGCATTCAATCTTGTTCAAATAAATGCACATAATCATGTGGTTATTCAGTGCATGTAATGTTTTTGCTTTAAATCACCTGAATTTATTATTTATAAAAACATGTTAAAATTTTGATTCTAAAATAAATTGGCCTAAATATGACTAATTTGGCTTTTAGTTGATAATCTTCTTAAAATTAAAAAAAAAACTTACTTTTTTAAAAAAAGGAAAAAAGAAAAGGAAAAAAAATCCCTTGGAATTTTCCATAAATACCTGCAAGATTCAAAACATATTTAAGTAATTGAATGATTTAACTTTCTTTAAACTGCTGCATTTTGAAGAACTAGTATTATAAACAAAGAATATTAACTAAAAAATGATAGCATGCTTATAAACCAATCAAACAAACTCTCCATGGCTGATGTATATTGAATATCAAAAAGCTATTTTTCTACAAAGAAAATAGAGCTTTTAATGATTAAACAAAAGGAGTAACTAAGGAAAATCATACTGTTTTTATAATAAGCTTTCATGTGTATGGCAAAGTAGAAACATACTCAAAACAATAAATTGTAAACTGAAACAAAAATCTATCATCTACTTGGAAACAGTGACAGGAAAAGATTAGCAATCCATTTATTGTAGTGAAATAAAGATAAGTAATCTTGGTAAGATCCATCAGGACCCAAGTATTGAGCTCTAAATATAAAGATATTTCTTCAGCAGCAAGTTACTTTTAAAAATGTGAGGAAGAGAAATGATTATAGTTGACTTTTATAAGATAGTCACAATTCAACTGCTTTTATTTTTTTTAATTATGTCAATCTGATATTCTGAAAGATATCTAAAAATATATTTTAAATGAATAATTATTACATGAGTCATTAAACAATTATTGCCACACACTTCTTACATAGACCTGTAGTGGGTTCCAATTACTGATTCCTTCTAATGTAAAAATATGATTAAAATTTTTCACAATGGCCAGTGACTCCAGAGACTGAAGCCAATGGATCAAAAGTTGGAGGTCAGCCTGGAAAACTTAGTGAGATGCTATATCAAAATAAATAAAAGAGGGCCAGAAATGTAGCTCAATGGTAGATCACTTTCCTAGCATGCCTGGTCTCAGGGTCCAATCTTCAGTATTGAAAAAAATTATTTTTTTCCATAATAGAATTTAGGTTAAAGGAAAGAAAGACTAACATTTAAAAACCATTCCATGCCGGGCGTGGTGGCGCACGCTTGTAATCCCCGCGCTTGGGAGGCAGAGACAGGAGGATCGTGCAGGTTCGAAGCCAGCCGCGCGCGCTGGCTTAGGAGACCCTGTTTCCAAATAAAAATGTAAAAATAGGTCTGGGAGTGTAGCCCGAAGGTAGAAGGGCTTCCAGGAATCCCAGTACCACAAAAAAAAATTAAAAAAAATAAAAAATAAATAAAAACCATTCCAATATTTAGTGTCTTCTGTCATAACTATAGCGTATCAAATAGTCATATTTTATAAGTTGTGCTGCCTAAAATTAAAAATAAATCCATAGTTCAAATCTTAAAAGTAATTATACTAATAAAACCTAAAACCTATTGTTAAATGTTTTATTTTACAAATAGACATTGGCATTAAATTAGTTGGCCTCAGTCACATTTTTTATGATCTCCCAGAAGACATTTTGCATGGCTGAAGTCTTGCTATCCCTTCAATCCCCTAAATGTATGTTATTCTGTTGAACAGATGATAAAAATAAATTGTGCCCTAAATTTAGAAGTAGAGACTTAAAAATTATCCAAGAATATATCCAACAAGCAGCACAAAACAAATGCTACATATCGCCCAAGACACTCAACTTACATACTCCAAATATAGGTTAAGCTCACTTTATATCTAAGAAGCATAAAAATAAAACAAGCCTAATTCCCCAGTCTCTTTTCAATAAAATTTTCACTTCATCAAGTAAAGATATAAAAGAAATATCCCACATCTTTCAGTGTTCATGTATACTATTATTCTATATGCATAGCGACTTCCTGCCAACATCTCGGTCAGATTCAAAACCTTCTAGGAAAAAAATTAACTGTGGAAATTTTTTTCCACATTTATGGCTTTGTCCTCTGCACTCTAAAAATAGACGGGGATCAGAGGGCAATATAACAGTGCTCAGCTTAACATTTTCAGATAGAGCAAACCTGTACCACTGAACAACTACTTTGATTTCCCCAGAAAAGCACTGGCAGATCTTTAATTATATAATATTAAGAGTTCCTAATAACGCCACTGGAACCTGAAAAGTGCCTGCAAGTGCTTTATAAACTTTCATCCACACTGGGTTGCAACTAATTAGTCAGAAACAAACACCAAGTAGGAAATGTTTCAAAACCAGATTCTTGGGAATTAGGTAGGGGCTAAATGGGCGATGTGTACATGTATGTCCACACAAGTGTTTTACCCCATTATGATGGATGAATATAATGCACCAATAAAAAATTTAAAAAAAAACAGATTCTTCACTAATGCCCCACCTGCCCTTCTCCTATGCAAATGCTCTAACTTCAAAGCTACCAACCTAGTCACCAAGCCATTTTCTTCTGCCTCTTTTAGAAACTAAACATATGTCTTTTTTTTTTAAAGAAAAGCCCACTTGGTAACTATATATATATTTTTTTTTTTCTCACTCAGGAATCCTATTCTAAAAGATTGAAAATCATTGTTTTCCAACAACAGTTTAAGGGTGAAAGGGAACCTGGGAGCCTGGGCCCAAGGTTTTATTCAGCAGATAACTATAGGAAAAGCAGCCCATGGGCTGCCATGTCCTTGCCTTGGGCTGCTGGGCTGTGGGCTCGCATACTCACTCGCCCCTCCACCAGAGGAGCCGTTGTAAACATGGGCCTCAGCACAGGACCCTAGACACCAAGTCTGTTCTGCACAGTATCTTCAAGTCCTGATACAGGACAGGCCAGAGTAGGGGCCGAGCAAACACTTGAGCAGATTATTGAGCCCCTTGAGTTTCATTATGAGGAAGTTCAGGGTGAAAATGATCATGCTGGCAAGCCACTGAGCCAAGTGTGAGGGGCAAACTACTGCAGAAATAACCATCACTGAAGCCTCGAGTTCCATGTCAACTTGGCCCCTGGTAATTTACAGCATCACTTTCTGACTATCCTACTACATTATTTCACCTGGCTGCAGTTAGTCAGGTTTACATAGTACTTAAAGTTATTTCTCCTAGGCTTCAAGCATTTTATATTTCATAAATAATCCCCCATGGGTGGCAGTCGCTAATTATTAACAACATGTATCTATCTTTCCAGGAATCGACCATCATGCTCTGGGAGAAATAAGTTAACTTTTCAGATAGGTTATTTTTAAACGGTAACTTCAGGTATTGGGTTATACCATGTTTTTCCATGTTCAGTGTTTTCTCATGTTCTGGTTTTCCTTTGTGTTGAAAATTGCATAATTATTCTCTGTCAGAAAAGAAGTGAACTCTGTGATTTTTAATTTATAGTATAATGTGCAAAGTGTTGGGCACTCTGAAAATTGTGAAAAATGTTTTGTCTCTCATATTCAGTTTTTACAAAAGTTCTTTTTAAAAGAGAAAACAAACCTGGATCTCTCTACTCCTTCCTATGCCCATGTTTCTTTTTGCCCTGGACCTCTAAACACATTGGAAGAACTTAGAATGAGAAGTCAAAGTCACTGGTCTCCACCAGGGAGTGGCACAAGCTTGTAATGCGCTTGGGAGGTGAGGCAGGATGACAGCCTCGGCTACTTAGCAAGGCCCTTTGCGATTCAGTGAGACCTTGTCACTGGTGTCCCACCCGGAGACCCAGCCATGTCTGCTCTATCTCCTCAGCTGTTTTCTCTTTTTGTCAAGATTCAGAGGGCAGGACTGCCAATTCCATCTCAGCTGGCAAAGAAGCAGGTTTGGGCGGCCCCTTCTTCAGAAACCAGTAGGCCCTGTCTTCCTAGCTGGGTTGATTTTGTGGCCCACCTGCTCTGCAAGGGCTGCAGGAGTCTGGCCACACAAGTTACAAGGACCAGGGAAATCTATTCCCCGCTGGCCTCTGGGGGCCAGTGGAGGCTGTCCTGCGGAGGACCAGGCTCTGCGACACTCGTGTGGAGCAGCGGACACTCACCTCCCAGAGATGCTGCGTGTTCCTCACAGCGCCCGCCTGCACCTTCTCCGGGGGCAGAAGCACGCCCTGGAAGGGCCCGATCCAGGTCCCCTGCTGTATCCTCTGCGCCGCGCAGATGCCATAGGCCAGCCCCGGCACCGTGCTGGTGCACAGGCACACCTCCCGCGGCAGGTCCCGCAGCCACTCGGGCAGCTCGGGTGGAGGGGCGGCGGCCGCTGCACTGCTGGTCCCCACGAGCCGGCGCAGCGAGTGCAGTGGCCCGTGCATGGGGCACTCGCCATTGCGGTTGTCCGCACACATGTCGCAACCTGCAGGAGACACGCGGGAGGGAGAGAAGGGCAAGGTTAATCAGGTATCCAGGCAGCCAATCTTTGGGTAACCGCCCTCCCCCCCATAGCACCCCAGCCCTCTATGGGGAAAGCCACCTATGGGGAAGGTGACGCCTGGCGCGCCCAGGCCACTGGGAGTAGGAGAGACGGGCTCTGCCTTGGATCTCCCAGCACCCAAGAAGCCTTCGGAGTTGGGCGCAGAGAGCATCTTTGCCCTTTCCAAGGAACAGAACGCCTGCGCCTTACTTGGCTTCAAACTCTGCATTTCTCTGTCCGTCTCTGTCTTTCCCTTTCAGTCTCCCCGACCTGCACCTGCTCTGTTTCTGTTTGGTGTTTCAAGGTGTGTTTATGATACTATCTCCCTCTTCCCAAAAAAGTCCATCTTATGCCCAATCTGGTATGTCGGAGGGACTCCAAATCAGTCGTCTAGGATTTGGTTTTCTTCTTTTGGGTTGTATGAGGAGAGGTTGTTAAAGTCACCAAGGCAAGTGGTCCCAAGACACTGCCACTTCCCAGGGCCAGCACTAAAGAGAAGAGTTGGCCTGGGAGCCCAGCACCCAGGAGTTCGAGCCCATCCCCTGGCTGCCTGGAAAGCTGGGCCCAGTCCTGGCACCTCTGTCATCTGCCGCTTCCAGGTTTATTGCCAGGGGAGGACTACCTGGAATGGGGGGCTGTTCTAGCGGGTTAGGTGAGCCTGTGCTTGCGTGCAAGCTCTTCATAGAAGCCCAAGCAAATGGCAAATTTAATGATCAGAATAATAGGTCTTTAATGATCAGAGTAATGGTTTGATGGTAGGGACCCAACTCGTGCCCCACCGCTGATCATGAGGCTAAATGCGACCATCTTTTGCATTAAACTGAGTGAAGCTGTTGCTGAAGCTGCAGCCAGAGCATAAAGGGGACCACCACCCTTCAGCAGGCAGGACCTGAACACCCAATGTCGCTCAACTGGAACTGGGTAGGAAGGGGCCAGGCGGCCACGGGAATCAGGGCCTGCAGCGACCGCGCTGTCTGATTGCAGTGCCCTCTGGGTTATTAATGGGCCTGGCGGAGCCGCTGTGTCTGCGCCCCAGCATGCAGCAGGCCTGCCCAGAGGAGGAGCAGCCTTGTCGCCCGCCAGCAGACCCAGATCCCTGGCCCAGCCTCCCTGGAGATCCCTGGCGTCCTCTTGCTGGGGAGCCTTGCACTGGTAGAGTCCTTGAGAGCCAGGTGTCAGTGGATGCTCAGGTGCTGGCGCTGCTGGTGGTCAGCTGGGTATCTGAGGATCTGCTTTGCTGCAGCTAGGCCTGGTTGATCACCCTTGGGTTGAACACCCAAGGGACTTGCAATAGAGCCAGTGAGGAGCTGTCCACGAAGGAACATTCATCACAACCCTGCATGGATAGCTAGTGATCCCTCCACTAGCCATTTGCTTCATAAGCCAGCATTGACTCCAGGAGTATCCTGTCTCAGCAGAGGCTGACTGCAGCCAGCTGGGTCATTCTCAGTCACTAAGGAACTAGGGGACTTTCCCACTGCCATTTATTGGAAATGTCCTCAGACCTCTCAGATGAGAAGTAGCAAGCTGCTTCTGCAGGTAGTGAAGTATCCTCACCTCTGCCAGCAACAGAAGCTAGTGTCAAAATATTCAAGAAGACCCTGTGTGTGTGGTGTGTGTGTGTGTGTGTGTGTGTGTGTGTGTGTGTGCTGGAATTGAACCCAGGGCCGTTCTACCTCTGGGTTCACCCTCAGCCCTATTTTAGCTTTTTAATTGGAAAACAGGTCTTACTTTGGTGCTGAGAACTTTGCTAAGTTGCTGAGGCTGTGTTCAAACCTGTGATCCTCTGTCTCAGTCTCCCAAGTACTAGGATTACAGACATGTGCTAGGGCAACATTTTGTAACTTAGGTCCTAAATGGGAGCATGCAGACACTTGTTCATATGTCACTTCCCTCAGAACACACCTGCTTCACACACTCTCTCAAGCATTTGAATGGGAAAATAAGAATTCCAAGATATTGTGGGAATGGGAAGACAATAAATACTCATCATTACTGAGCATCTACTGTGTGTCATGCATCCATCTGGAACTAAAGTATCACCATAGTATCTGAGTAGCATGAGTCCCAGTTTGCAGAGTCAAGGAAGGCCTCACCAGCATCATTAGGGACCGAGGTCAGTAGGTGACAGAGGAAAGATTCACACTTGCAGCTACCTGACTCGATAGCCCTCAAACTCAGAGATTTAGAAAGCCTAATAAAAGCTAGGAGAATTTTATACCCAAACCCAGGAGTCAACCAATAGAATTGAAATATTTCACTGAAGTAACTCCGTGTGGAGGATCACAAAAATTGCTGTAGCATGATTGAGTTACAGAGATTTCTTTCTTTCCCACACTCTTGGTTATGAAGAAATTGAAGTCAGAGAATGAATAAGAAAGTAAGTAGATAATGTTCAGGATTTTCAGAATTTTGAATATTAGCATCTGACTTCAGAGATGGCCTTTCAGGACCTTAGCAAAAATAACAAATGACAATACGCAAAGGCAATATGCCCATGAAAAGAAATATAAATCACCTGGGAGTTGCTTAACTGATTTTTCCTTTCTGGTTGACTCAATGAAGCAAACGATGAGAAGGAAAAGCATCTACTATTCATGTCTCTAACAGCTTTTACCAGAGATGCTATCAAGTTCCAAGATCTCCACATGTGACATCACATCAATTATATCAGTAATAAAATAAGCGGCAATAAACTCCAGCCACTGCCTCCACAGACAAGAAGCACATTTCTAGTAATATTTATAAGGAATGACAGTAAAAGTACAGCCACATCCTTTCTTCAAGGAGTCTTCTAAAGCCCTCTTCAACTTACAACTGTTTTTTTTTCTCTACAATGTGTTGAAAATATTTATAGTAGCATTTTGCAGAGTACTGAAAAAAAAAAAAAACTGAGGGTCCCTTAATATCTAAAAAGTACCTGAAAGTTAAGTCCACTGCAAAGTAGACAAGTCCAATTCACTTTAATTAGCCTGACCAACATTAGTCTTAATGTGTGAATCCCTTTAAGCTTTATCAGAATATTCTCAGAAGATGACCAAATATCATCCAAATATGTGTTATATTCTAATGTTTTTTTCATACACAAAATCTCCCAAACTGAAAACATTCTAACAGGTCCCAGAGTCCAGAGAAGTTTGAGGATATTAAAAATAAGTAACTTACTTCTCAGGGTTGACAATTATGTTACAAGTTGACAATCAATGTAGCAGCAGAGTATTTTCTAAGCAAGGAGCTATAACCACCCCCATGAAAAGGTTCCACAGAGATGCAGGCTAGATGGCCAAACTACTTAAAAAGACATGGACAATGTAGTATATAAAACATCTATCGCAACACACTCAACATTTCTGGCCAAGCAATACATAATACAAGGCCATTTGTATCCATAAGAAGGCAAATAAATGTTCTTACTTTCAAAATCAGAGAAAGTGTTTGATACAGTTTTGTAACTGCTATTCATAGAGTTTTCTCTCTTTGTGAGGGATATTTTCAGAATCTCCAAGCAAGATGCTTTGAGATGCCTGTTTGCATTAGGGTCATAAGTGATCGCAGTCCCGTTGCGATCTCTCCCTGATCTGTCTCGGGTCCCGAGTCAGGGAAGGGGCCAGTTAGGTTGCAGACGAGCTCACCAGTGCCTCGAGGTCAGTGAGCGCGGACTTCACTCTTCCTTTCAGATCCTTCTTACCGTGTGAATGTTCTTACAAGGGCAGGTACTGCTTTTAGTATTTTAAATGTATCTACTAAAGGGTGCAAAGCAAGCTATCGTTTTCTGGAACTTCATTTCTAGTTATAGGAAAGGTACAAGATACAACATATTTCAGGGCTTTTGGAGTCAGAAGAGACCTTTAGGCTCAGGGGCGCAGGCCGAGCCCAGGCGGCAGGCGTGCCCGCCATGCCAGGCCTTCACTCCCCAACGCCTGGCAACCAGGGAGTCGATGGGTGAGGAGCCAGCTTCCCTGCCTGGGCAGCGGCGCGGGCTGTAAATCCTCCCCGACGGCCGAGGTCGCAGCCCTCAGCCCTTAGGCCGAGCCCCGAGGGGCCGGCGCCCATCGATCCGCGCCGACCCAGCGCGGCCGGGGGAGTGCCGCCTGCTGGCCAGCCGCGTGCGCCCAGCGCGGCCGGGGAGGGCTGGGCTGCGCTGAGCCGCCGAGGGGCAAAGCTTCCCGCACCCCGCTTGGGTCCTCGAGGCTCCGTCCGCTTCCTCCTCCCGCCCCCCGCACCGAGGCTGGACGGGGCGGGGGACTGGGCGCTGCCCTCGACGGGCGCCCAGGCCTCGACGGGCAGAGGCTTCCCCACCTGGGCCGCGTTCTGCAGGACTAAGCCGCTTCTGCCCGCGAAGGTTCACCAGGCGTGGCCGCGGCACCCACTCACCCCACCTAACCCTTCTCCTTCCCCGGGCGGGGGTTTGGGCGGGCGGGGGCGCTGGAGCAGCTCTAGAAGATCCAGAGGCGAGGAGCGCGAGCCTGGCCAATAAAAGCGGAGCGAACTGTGACCGCGTCCCCGCAGGGCGGCCGGGCGCGGGGACCCTCCTCCCGGGGACTCCCTCGCCCCGCGAGTTTCAAGCTGCCTGCGAATTGCAGGCGCGCGGGGCTTGCTCGCCGGCCTGGCTGCAGGCTTGGCCCTGGGACCGAGCGGGAGAGGCAAAAGAGGGAAGGAAAAGGGGAAGGAAGGAGAAATGTGGGTTTTATCTGTCTCCCGATGACTGTATTAATAAATTAAATGGGAACGCCTGTGTGCGGAGGGGAGAGAACACCGCGCGGAGATAAACCTCGCCGGCCCCTGCCCCGCGAGGCCACCATATACAAAGCGAAGGTGATGAATAGGGGCCGCGAGAGGAGATCGAAGCGGGTCTGGGCTGGCTCCACTCTCTCCTACGAAACTATAGGGCAATTAATTGTGACTTGTCCCCTCATCCTTCATCTCCTGGTGGCACATATCGATGGAGATTACTGCTGATGGACCATTTTATCACCTTAAATAAACAGTCGCCACCTCTTCTAACCTCAATCTAATATATGGCTCTATGTTCCGTTTCAGGGCACCAGATAACGAATGATGTAAAATAGCTAAATCATGTGTGTTACGGGACAGGGCTGGGCCTGCACACAAAAAGAGAGAAAAAAGGAAAAGAAAAATAGAACATAAAAGCCCACGTGCTGACGCAGAGCCTCCTCCCACCAGGGACCAGGTGTAAAATCTAAGCCGCTTGCTTGGGGCGCAGAGGATGTGCCGCCGGGGCACTAAAAGCCTGACTTGGGCCACTGGGTTCGAAGCTCCCCAGACGACCTCCGTTTTCCAACAGGGTGAACAGAGATAAGTGAAGGTCAGAAAACACTCTCCCTCCCTACTCTCTTAGATCCTACACACAGCCTTCAGGGAACCAGACAAGTCAGTGTTGGCCCCAGATTTCCTTGTCTTTCCCTAGGTTTTCTCCCCAAACCCTTGGCAAGTTTGGCACTGCCAGCTTGGAGTCTCCCACCCTAAGCCAGTGCCCTCCTGCTCTTCCCTGCAACGGAGAACGTAAGCAAATCGAGGAGGGGCAGCCCAACTTTCTCTCTATTTTCCTTCTCCCTTTCAGGTTGAGGGAAGAACTTCTTACAAAAAAGGGTAGGAACATGTAATTGGCGCTTCCCAGAGACCGCAGTGCTCTGAGTCCCAGACACAAAGGGCAGGCACACCCGGTGGCCACTTACCCCTACTTCCCAAGAGATCTCAGACAGTGCACCGGCTCCCAGAACCTGAGAGGAGGCCACTGTGATGGAGCCTGGTGGAATCCAGGGCTCCTGGCAACCCCAAAGCAAATAGAGGCATTAATGCAAGTGAGAGAGAAAGAGTCCCGGTCCCCAAGTATGTATTCTACAAGACCCAGTGCTGGGCTTTTAAGCTAAGCATTCAGAGCTTCAGTAAAGAGTGTGCTTCAGAAACAGAATAAACAGATGTATGGGGTTAGAAAATATAAGTGCTCACCTGGGACAGCTTGCTATTTGGGGTGTTTTAAAACCTTTTGTGTTAAAGAGCTCCAAGCTCCTTTGCTGTGGCATTTGCCATATAAACCAATAAAGTTTCTGGGTGAAGCAAGCGTTGCTGAGTTATTTTCCTACGGAGAACATTGTGTACTGCTCATCCCAAGTAAAAAGTTACTCTTCTAAAGGGAAAATCTTCCTTTAGAAGGTGGTCCCTTCCTGTGCCTAATAAAAAAGAGAGAGAATGACTGAACACCTTTTTAGTAAAAAGTGATAAAATGTAGCAATGCTGAGTGGTCACATCGCAGAATTCTTTTAGAGGGAAATAAAAAAAAACTAAAAGGGAACCCGTCTACACAATAAATTAATATGTGCTGCCCGTCAACCTCCGCCTTTCCACCCTGCCTCGCCCCCACCCACCCTACCTACACACAACGGGGGAATCAAGAAGGCTTCTATTTTCAGTCTTTCAAGTGACCAACGTAGCAACTTCCCAAGCCAAGGGGAAATGGTTCTGTGTCTTGCATTTCTGATTTGTTTTAATTCAATCACTTTTCATTTCTGTAAAATGCATCTCATGGTTTCAGTGGAATGTCTAAGCCTATTTGCCTGGAGACGTTCCTAGAAGAATGGGCTCCCAGTATCTCCCACAGCTACCTTAACTTCTGTTTTCTTTCTCAGTGTCCTTCAATTAGTGAGCAACATTGGGTAGTACTCTAATAAGACAATCTAACTTCCTTTCCCTTCTGACTTCCCTCCTGCACTTTAGACATCAAAGTAGCCCAGTTGACTCCAGAGGAGTGCCAGAGGATTAACACAAGAATAATTTAAAGAAAATCATATTTTATTTTCTCCTGCCAGAAAAAAAAGGTACCTAAGCAATAAACTGGTTCAATACCCATATATTAATTAGTAATCTGTCTTGATGCTTTCTCTGATTAGTTTGTTTCTTCTGGTGAAAATGTACTAAATCTCAAGACCGTATTGTAAACAACATAAGGAGTACACCAAACAGCCAGGGTTTTGGGGCGTGCTCTCATGGCTTTCCCAGCACAGATTTAATTCAGAAACAAGTCTACGAGCTTGAGGAGGGACTCCCAGGCTGCAATCACGACATTTCACTTTGCAGTAAGAAATGCCTTTTCCAAAGCATTTGTTATTTTTGTTTTACAGTTTTAAAAGAACTACTTTTGAAAAAACATGATCAAGACATTCGTTAGGAAATAAGTATTATTAAAAATCCATTAAGACATATTTTTATATGTCCTAAACTCTGAAATATGAGTCTTAAGCTGCTCAGGAAACAAGAATTGAAACTCCCATTTTTAAACGAGCATTTGCCCTCAAATTCTAGATAGGAAAAAAGTAAATATGACCACTTGTTTAGTTGATAATTATCTCTATTATTCTAATAATCATATCCAAGCATTATTAGAAGATTAACATTCCTAACTCACTAGGTTAATGCACAGTGTATTTCTTATCAAAGCAACGACTGTGAATTCTTTAAATTGCCATAACTAAACTTATTTTACAAATAAAAGAGTTTGTGAAGTGATCAACATCCTTTAAGCAGTAGCTTGCTCGAAGCATAATAGAAGCAAATATTTCTGTCAACTTTTCCTATACAGAAGCCAGATTAAGGGATGAAATGTAAAAAAAAAACAAAACAGCTGAATAAATGCTGATTTTTCAATGTGAAAGATCAGTATTGCTTTCAATGCGATTCTCTAAATCCGCTTGAATGTTATCTCCAGAGCTCTCTGGAAGTATAACGCCCCAAAACCTTAAGTGTAAACATGTCATAACTTCTGAAATTATCAAGAAGTAGATATAAATCAATACACATTCTGAATTTCACTTGGAGTTTTGCTTTAAAGCCTCAAAATAGAACTGTCCTTGTGATAAGCTTTTGAAATTGCGCAGATAGGGCCCAAGCTAGAAGAATTCTGATGTTTCGCTATCCCTTTACCGTTTACTTGGAGGAAAAGAAGAGTAAGCTGCTCTTGTTAAATTACTCTCACCCTTAACCTTAAAAAAAAAACCGACATGGATTGCAAACGTTTGCACGATCAAGGGTGTGCGCGGAGAATGCGGGACACGCGGGGACCGACTCTACCCTCAAGTCGGAAATTTTCTTTTCCTTACGTAGCGGGCATTTCTCTTTTCCTCCTTTTCTAAATAAATAGCAGACCTAAGAATAACGCCTGCTCGCAGAGACCCACAGCCACGCTACTTAGATCTCGCCAGTCAACAGCTCCTCCAGGATCCCCCCACAACCCGAGGCCCGTAAAAGAGGGGGTGAAGTTCAACTCCAGAGCTGGGGTGTGGAGACGCAGGAACGCGCCGCGTCTCGGCGCATCCCTCCAGGGTCCAGCGCGGGGACCGGCCGGGAGCGCCGGCCGCGGGAGGCGGAGGTCTGGACGGCCCGGGCCCCCGCGACTCCGGCCCCCGAACTTGGGGCTGCGCTGCGGCGGGCCGAGGCAGGCGAGGGAGGTGGCCCCCGGTGCCCCCGGCCGTCCCGATCGCCCTCCTCCTCAAGCCAGAAAACTTTCACCCCGGGTGCGGGGTCGCCCTGGGACCCGCACCCCTCCCCGCGGCCACTGCCCCGAGACCCGCGTCCCCGCCGGCGGGGTCCCGGCCCGAGCGCCCCGGCTGGCTACGTACGGTTGTTGGGGTCGCTGGTGTGCTGGTTGAGCGGGATGATCTCCATGCGCTGCTGGCCGTACAGGTAATAGTCCAGCTCCTCCGCGCTGCAGCGGAAGCGCGGGGCGCCGCGGCCATCCCCGCCGCCGCCGCCGCCCTTGGCCGGCCCGGGGCCCGCGGCGGCGCCGAGGCACAGGTCCTTCGGGGGCAGCGGCTCGGCGGCCAGGGGCGCGAAGACCGGCAGCTGCGCCACCGGCAGGGCCGAGAGGCCGGCCAGGGCGGCGGCGGCCGCGGCGCAGGAGGAGGCGGAGGAGGCGGAGGCGGAGGAGGAGGCCGGCGTGGACGAGGCGGAGGACAGCGAGGCGGGCCGCGGCCGCAGGCTGTCGGGCGGGGGCTCGGCGCGCTCGGGCGGCGGCGGCAGCGGCTGGGGCGCGCCCAGGGGGCCCGCCGCGCCGCCGCCCTTGAGCGGGCCGCCGCCGCCGTGCGGGAAGAGTTGCTGCCAGTGCTGCAGGTAGGCTGGGTCCACTTTGAGGAAGGCCGAGCCGCCGGGGTCTCCGGGCTTCAGCATGTCCGACGCCTCGGGCTGCGGACAGAGAGCGGGGAGGAGGGCGCGCGTGAGCTGGCCCCCGGCCGGGAGGACAGCGCCCCGGACGCGGAGCGGGCGCCGGGCCCCGACCCCGCGGGCCGCAGCCCGACTCGGCGACCGCGCTCCCCAACTCCGCCGGGGCGCAAAGTTTGCCCGGCGGCCCGAGTGCCACGCAGAGGGAGCCGCGCGCACCCTGCTCGCGGCGCAGCCCGCGCCCCGGCTCCCACCCCGCGGGGCCGACCCGGCCGGAGGGCGCCTCCCCGGCGGAGCTCGGCCGCCCCGCGCAGCCCCCGCCCCCGGCCAGCGCCCCGGCCGGCCGGAGCCCCAGAGGCGCAGCGGCGCCGGCCCCGAGCGCCGGGAGGCGGGACATCGCGACCCCCGCCCCCCGCCTGGGGCCGACAGCCCCCTCCGCCGGGGGCCCAGGACCCTCCTTCCTAGACCAGCCTCACTTTACCTGAAAACTCGGAGCCGCCGGCGGGTGCGTGCGCGCGTGCTCAGGTCTCGGGGAGCGAGCAGGAGAGTGTGCGTCCCGGGTGCGCTACATGCCCCCGGGCGGGGTGGGTGGGAGCCCAGACCGCGCAGCCTGCAGCCAGCCCGGGTGCTGGCGAGGGGCGCGGAGGCCCGCGGGGGCGCGGGAGCGGCGGACCCGACGCCCGACTGAGCCGCGAGGGCTGCTGCGCTCGGCCGCCGCGCCCGCTCCTCCGATCCACTCTGGCAGCCTCCGGGCTGGACACGTGGGTTTTACGAAAGCACAAAATACAAGTGTGTGCGAGTGTTCGCGTGTGTGTGTGTGTGTGTGAGAGAGAGAGAGAGAGAGAGAGAGAGAGAGAGAGAGAGAGAGAGAGAGAGAGAGAGAGAGAGAGAGAGGAGCCCGGCCAGAAGAATGAAGGGAGGGGAGAGGGAAAAGGAAGTTCTAACTCCGCTGGACCCACTTAGAGCCCGTGCGCTTCTTTCGCACAAATACCTCCTCTGCCCTCTCACCCCCCACTTTCTTTTTGGCGTGACGTCTTCGGCTCGCCTGTGGTCTCTTTCCGCCCATGATAAGTCTTTTCTAGGTGCCGGCGCAGAGCTCTGGTCCTGTGAGCGGTGGGAATGCAGAAGCCAGAACGTCTGCACACGCTCGGGCGTCCGCGCGGCAGCGAGCGCGCCGCCGGCCAGTACCAGCCCGCGGGACCGAGTTTGCACTTTTGCCGGACTGGGTTTTTCCTGGAGTGCTGCTGGGTGCCAGAGTGGACGCGCCCGCCAAGCAACCTTTAATATAAATGCTCTAGGGAGTGAAGTTGGGGGCTGGTTGAGCGCTGGAGCGAAACCTTCAGTCTGCTTCGGAGGAGAAAGGCTTGGCGGAGATGGCAGGCTTGGGAGAGAGGGTCTCTAAAGGGCAGCTGGTCCTGGCTGGACTCCAGCCTGGCCGCGGGGCTGGGTGGCGGCTGCGATGCAGTGTGCACACCTCAGCGCTCAAGCAGTCCTTCTCAGGTCGTCTTCCAGGAAGGCTCCCCAGCCCTGCTTCCTGGCACCTCCTGCCAAGTATCCAGAGCCTCGTCGGGTGGCACAACAGCTCTGCGATGGGAGGTCAAGTGTAGGTTTCTCTCCCCAAAACTTGGCGCTGGAGGTGCAGAAAGAGTACAGCTTCTCTCATAGCTTGTAGACCTGAGATGCCCTTCAATCCGCTGTCTAGCAACCAAGAATCAGGCGCTTGCCCCAGCTTTTCCTGGCGTTCGTGGTACTTGGTGGTAGAGGGCACCCACAGGCTGTGTGAAATTGACCCACTCGTGTGCTTTCCTCTTGCCAGAACGCTGTCCACACCGCAAAGAAAAAACATGGCCTTTATCTTTTCCCCAGACAACCCAATTTATTCTGCACTCGCCACTCCGAACAATTAATAGCTGTTCTTTGCTAATTTCTGCTTGTTTCCTTTTTCTCTTCCCATCACTAATTTTGTTCGAGCCTGGGAAACGCGCTGGTTAGATTTTGTCCAAGTCTCACGCAGGATGCCACGATGGTGGTTGGAACAGAACTGGACTGAAAATGTTTTGACTGGCGTCCTTATGACAAGGCCATCAGTCATCCCGGGATAGATTGATAGCACCCAAGGCTAAGGCAAACACCGTAAGGGAAAACCCAGGTTCTGTGGAGCCTGAGACTGGCCAGGCAGTCTTCTCAGGCTTTGAGCAACTCCATCCGGGGAGAGGATGATAGTCCAGGCCCCTTCTATTAACCTGCTCATAGAACTGCGGTAGGGTGGCTGCTGGGCCAGCGCAGAAGAAGATGCAAACTCTCTTTTTCGCATTCTCCCAACTCACTGCTGAAAAGCCAGGACACTTTTATGTTTGTTGAGAGAGACTGTGAGCGCCCACGATGGAAGTCACATTGAAGTAGCAGAGCCCCAGCCTCCTTGTTTCTGTCCCAAACTGGCTATTCCCAAGTGCTTGATCCCCAGGATTGGAAGTCCCAAAGAATCCCTCCTCCTATCTGGAGATTTAACCTGCTTGTTGATGCAACTGCTTCAGAAGTCTGCTGCTGCCCACACTTTGGGGAGGTGTGTGTGTGTGTGTGTGTGTGTGTGTGTGTGTGTGTGTGTGTGTTGTAGTAATAGCTGATGGGTTCATTAGAGCTTTGGATGTGCCAAGCTCTTCAGATACATTTAGTCTACCTTGCAGCCATGCAGGGAAGGCATGATCATTAACCTCCATATTACAGAGGGGGACCTTGAAGGCCCAGAAAGTCCATGTAGGTTTCCTAAGGTCACCCCATTAATGAGGATGGAGGCAGATTCAAACTCAGGTCAGCAACCATGTTTGGTACATTCTCTTGCTTACGCTAGTCAAATCTTTACCCACTTCATTCATATAGACTGAGGCCAGAGAAGGATGTGGCGTATTATAGGGGCCATGGAGGGAAGACAGCAAAGGTTCTATGCCTACAGATAGAGGGCCTGACCTGACAGATTGGAGCCCCTTGTCTTCCTCCAGCCCCAGTAGTCCCAGGCGCACCTATACTCTAGGTCCCACACAGACCTGGAATGAAGACAAAAAATAAAAAAATAAAAAATAAAAAAATAGAGGGAACCCTCTGAAGGACTGGGAACCAGCAAAAAAGTCCAGAGGTCCAATAGGGAGTATCTAGGAGTCTGAATATCTCCAGCATGGTGCTGGCTTGAGGGAGGTCAGCATAGTCCTGTCCACCCAGGCTCACCTCTGCAAACAGTAGCCCCAAGCCCTCACTGCACAGTGTGGAAGTCTCTTCCACTTTACCCCCACTGACCCTAGGCCTACTTGGCCATGGCACACTTGCACATCTGGAGGGGGCTGTTAGAAAGTGCACCCACTGACTGCAAGGATACGCACCCCTCAAATTTGCTCCCCTCTTCATTACTTACAAAACCTAGGAAAGAAATCACTTTGACCACTTAGGAAGCAATCAAACCTTTATAAAAAATCCATTGTTTCCAAATCGATGGGTGAATATTTGCTGGGAATTTGTTCTAGAAGAATAAATAAGGAGCGTGAGTGTATTAAATGCAAACGGGGGGAAGACGGTGGTGTTTTTCTTCATTGATTAATGGCCTCTAAAATAAAACAAGTGGGAAGAGGATTTGGGATCGATAAATTAGCTACCCAAATTCATCATTTTCTCCAGCATTTTCCCCCGAAAATTATCCTTAGGAAGACTGTTGTGCCATAGCTAGAAGGAAAATAATAGAGCCAGGGACCAGATGGTGGAGAAAGCAGCAGGAAGGGACCAGAAAATAAGAAGAGCTGTCTGGGAGACCCTCTGTCTGATTTCATTTGACATAGAATTAAAAAGTTTGCCTTTCATATTAATTGTCTGTCCTGATGGGAGAAGGGGAATGAATGGCTGTCACCTTTGACAGGACTCCAATAAAGGACTCAGCACCTCTGCTCTCTGCAAGGGTGTTCCCGTTTCTAGGTTTAAGGTCACGGATGGCTGAGTTAATAATTCATTAATATAGACATTTATTCAGAAAGGTTCTCTGAGATCCACTCTGCCTGCCTCCTCCCAGAGATTTATTTTCCTAGGAAATGGATTGAGAAGGGGGGAGATTGGGCTGCAGGTGAAAGAGGGGTGGAGAAAAAAAAAAGAGAGAACAGAGAGAGTCTAGTTACAGCTGGGAGGAATCTTTGCTTAGCAATACTCATGGACACCCTTAGCCTGCCACCAAAACCTTGCTTGAATATGTGGCATGCCAACAGCACAGGGATTCTGGGTTTTTGTGGTCCTTCTCCTGCTTCTACAGATATATATTCACTTGTTCAGAAAGCTCCTTTCCACCATGCTTTAGGATCTAGGAAATTCCATGTAACTGAGGACCTGGGGATGCAATAAGAGGAGGGAAAACTCTGGAAAGAGAGCACCCCACCCTCTACTCCTGTGAAGTTTCCAAAGGAGGAGCTTCGAAACTTGCTCAGACATGGGACTTCCTCTGCTAAACAGCATAGGCAATGTCTGGTGGACACTCTGCCCCTCAGAAATGGGACTCTGGGGAAATGAAGCAGTACAAAACTCAAAACTCCAAGTCCTTAAGTCTATATTCTAGAGGGATGGATACTGAAAGTAAACTGGGACAGTAATTATTGGATAGTAATAAACGCTATGGAAAGTAATAAGGAAAAGATAGAAGAAAAAGAGAACATACAGGCCTTAATGATGCCATTGTAAATATAATGATCAGAGAAGGCTTCTCCTAGAAGGTTTGATTTGAATAGAGACTGACAGCAAGAAGATGCAAGTTTTGTGCCCAGAGAGGGGACATTCCCTGACTAATCTATAGCCCTTGAAAAGCTGTTAAGATTCTCTTTTGGCAAGGAGACTGCCTCTTGCAGAATCAGCCACACCTGCTTCTCCAAAGATGCCGTGAACTACCAGCTACCAGCCACACCTGCTTCTCCAAAGATGTGAGTTACCTGATACACTTTCAATACATCCATTCACCAGTTACATCAATAGGAGTTGCCTCTGTTGCTGTTGACTTAGACCATGACCCACCTCACATTAGGGTTTAATTTTTTCAAAGGTCAAGCAAAGAATTAGGACTAATGTGGCTTTCTACCCTAAGCTTTGCATGAAGCAGCTGCCACATTCTGACCTCTCTCTCTACTGTGCACTGAATATCCCACCTGTGAGATGGGAGGCATGTGTATTGAAGAACCGAAGACGACAAACCCCACATTATTTATTTGAATCACTGCAGGCTTCCTATTGATCATTTTGCATCTTCACTTATTTGTCCTAATTCAGTAATAGAAACCAGTAACAGCCACCTTGCGGAAGAAAGAGGATGTGGGCGAGGTGGTGATGGGGAAGGCTCATTTCAGCCCACAGCAGAAGCAGCGCTCTCCCCAGATGACCAACCCAGCAGGAGTCTGGCCATTCAGCTGACAGCACTGCCTCTTCCCAGCTCTCCTCCTGTCAGGCAAGCTTCTCACTTGGCCAGGTCAAAGATGGCCTCTGGGGTGGAGAGACCAAGCCCAGCCTATTTCTGAGTACTCTCTTTTATCCTCTGCCAGGATTGCGGCAGACGGCACCTGTTCACTTCACTCGAAGTGTGGCAGAACTCTCCAGCTCCTTTCGCCTTGGTCACCAGCAGCTGTCACTTACACAATGCTTCTCAGCCACCCAGGCCTGATTTGGATTTGACCTACTGACCTTGAGGTGAAAGGCTCCGCAGTCCATTACTGATCCCTGGGGCCAGGTCATTCTCTCAGGAAAGCCTCTAAATATATCCCTTCCGTTTGCAGGCAAAGGTCTTCTGAATACAAAACATATCTGTAGCAGTTCCGTCCCATACAACATTGAAGGAATAGCCACCGAGTGAAGAATAGCTGCTCTTTCTTTTATTTTCAAGTCTTAACAAGGAAAAGTGAAATAATCTTATAAGAAAATTATACCTTCAGATAATCATGTATTTCCTTCACTATCTTCTTCCATCTACCCTTTCCCTAGAAACTTAATCATCTATTTTCCAAAATGTCTGCAAGAATAAACAAACCTAGCCAAAGTTACCTACAAATGAAGAGCAACATGTAATATCTAGTGAGCACCTACAGTGTAGGAGAGACTATTGATAGGAATTTTTGGGACAATCTCCTTTGAAGCTCTTCTAGCAAATGCTACCTGGTTCTAAGACAGTCATCTTTTGGTCACCAGATTATTGCCAAAGTCAGTTGAAGCCAGTGGCTTTAGGTTATCAGGATGGAGCAACCATGTTGCAGGCATATGTTTCAGATTAGGAACATATGCTGCGGCTGATTCACATTCTGAGAGTTGGCAGTACCTGGTGTATGGTGGTTCCCCTGGGTGCCTGGCAATAGCCTCTAGGAGCCAGAATGGCTACCAATGACCCCCACAAATGAGGAGGCCCAGAGCTTCCCTCAGGCAGAAAACAGGATCTTACTCTCACAGGGGCTTTTACGTGCACCTGTGTGGACCCTGGGATACCTGTGTGCCCCCTGGTCATACTCTCTCTGGTTATATTGGTGTCCTCACCCTACTCTGAGTTAGGGTGGCACTAAGACTTGGTTTTGAGATCTATTTCTGGGGAGCCTGTGTTCTCTGTGTAGGAGCCTCTCAGTAAAGAAAAGAACCTATTCTCAGTTCTCTTTTTGGAACTGGAAGACTTGTCTTTAGACCTAAATAAAGACATGGTGCAGGTTGCTGTGCAGAAAGCTAAGAGTGTGAATTGTAGCGCCCCTCCTCCAGTAATTTCATACTGTGGAAGTTCTTCAGAGACTCAGCTTTGCTTCCCAGCTCCTGAGCTCTGGAGTCAGTAAGTACCATAAGAATTTGGAAAAGGAAGCCATCACTTTAGTCTGGGAGATGAACAAGCAAAGCCTTGTGAATGAGATGGGACACCGGGGGAGCTGCCTAAGCAAAGACCAAAGGACAGGATCCTACACAAATAACCTGAGAGTTCCAGGAGGCTTTTCTTCCTTTATTTATGAGATAATGACTGGCTGACTGCCTATTTATTCTCTCTGAGAACCAGGGCTCCATCTCCTTGGGGGCCTGAAGTCATATTCCATAGATTTAGAATGATGCTTTTGTGAGAATGTTGTGACCTAAGATACACAAGTTATAAGTCTGAAACTCAACTCACAATTGAGACAATTGAAAACTAGATGTGTATGTTTGCGTAGGGGCACGTCACATCCAAAATGAATCCATCAACACAGGAGAAAATGCACTGGACTGTGATTGGGTAAGACTGGCAATTCTATTTCCTGGGTCTGGATGGTGCAAGCTATGGTTCTCTGACCTGTTCTTCTTACGCCTTAGAGAACTACGTGGGGTGGGGAGGGGGCAGAAAATATATGAATAAGGCTGAGAAATTCAAAAGATTGGCTATTCAGATCCTTCTGAAGTAAAAATAATATGAGAAAATGATTTTGAATAGACAAATACACTTGCCACAGATCCTTACAGATAAACTGTGGTTAATCTCCTTTCAGAAGAAAAACATCACAGAAAAATGACTTAAAGTTCCTGGGACTCAAAGGAAAAAAAATTACTTTTTGCATAAACAAGATTGCCATATTCTTAAAGAGAACTAAAGAGAGATATTATACATCTTAGTCTATTTATAATACAGAAATTAACAAATGACACTGGAACATTGGAAAATTACAATTTTGAAAATGCAGTGATTATCAATATGGCTTTTTAAAATATTTCTAAGCTTGACCTTATTTTGAGCATTTCCTCCTTGTCTGTCTACATTGGCAAACATTTAAAATTGAAATCTATGTTTGTATGGACAAGTATTTTATTTGGCAGCAATCAAATATTTTAAGTGTAGATTTCCAGATCAAATGTTTGCAAACAGAAATATTTCTCTTAATTGTTTCCTCAAAACAAATGTTTGTCTTGAAGCCAGCAGGGAAGGCCAAGCATTCCAGGAAACTTCTTCCATTAGACTGTCACTGTTATTGTGTCACCTTCAAGGTTTTCTACTGGTCACATGCTCTTACAGATTCCCATGAGTCACTTTGCTTTACAGGACTAGCCCAAAGAAGTGCTTTTCTAAGAGGCGTGCAAACATCTTCAAAATGATTTTTTCTTGAGAAAAATGAGTTGGAAGTATGTGTATGTGTAGCAATGTTGCATTTCTTTTGTGCAGATGCCTTCTTATTTGTGATATGATTATTTGCACTATTTGTTTTTTTGTGTGTGTCCAAGTACAGAGTGGTGAAAGTGAGTAACAGAGGTCCCTCTACTCCCTTCCCCTGGACAGCAAAGGGAGAAGCTCAAGTTACTGTGGTTCTATGAGCAATGTGTGTGTAGTGTGGTGTGTGTGTGTGTGTGTGTGTGTGTGTGTGTGTGTGTGTGTGTGTGTTTTAAGAATCAGGGCTGATGTGTTCTACCTATATTACAGAGAACTCTTTCTACTTCAGGTGACAGAAATTAAACTGGTACCAACTTAAAAAACTGATGGTTCACATGCCAAAAAAAAAAAAAAAGTTATGAAAAGTTATGGGTTTCAAGTATAGATGGGTTTATCGCTTGAGACAATTTCCTGAAGCCTCAGTCTTTCTCTTCATCTCCTCATTCTGCTTCCTCTTTTCTGAATTTAATCTCAGGCAGAATCTTCTATGTGATTTTCTTTACCTTATTCTTGCAGATTGCAATCCTAAGGGAAATAACAGCTATTTTCCTGTTTCTAGAAATTTTAGAATTTAGTATTAACAGACTACTATGGGTCACTCACCCATCCCTGGATTAATCACTGTAATGAAGAAAATAGAGTATATTGACTTGTCAGGCATAGACCTTTGTCCTCCCCAAATCACCTGTAAATAGTAAATATTCCCTTCTCTAGAAGCTTGTGCTGCTAATAGACACAGGACCCTGTGTGTAGAGAATATTGCTATTGACACACCTAAGTCTCATCACAGAGACTCTCTCTCTCTCTAAACATTTCTTGGGATTATGTGTGGCAGTTCTTGGTCTTTCCTGAAGCCACCATGAGTGTTCCCTAGGAACAGAGTCTTACCTAGTAATTTTGTCACCTACAGCAAATTATCCTTTGGCACAAAGCCATAGTTAAGTGACCCAGATCTCATCTGCAAACTTTTCTTCCCTAGTCACTTTCTAGAATTGATTTAGAAATAGCCAATGAGATATAAGTAGAAGTCCTTGGGTGAAACTTTTAAGAAAGCTTTGAAGAAGAGAGAGCTTCAGCTGTCACACTTTTTAGACCTTTGGCATTTGTTCTTTGCCCCTCCCCTCTTCTCCTGTCTTGGAACATACCATGGTTAGATATAGAATGCCCCCTAAAGAGCTCATGGATTAATGATCAGGGTTGATATAGTTAAGTCACGAGAGTTGTAATGGAGTTATCTGGGTACTAACCTAGGTAGGTAGAGGGTGGCTGAAGAAGGTGGGTCCCTGCGGGTGCGGCCTTGGAGAATATACATGGTCCCTCCTCCCTGTATCTCTCTATTGCTTTCAGCCTCCAAGATAAGGGTACTTTCCTTCTGTCTGCTTCCCATCACCATGCCATGAGATCTGTGGTCCCCAGCCTCACATGGACTGAACCCCAAATCTCCACGGAAACTGTGAGAAAATGAATCTTCTTTTTTCTAAGTTGTGTGGTTAGTCTTTTAGATTATATCCATGACCATACTGACTAAAATAGAACACAAACATGCTTAAAAGTGCACAAGCCATCTCACAATGCTAAGGAAGAAGGGCACAGGCTATAAAGATGGAAGAACCAGAGTATAGAAGCCAAAGTCCCTTGTGAAATACCACTGCTCTATAGTGCTAGCCTTGAGCTGCCTGTTTTGAGACTACTCGAGTAAGACAAACCCTTTTCTTATGGGAACATAACATCTTAATCATTCAGCAAAGCTCTAAATCATCTATGTAATTCATGATGTGGTTTACCAAAAAGCTTATTAATTAGGCACACCACTTGGTGGCTCCCTATTTTTATTATTCTTACAAATAGGTGCTAAGCTCTTGGTTTCCTTTAGGAAAGCATATATTGTCAACACAGGCAGTATAGTTAGACACATAATAGTATAGTCAGCAGATACAAGTCTGTCAGTAAGGGCATTTGGATTTAAAACTGGCTTTAATATTAGTTGACCTTAGACAAGTTTCTTAATATTTCTGTACTCTGAGGAGTTCATCTCTAAGTTTTTAGTATTGCTATAAGCATTTGATGTGACAGTATTAGAAAAATATTTAGAACTTAGGAAACACTGTCATATCTTCTGTATGCTAACTTTAGATTTAGCTCAAGATTTTATGCCTCTAATATGTTGGCATCCTGGAGATAATACAACTAACATATATAAGTGCAGCAAGAAGAATATGGCATGAATGGTTAATTGCTCCACTGCTTTATCTTCTTATCAACCCCTCCCATCTTTATATCATTGTGTCCATGGATGGCTGGCATTTCCAAAATTATTTCACTAGTTTCCTTATTTAACTTTGGCCAAAAACACTTGATTATATTCAACCTCCAGATGTTATAAATCATAATCAGGTCTCTCTCTATATATAAATTATAATAATGTCCATATATATTAATGTATGCACTAATGCTCAGGGTTGATATAGTTATGAGAGTTGTGATGGACTTATCTGGGTGGTAACCTAGACAGGTGGAGTGTGGCTGAAGGAGTGAGTCACTGGGGCTGCAGCCTTGGAGAATATTCATGGTTCCTCTTCCCTTTCTTTCTCTTTCTTGCTTCTAAAATATATACATATATATACACACACTGGAATTTTATATATATATATAATATATATCAGTTATGTTATATATACTATACATATTGGAATTGTAAGGACAATTAATGTACCATCTCCAAGTTCCCATTGGCCATATATCCTTATCCTTTTCCTTGCAGTTTGACCTTAGTCTAGTCACAAACTATATAATCTTGTATTGAAAATCTCAAGAGCCAGGTGTAGTGGCACACACTTGTAATTCCAGCATTTGGGAGGCTGAAACAGGCAGATTGCAGTTTGTAGACAGCCTCAGCTACTACTTAGTGAGGCCCTTTGCAACTCAGTGAGATCTTGCTTCAAAAATAAAGAATAAAAAAATAGAGTTGGGGCTATAGATCAGAGATAGAATACCCCTAGGTTCCATCCCCAGTACTGCAAAAAAAAAAAAAAATCTCAAGGAACCCACAAAATAATTATTAGAACTAATAAATTAACAAAACAGAATTAACCAAAGTCAGAAAAGTTTCAGGAAACAAAATCAACATAAAAAATCAACTGCCTATTGAGGACCCCTCTCTCCATCCTATATCAGAAAAAGGCCCCAATCTTTCAGGATGTTTCCCAAGTCCTGCTTCCTCCAGGCAGCACCGGCTACTCATGCCTACCCTTCCAATAACTCCTATAACTCATGCTTCTGGGTCACATTTTGGCACTGACATTCTGAACTGCTAAATGCTGTGCTAAATTAAATTCTAAAACATGTGTTATATTTACCTCTCAAGTAAAATTATAATGTTTGCTCAAACAGGGGTTATGACTCACTTTTATTTTCATATGTACATAGAGAGTCTCATTAAATACATGTTGAATCTTTTTTGAAAGAATGAATAAAAGAATGAGATCATTAGAGAGTGAATGAATGATGGAAGTACACAGATATGTACAAATGAGTGATTGCAGTGGCCCTAAATGCCCACCGTATGGAGGCTTGTCAGAGACCAAACCCAAAGAATGAAAGCCAGTTGGTGGCTCATGACACTCAGAGACCATGGCAGGGATAGTGGGTGGGGCTGGCACCTTGGAGAGCTTGAGTTCACCTAGTCCATATGTCAGGAGTGCTTTCTTCTGCCCTGCTTAATATTCAGAGTTTATTTTTTCCCATGATGCCAGTCAAAAATTATGTCCTCAATTATCACCTGTTTATATTCCTATGTCCATCCTGAAGTGAGGCCCCCTGCCCTTGAGTCCTCACTAGCTCTCACACAGCCCTGAGTTGTTGAGCTGCACTTTCATAAACAGATCTTCCAATGAAAGAAGGAAAATTAAGAGATTCCTCCTTTCCAATGGAATGACCTGATAAAATTATCACATCACCATTATCTCTCCCAAGCCTTCCCTGTGGTCTAATAACTCCCATTAAGATCTTGTAAGCACAAGCCAGAAGTGTGTGGTCCATTTTCTCTCTAATAGGAAATATCCGCACACATCAGTGGACTGGCAGAATGCACTCATATCTCACCTAAGAGCAGGCTCAGACTTTCTAAATGAGCCCCATTGAGTGTAATCATGGGGCTAAGAAATCTTAGTTCACAACATTATGTGATCTAATCTACACAGAATAAAGAACCAGGAACTTGGCTGGTCCTAGCAAAGCCCTAAATAATCTGAGAAATCAATCAAATTAATTTTGGACTACAAGGCTCTAATGAATTCTACATAGAATACAGAATTTGGAAATAAAGGTAACATCGGCTCTTGACAAAATGAGGAAACTTGCATTCACAAAACACACTCAGTTTCTAGACTTCTGAGTCAAAAGTGAGTGAATATGCACACTCAGAAGGGTAACCTTTCATAGCTGTATATTATAGTACTGGCGAGGAGTAGGGAACCTAGTAGCACATGGAAGGCAGAAGTCTTGTGGGGAAAGAAAGGAATGGTGTGACACAGAATACAGAATTCCTCTCACTCCTCAGAAGGAAGAGCATGCCAGGAGCTAGGAAACTTCCTGGTGCCTGTCATCCCCACAGCCTCCCCTGTGAGGAGTTTACCACCAGTAGAGATAACACATATATGTATCATGTGAATCTGATAGACATCTACAACTAATTTGCCCAGGAATGTGAATCTGTCTAACTCTAGCTGTCCATACCTAACCTTGTCCTAACTAGGTGGCGTTGGTATTGGCTGGCCAATCACATCTTTTCTCTTGAGTAGTATCATTTTGAGATAGACCCCGTGAGTCTATAAGAACAGGTTAACTGGAAGAATGGAGCAAGGAGCTGAGTCACCCCATAGTAGCACAGTAGAGAAGGATTCAAAAGATGCCAGCTATTGCCAGGCATGGTGGTGCAAGACTATAATCCCAGTACTTGGGAGGCTGAGACAGTGAATTCAGGTTCAAGGCCAGCCTAGGCAATTTAGCAACACTCTCAGCAGTTTAAAGAGATTCCCTTTAAAAAATAAAGAATAAAAAGAGCTAGGGAAGCTAGACATGGTGGCGTACGCTTGTAATCCCAGCATTCGGGAGGCTGAGAACAGGAGGATCATGGTTCGCAGACAGCCTCAGCTACTTAGTGAGGCCGTCTGCAACTTAGTGAGACCCTGTTTCAAAATAAAGAATAAAAAAATTGCCGGGCGTGGTGGCGCACGCTTGTAATCCCCGCGCTTGGGAGGCAGAGACAGGAGGATCGCGCAGGTTTGGAGCCAGCCGCGCGCGCGCTGGCTTAGGAGACCCTGTTTCCAAATAAAAATGTAAAAATAGGTCTGGGAGTGTAGCCCGGAGGTAGAAGGGTATCCAGGAGCCCCAGTACCACAAAAAAAAAAAAAATTGAACAGGGGGTATAGCTTGGAGGTTGAAAGCCTCTGGGTTCCATCCTCAGACCCGCAAAAAATAAAAAAATAAAGACCTGGGTTATAGGTCAGAGTTAGAATGATCCTGGTTTCAATTCTCAGTACAAAAAAAGGTAAAAGGATGCCAGCCATTGAAGAAATGTGGCCATGATGTGGAATGTATGATGATCGTTCTCTTGAGTTGTGTTGTTTCTTAAAAGACATCACAGCCTCAGTGGGGCTGGACCCTTCAACTAAGATGTTCTGAGCAAATGGACTTCTTTTCCACCCACAGTACCAATAAATACCTGCAGTACATGATTATTCCTGACTTAGGGTCTTTAGGGTTTGTTGCGGTTTGAAACTGAGGGAGCCATGCTTGGAGGTGTGGCCCAGGGGCGTGGCCCTGAAGGAAGGCGCTGGAGGTGGTTTCTTGCCCCCCTCCTCTTGCTTTCTCTGCTTCCTGCCATCATGTTCTTAGGACCTGTACCCCAGGTCCTGCTTGTCAGCCACTGCAAAATGTACTATCTGTACCCAGACTGAAATCTTCAGAACTGCAAACATTTCTCCTCTCAGTTGTGGTTGTGTTTAGATCACAGCAGTGTAGAGGCCATCCAAGCATCCACATGCTTGACGAAAAAGTCTATAATACTTCAGACAACATTTTCTTGTGTTTATTTCAGTTTAAAATGAAAAAAATGGGCTACAATTCATCATATAATTTTTAATTTTCACCTCTTTGAACTGAAATGCTATACATGTTATGTAACATTGAAGGCATATCACTTCCAACAAAATTAAATTTATAGTGGGCAAAATGAGACAGATATGGGAAAGAAAAAAAATCAGTGCTTATTAGCCAAAACATCTAGCAAAGTAAAGAAGGAGTTATCTCTGAACAATTTCTACAAGGAATTAGTATTGCTCAAACGGTGCCTGCTCAAAAGGTGTGACTATGACTCTGAAGTCGTCAGGGTGGAAAGCTTAGATTGAGGCATGCTGGTTTTAATCCATATTTTGTTTTAGACTTGAGTTATGAATTACCTACAGTTTCTCTTCTTGGAGAACGTTCATACCCTCATGGAGCACAAGCTTCATTAAACTCTTTTCTTTCTATAAAAACCAGTGCAGTTTTATAAGACACCAGGGCAGCACGCCAATTCATCATGGAATCCCAGCAGTGCTCTCATCTGGCATGAGTCATGGCATCTCCTTTCCACATTTATGAGGTGCTTCTACATCTGAATATGTACCTGGGATCTAAAAGCTTTAAATCACATTTACCACGAAGCTCACACTCACCTTGTTGTAAGGCCTTCAGAGCAGCAACAGCTGTGGAGGGAGGAACCACATATGAACATATTAGCAGGAGTGCCCACAAAGGCTACCAAAGCAATAGCAGGAATTAATGTGTAATTCCACATGACAGCTTACAGAGAAAAGAGGACCCTTTTGAAGGAGATCAGTACATCCAATTAGCATAGGAAGCAGAGTTTGTCTCTTTCTCACATATACTGTTCCCACCTTCAACACACATATGGCTGAGTACCAGCCCTGTGCCAGGCACTCTGTAACATACAGGGACACCAAGTGTGTTACAGGATGGGGCAAGACTTGCTCCCAATGCATGCACAGCCCAGTGGCTGTCAGAGGTAAAAGACACAAAGGTGTCACCAGATAGATCCCCTGGGCAAGTCAGGAAAACTAAGTGATGACCAAGGTATTTGCCCCGTGCTCTATGTGAATCCCCCCCTAGTTTTATTGAGGTAAATTGGCACATATAGCTGGGCATGGTGGCTCACGCTTGTAATCCCAGCATTTGGGAGGCTGAGACAGGAGGATCGCGGTTCGAGGACAGCCTCAGCTACTTAGTGAGGCCGTCTGCAACTCAGTGAGACCCTGTTTCAAAATAAAGAATAAAAAATAGGGCTGGGGATGTGCTAGAAGATATAATGCCCCTGTGTTCCATCCCCAGTACTGCAAAATAATAATAATAAATTGGCAAATATACTTAAGATATACAATACAATGATTTGTTACACGTATGCATTGTGAAATGATTACACCAAGCTACTCAGCACTTCTGTGATTTCACACGTGTGTGTGTGATGTGAACAAAGATGTGACTTTTTAAAACAACTCTTCTATACTCTATCTTTAAAAATGTAAAATAAAAAAGTGGAGGAAAAGGAGCAAGACAAGACTCTGTAGTTCAGGATCTGATATAAGCAAGTTAAGAGCAAAATATAAGATAAATCTTCAAAATTCCTTAGGTTGAGAAATAAAATAGCTCCAATCATATATATACATATATATGATTGGAGCTATTTTATTTATATATATGATATATATATATATATATATTATGATACCAGGGATGGAACCCAGGGGCATTATACCTCTGAGCTACACCCCCAGCCCTAGTTTTTAGTCTTTTTATTTTTGAAACAGGGTCTCAATTAGACTGTCCGCCAACTGCGATTCTCCGGTCCCCGCCTCCTGAATGCTGAGATTACAAACATGCGCCACCATGCCCCGCCAATCATATCTATTTAATGTATACTATTTGTTTAAAGGCTGACTAAAAGAAAAAGTGGCTATGGTGAAGAATGTCTTTATCTTTCCAAAGACCTCCCACAATGGTGTGGTGGCAAGAAGTGATTCTAAAGTCCCAAAATTTCACCAGAATCTCCTATCCCTTTACCCATATTCCTCAGAAAGAAAACAAGACTTGTCTGCAACATTATAAAAAGAGCTATGCAGACATACCTTTGAGCCACATTCTTGCCACATTCTTGCCTACCTTGCACTGCCAAACCGTGGCACCCAACTCTCTCCACATGTGATATTCTGGAGTTGTTTGAATCTTGATTATGCCTTGGTGAATACACAGAAGGGGCTGGGCATGATGGTGCACACTTGTAATACCAGTACATGGGAGGCTGAGACAGGAGGATTGCAAATTTGTGGTTAGCCTCAGCTACTTAGCGAGGCCCTCCACAATTTAGTGTGACCCTGTTTCAAAAGAAAAAGAATAAAATAGAGCTGAGGGTGTAGCTTAGAGGTTGAATGCCTCTGAGTTCAATCCCCAGAACCACAGAAGAAGAAGAAGAAGAAGAAGAAGAAGAAGAAGAAGAAGAAGAAGAAGGAGGAGGAGGAGGAGGAGGAGGAGGAGGAGGAGGAGGAGGAGGAGGAGGAGGAGGAGGAGGAGGGATTCTGAGAGAAGTAAAAGGGAGTTGTGTTGGATTAAACAGTATTTCCCTGAATTCAGGTCCACCCAGAACCTTGGAAGCAGCCAGAGCTAGAGGAGACAAGGAAGAATTCTCCTCTAGAGCCTTTGAAAGGAGCGAGATCCTGCTGACACCTTGATTTCACATTTCTGGCCTTCTGAACTGTAATAGAATAAATTTCTGATGTTTTCAGTTGCCTAGTTTGTGGTACTTTCTTGCAATAGTCCAAGAAAACAAATATAGAGGCGAGGATAGACTTGTGGTTACAAAGAAAAAGCAGTAAGTTTAATAGACTCCTTCGGTGGGACGACAGTGCTGGGGCCTGCTGCCGCTGCCACGGGGAGCTTCACTGCGGCAGAAGGGGGCTGCCTAAAGGCCTCTGGTGAGCTGTGGTGATGACAGTTCTAGAAGGCTCAGGTGCAGCCTGGCACGCCCTTCCCTTTGCTTTAGGGATGGGCCCTAGTTGTTTACCTCCCCAACTTCTCCAGGCACTCAAGAAGCATCTTTTAAAATTGGCCCCTAAAAACTGCATTTGTAGTAGTGAGCTGTGGGTCTAGAAAGAAGAATACCCCAGACCCTGCTATTGCTCATTGTAGGGCTGAAAGAAGTTCTCTGGAGTCTCATAAAACAGGTCATATCCAAAGTCTTGGAAATCACTCACACAAAAATCGGTTTTTAAAAAATCAATGTGCAGATCTGGTTTACCTATGCTACCACAGAAACTACAGTGTGACATATATTTTTTGGGGGGTCTGAGGGTGGAACCCAGAAGCATAACCTCCAAGCTATACTTCCTGTCCTACTTTTTATCCTTTATTTTGAAACAGGGTCTCAATAAGTTTGCAGAGGGCCTCACTAAGTAGCTGAGGCTGTCCACAAACTGAGATCCTCCGGTCTCAGCCTCCCGAATGCTGGGATTACAAGCGTGCGCCACCACACCCGGCTGGTATTTACTCTTTTTGAGACTTGGTTCCTCTTATCTCAAAAACAGGAATAAGAAAATACGGTGCTCTTACTAGCCAAATATTTGACATAAAACTTGCAAAAGATTTTTACCTAAAATTCATTATCCAAATTGCAGAACTGCTCTAAATAAATAAAATGATCAAATATACCACTTTGCTCCAGACAGTACTAGTTTCAGCTCTTGTCCCAAAGTAATTATTAATAGCTCCTCCTCCACTCACACAAACTGCCCCCGCTCCACCATGAGTTACACGGTCATACAAGTTCTGAGGAATTCTCATGGGCACAACAGAGGAAAAGCTGATGGTGCATCCCCAAGCCTGGGCTAGCACTGGTGGAGAGCCCTGGTGAATGGCTTGGTGCTACTTGTATTCATTGTCTTTCTTTCACACACACACACACATGTTGGTTATTTCTCTTACTGTTCATTTTAGTTTAGAAGGAAAACATAGCTGGTCTACAATACTGTATTGTATCGTGTTTCAACCCAAAATATCCACTGATGTGTTTAATAATTAGATGACTGGTTTCTTTAATTCTTTATATGATGCAGAAATCCTTGGTGGGCTGTTACATAGATGTGTAAGCTGTTCAGTGATATTTGGAGCAAATTGATTGCAATTTTTGAATAAGCCTGGAGTTTGTCATAATTTTTACATTTAAAGTAATGGAACATAGTCTCTCATATTTCAAATATCTACTCTCTGGCACATTTTCAGGAATAAATTAAACTGATGATGAAGGGATTTGCCTCATGGGACTGTGAGGGTGGACTAGAAGGAGCGTGCACAAGGCATGGGGCACAGCGGTGCCCTCCTTCCACAGTGAATGAAACACTTCTATTTGGAGAGGAGGAATTTCAGCCCCTAGACCCACTGTGCACGATTGGCCACTTCCTTTATATATGTACTTTATTATTATTTTGTGGTACTGGATATTGAACTCAAGGGCATTCTACCTCTGAGCTATACCCCCAGCCTTTTTATTTCTATGTTGAAACAGGGTCTTGCTAAATTGCCGAGACTGGCCTCAAACCTGAGATTCTGCTGTCTCAGCCTCCCAAGTACTAGAATTACAGATATGTGCCACCATACCCAGTGATCACTTCTATTAAACACACACACACACACACACACACACACACACACGTATATATGTATATATAGTGATGCTATGGATTGAACTCAGAGGCATTCTACCTCCAAGCTACACCCCCAACTCAATATTATTTTTATTTGGAAACAGGGTCTTGCTAAGTTGTTGAGAGCTTACCTAAGATGCTGAGGTTGGCCTCAAACCTGCCATCTTCCTGTCTCAGCCTCTCAAGTACTAGGATTAATTACAAGCAGGCACTACTACGTCCAGCCTGTATTTGTATTTTAAGTGTCCATTTAGCCTGGGTGATAGAAACTCAGTCTCACTTGAAGGGAACTTCTAGCCTTCCCTTGGATTCTGACAGGAAATTCTGGGGTGCACCTGTCATGCAGGGGCTGGAGGAGCGAGCCCACTGGGTCCTTGCTCGCCAGTGCTCCTGGGTCACTGTCAAGACCCCCTTGTTGCTGAGTGCGCTCTCTCAGGTCTCTGCTGGCACCCTGCCCTGCTACTCCATCAGAACACAGGAGACTGGCTGCACGGCCTCCCTGGTCCTGGTCCTCCCAGCCTTATGACCTTTCTAGTGCTGCTACCAGAAACTCAGCAGCTTAAAAGCAGAAGCATATCTTACAGCCTCAGAAGTAAGAAGTCCAAGTGCATCTTATGGGCTAAAATCAAGATGCCAGGAAGGCACGTTCCTTCCAGAAGCTCTGGACAAGAATCTGTCCACTTGCTTTTGCCGCCTTCTAGAGGTTGCCTATATATCTTGATTCATGGCCCCTTTCTCCATACTCAAAGCCAGCAGCAAAATATCACCACAGGGCCTTCATGGTACTGCTGTACTTCCTCCTTCTCGCAGGGACCATTGGCATACACTGTGTCCCCAGGGATTCTAGGTAACTCTCCTCAAGATCCTTTACTCAGTCATACTGTGGTTTCTTTTGTATGCAAATATATTCATAGGTCTAAGAATTAGGACATGGACCCTCTAGGGGAGCATTAGTCCACCTTGTACATCCAACATAGGTGCCCTGCTTCCACACTCTATCAGAAATTAGAGCACATAACCAGGCTCCATGCTGCACACCTGCGATCCTAGCACTCAGGAGGCTGAGAGAGGAGGGTCAAAGTTTTGAGGCCATTCTCAGCAACTTATGGAGACCCTGTTTTAAATTTTAAAATGTTAAAGGAGCTAGGGTGTAGCTCAATGATAGAATGCTTCTGGGCTTGATCCCCAGCATAGAGAGGGAGGGAGGGAGAGAATAAGTAAGTAAGTCAGGGCTCAGCACCCACCCCAGGACCTACACTCCTGCCTGCATCCTGCCTGTATACTCTCCTCCTTACCTCTCAAAGCCCTTGTCCCAGTCGGGGAAGAGTCGTACTTCAAGTCTGGAGGTGGAAGAATAGCTCTTCCCTCTCCCAATCATTTGTTCAAACCAAAAATCTACTAAGCACTTCTAAACATTTTTGGAGCACAAAATACAAATAACTGTCTGTTTCTGTTTTTTTTTGGGGGGGGGGGTAGGCAAGTATCTTTCCCCCAAAATTATAAACCAGTGCCAATTATCTGATTTAAAGGAGGGAGGCAAGTCCGGCATGGTGGTGCACACCTGTAATTCTAATAGGAGGCTGAGGCAGGAGGATTGCAGGTTCGAGTCCAGGCTCAGGGACTTAGTAAGGCCCTCTGCAATTTAGTGAAACTCTGTTATAAAATAAAATAAAATAGGGCTGGGATTGTAGCTCATAGGCAGAATGCCCCTGGGTTCAACCCCTGGTACCACGAAAGAAAGAAACACCGGCAGGCAGGCAAAAGGGAAAAATAAGGGAAGAGGAAAATCTGTAAATTAATATCTCAAATATTGTTCCATCATATTTTCAGAAGAACATAGAACCTTCTGAAGACTAAACACAAACACAAAGACAAGTCCCAGAGGAAACCAGCTCTGCAGTCGGGCTCCCAAACCTTTTCCTTTACCCAATATCTTCTCACCTTAATTTACACTACAGCTACCACCTTCCTTGGCTGTGGGAACACCCTGATTCACCTTCAAAATAGTACCCCAAATGATATGATTTTGTTCTTCTTTATGGGCGAATAGAATTCCATTGAGAAGATGGAAAGCCCTGGAGAACATTATGTTAAGCGAGATCAGCCAAGCACAGAAGGAGAAGGTACATATGTTTCCTCTAATATGCCCAAACTAGGAAACACAGAGGATACCAGTGGGACTCCAGATAATGGAGGGGAAATATCAGCAAAGTTTGAATGGAAGGATAGGAGATAGGAGAGGAGGAAGGCTTATCTTGATTAATGAGGGTCTACATATGAACATGTGTAAAATTATGAATATGACATGGTTAACCTGGACAACCATTGGTGGGAGGGGGAAGGGAAAATGGGGGCGGGGGGGAGAGGGCACCAAATATAGTTTAAATGTATACTATTTATGTTCAATTAAAAATTGTTAAAAGAAAAAAAAATAGTACCCCAAACTCTTGCCCATGTTCTTTACCTGGAACAGGCTGGCATTGTCACCAAAAGCTGCATTCAGTACCATACCAGATGAAAAGAAACTAGTTACACAAAATATAGCATAAAAATTAAGACTCCCTCGGGCAGCTGTGTGGTACAAGGGCAAAAAGGCTGTCATTAGCCAGGCAGGACGTATATCTGGTTTTCTCCCTTCGCTCCATCCCAGCTGCCACCCCCAACCTTGCCTTCTACTCCGGAGCACACAGCAGAAAACCAGGGTACTCCTCTTCTCCCTGTCCCGGGGTAAGTAGAACCCACAATCCCCATCTCCACCTACCCAGCTGCTCGACTCCTCCAGCCCAAGACGGCACCACTGTGAAGGACGACAGGAGCCTCCACCTGCACATCTTAGTTTACCAGCTTCACTGTGGGCTTCACTACCGGGGGGAAATTTCACATTTAATCCACAGGTAAGAATGACTCACTCACCCCTCCCCAGCTCTACAACAAAAAAAAAAAATATCTCCAGAATGTGATAACTGTATTTTCCATGCATAACTACACAGCTAGAAATCCAGAAGTAAAATTTTCAAAGGTGCAAATATGCAATTTTAAGAAGAAAATTATAATTTATTTATTCTTTGTGGTACTAGGGATTGAACCCAGGGGCATTCTGTACCTCTAAGCTACCCTCCAGGTTTATTTATTTATTTATTTTTTGAAACAGGATATCACTAAGTTTCTGAGGGCCTTGCTAAGTTAGTGAAGCTGGCCATAAACCTGAGGTCCTCCTGGCTCAGCCTCTCAAGTATATATTATGCTGGGGTTACAAGCGTGTACCACTATGTCTAGCTTCTTTTTTTCCCCATGTGTTTATGTGTATGTGTGGTACTGGGGATTGAACCCTGGGGCATTCTACCTCCAAACTCTACCCTCAGCCCTACTTTATTTTTATTTTGAAACAGGGTTTTGCTAGGTTGATGAGAGTTTTACTATTTGCTGAAGCTGTTCTCAAACCTGCAATCCTCTATTAGCCTCCCAAGTACAGGATTATAACTGTGTGCTCCAGTTAATTTTTTTTTTTTTTTTTTTTTTTTGGTGGTACTGGGGTTCCTGGAAGCCCTTTACCTCTGGGCTATACTCCCAGACCTATTTTATACTTTTTTTTATTTTTGGAAAAAGAGTCTCTTAAGCCAGCGTGGCTGGCTTCCAACCTGCGCAATCCTCCTGTCTCCGCCTCCCAAGCGCGGGGATTACAAGCATGCGCCACCACGCCCGGCTTCCAGTTAATTTTTTAAAAAAGAAATACGGAACATAAAACTAGGAAAAGAAGTTGAATAGACATTTCTCTGACAAAGTTTCATACACGGCTAACAAGCACCTGAAAAGACACTCAACATTAGTCATTTTGGAATTGCAAATCAAAACATCAATGAGATGCAACTTCATACCCAATAGGATGGCTATAATTACACACACACACACACACACACACACACACACACACACACACACTGGAAGTAACAAGGGTTGGTGAGGAGACATGAAAAAACTGGAACCTTCATACACATCTGATGGAAATGTAAAATGTGTAGCCACTGAGCAGTGCATTTTGGTCATCCCTCAAAAAGTTAACATAGAATTGCCACATGACCCAAAAATTCCTCTCCTGGGTATATGTTCTAGAAACCAAAAGCAGGCACTCAAACACATTCTTATATATGAATGTTCACAGAAGCTCTGTTGAGAATAACCAAAAATTGGAAACAATCCAAATATCCATCAATAGCTAAAGACATACTAAATACACATAGAATGGGATTTAATCTCCCACAAAAGGGAATGAAGTACTAATACATATGCTGTGATGTGGATGAAGCTTGAGTACACTATGCTAAGTGAAAGAACAGACAGTGAAGTTTATGTTGTAAGATTTCATTTATATGAAGCATCCAGAATATGTAAACCCAGAGAAACAGAAGGCAGGGCGCAGGGGAGTGGGGATAGGGCCCCAATGAGCTGAGTCTTCTTTTTGAATGTTAAAAATGCTTCCGACACCAGGCGTGGTGGTGCACGCTTATAATCCCCGCGCTTGGGAGGCGGAGACAGGAGGATTGCACAGGTTCGAAGCCAGCCGCGTTGGCTTAGGAGACCCTGTTTCCAAAAATAAAATAGGTCTGGGAGTGTAGCCCGGAGATAGACGGGCTTCCAGGAACCCCAGTACCACCAAGAAAAAAATAAAAATCAAAAAATAAAAATGCTTCCAAACTAGGTAGAGATAGTTGTTACACAACACTGTGGCAGTGTCAAATGCCACTGGATTCTCACTCTCCAGTGGTTAGTTTCATGTTATTCAAACTTCACCTCAATAAAAAAAAAGAAATACATAACTAAGAGTAAGAAGACCAGAGACCAAGTCCTGATTTTTGTACTTATTAGCCGTTTCACTATGGGCAGGCAATGTGAACGCCCACTGAGCCTCAGCTGGCTTCTTTCTAAAGCAAGACGGTATTTGTACCACTTACTCCACAGGATTATTGTAGGTACAAAATGAGATACTGTTTGACATACAGGGTATCTATACCATGTAAGAGTGTTATAAAATGCTGGATATTACTGTTTTTAAGATAATAGTCACTAAAATATACACGCAGAAAACTAAGAGCGTTCTTTCACACTTCCAAGGTCCAAGTTGTAATAAATGGACTCACAACTTTCTGTTTTTAGCTTATAAGCTGTAAGGAAAGGAATATAATGGGCCACATCTATTCCAATAAATAGGAAACATTTTTATAATATATCCTTGAGCCAGGAGTGGTGGCTTATACCTGTTATCCCAGTACTTGGGAAGCTCAAACAGGAGGATTAGAGTTTGAGGCCAGTCTCAGCAACTTACTGAAGTGAGATCCTTAACAGTGTAATGAGATCTTGTTTCAAACTAAATATAAAGAAATAAAATTAGAAAGGGCTTGCAATATAGCTTAGTGGTACAATGTCCCTCAGTTCAATTCTCAGTATTAAAAAAAATCCAAGTATTCTTGATTATCAAGTCTCGTTATGAAAGTGACCTTAGGGAAAGAAGAGAAAACACACATCCCACCTTTACAGACAGAATACCGAAGAGTAAGTAATTTTATATATCCAACAGCCCAACATAAGAATATTTTGAGTACATCAGGGCTCTTTGAAGCAAGTTTTCACAATGTTTTTAGTAGAATAATGATAAAATATGGAGGAGGAGGAGATCTAATAACATCTTTAGTTTAAGAAAACATAAATAGGACTTACTTTTTGTTTGCAATGTCTTAATGCTTAATAACCCTGTTAGTATAAAAAAAAAAAGTTCACTGGGCATGGTGGCGCACACTTATAATCCCCGTGCTTGGGAGGCTGAGACAGGAGGATCGCATAGGTTCGAAGCCAGCCTCAGCTACTTAGTGAGGCTCTCAGCAACTTAGTGAGACCCTGTTTCCAAATAAAATATAAAAATAGGTCTGGGAGTATAGCCTGGAGGTAGAAAGCCCCTGGGTTCCACCCCCAGTACCACCAAAAAAAAAAAAAAAAATCAAGATGATGAGAAATTTGACTTAAACATTAACAAAACAACAGAAAAATATCTACATATTAGAGGACTTAGCAAATACTGTTAAAATATTCTCTGTCTCTGTCTGGAATACCATAAGCAGTCCCAAAGGAATCTGATAATAAACAAGGGAGAACAAGGGAGGTCTGGTGGAAGAATTAGGATTTTTCTAGCATATTTATGAGAATGCTAAGTAGTTACTCTTCTTACTCTTTATTACTTTACATCTACATACTATCTCTCCAAAGCATGCTAGTCAATAACTTTTTGACACATTTTAAGAGAAAATAAAGTTGAGGACTTTAAAGGATTTCACAAATAATGCAGACTATTTAATTATAACTTTATTCTTTTTTAGAATGACAAAGTCATTTTGTGCCACTGTGAGATTCTAGTCATCTAATAATGAAAGCCTGTGGTAAAATTACTCACTTGCACTAATTAGTAATCACAAATACAATCTTTTAGCACAAATTTGACATATGGACTTGCTATGAATTTCAGAAAAAAATGTAATAGCTCAGCCTAATTGGAATGTGTGTTATTATTGTGACTGGCTCAGTTTTATTATTAAACTCATTCTAAGTGTCCTGCAACAAACATGTCAGTCCCCAACAGTCTGGAGTTGGGAGTCAGGCCCCAAAAAGGGGCTGGGGATAACCAAAGAGCTCTTGAAGTTCCAAGTAACAAGGACAAATCCCAAATCTTGAGTTTTTCATGTACCAACTTACACATAGTAATAGTTCATTTTTCCATTTTTAATTAATCTAAGTATATATATATATATGTGTGTATATATATAAATATTGCTGATGATCATGGAATAAGTTGATACATTTCCCAAAGGAACTCAAAATTCTATTTAATATCATTATAAGTAAATATAATAATTCTCTTAGTACTTTTGAACAATTAAAGTAGGTGGTAGCCTCTTCTCAAGAAATTCTATTCATCAGTAACTTGGGCTATAAACAGCAAAAATCTAATGTTACTAAGTACTTGTGATATGTTATATTGCGTTGTAGACACCATAGCACTATGTTTATATTTTACCAGACACACACACTCACACACCTCTTGCTGAAATCTTGAGAAGAAACAGCTATCGCCTTGTTTTTTAACATTTTTTTAAATTTTTGTTTTTGTGGTAATGGGGATTGAACTGGGTGGTGGTGAGGGGCTCTACCTCTGAGTTTCACTCATAGCCCTATTTTATTTTTATTTTGAAACAGGATCTCACTAAGTTGCTGAAGCTCTCGTTAAGTAGCTCGAATCTGCAATCCTCCCGTCATAGCCTTCCAAGTGCTAGGATTTCAGGCGTGTACCACCACACCCCGTTTATCACCTTGATTTTAGATCTGAGACCAGTGAGGCTCAGAGAGTGTAGGTAAATTGTTTGGAGTTCCATAGCTAGTAGGTCAAAATGAAGCTCAAACACAGACTATTTTGATCCCAGGGGCAGAGCTTAAAAACCAGTTTCTGAGTTAACAAGGAATCCAGCACGCCAAAAGAAAACCCAGCCTCCTGGATGTTAATTGAAAACCAGAAGCAGTGCCAGACGTGGTGGCGCACGCTTGTAAGGCGGAGACACGCTTGGGAGGCGGAGACAGGAAGATCGCACAGGTTCGAAGCCAGCCACACTGCCTTAAGAGACCCTGTTTCCAAAAATAAAATAGGTCTGGGAGTGTAGCCCGGAGGTAGAAGGGCTTCCAGGAACCCCAGTACCCCACACACACACACACACACACACACACACACACACACACACACACACCAAAAAAAAAAAAAAACACCAGAAGCAAGCCTGGGTTTCAGGGTGCTGAATAATCATCTAACAAGTATTTTCCAAGCACTTGCTAAGCTCATCACTGTATGCTGCATGCATGAGATAAACTCGCTCTGCCATTGTGGAGCTTCATGGCAGAAGTTGGTTTAAACACAGAGCCCAAGACCCAGAGATTGTTAAAGAGCTTTGAAAGTGGCCGTGGGACGCACCACGGGAGAAGGGCCCTGTGGGTCTCAGGCCAGTGCCCGGGAGGATGGTGAAAACAAACCTCGTCACAGTGGCTAGCCTCGTCCGTTTACTAAGAGTTCTTTATATATTCTAGATATTAGTCCTCTATCGGAAGGGTAGGTGGCAAAAATCTTCTCCCATTCTGTTGGCTCTCGATTGAGGTTCTTGATAGTTTCCTCTGCTGAACAGAAGCTCTTCAGTTTCATGCAATTCCACGCATTGACTCGCCTTTTGGTTTGTTGTGCCTTTGGGGTCTTGTTGAGAGAGTGTTTATCTGTGTCTGTGTTGCAGTGTTGGACCTATGCCCTCCTATAGAGGAGCAACCTAACTGTGGGGATGGGAGGCAGGAGAGGGAAATGCTCTAAAGCACATGATGTACTTATTCATATCGAAGTCAACCACTAAACCAAGCATGGGTGGGAGGGATGGGGAGGGAGTGAGGTGGGGACTGGGTGGGGGCTGGCTGGGTGATGTGTGCATTTATGCCCACACAAGTTTTTTACCCCATTATGATATATAAATACAATGCACCAATTTAAAAAATTAATTTAAAAAAGAGCTCTGTGCTTTAGTCAAAAAGCAGGGACGGGCACAAACTGAGTGCGAGCACCAGGCCGAACCTCCTTCTCGTGAGAAGTTCCAGGCCCCCGCGCCTCTCCTATTTCATACCAACCGGCACCTCCCGAGAGAAAGTTGCCTTTTTGTGGAAAGACCAAAGGTATTTAAAGATTTCATTGGTTATCCTAAAAGTGGCCTGGAGATAAGAGATTTTGCCACATGGGGAGCCTGGCTGGACCCGAGGACACAGGCGGAAACTCCAGGCCACTTACGGGCCAGCAAGGCTCACAGAATTGGAGCATTCAGGTGGCGTCCCCCTTCCAGTGCATCTAACGGTGGAAACTCAATCAGGCCCAGAAATGAACCAATTTCCTTTGCCTGTGTCCTTAAATTTGATGAATAGGGCCTTTGCTGAGAGCTACTGAGGCTGCTATTCATCTCCGTTAGTTGCTAAATAAAACGTTGTTCTTGGACCTAATTCTGGTGAATATGACTTTGGAGATTTTTGTGTGTGTGTAAGTCCAAATTATTCCCCGAGTGATTCTACGCTTGAGCTATTTTTGCTCCACAGACTCCATATTTTTTTCCGTGCTGGGCTGGGAACCTGGAAGACCACGATTTCTTGTTGACTGTGAGAAGGAGTTTGAGCACAAGTGCAAAGTTTTATGACGAAACAGCCAAAGTCGTCTTTGTGAAGAACTGCTTTTCTAGTCAGGGCAATTAGATATCCAGGAAGAGTTTCGAACCTTTGGACAGAAACATTTTAAAGTAATAAAGGAAGAGAAAGCTTCAACAAACAAGCCTGGTTCTGATTGGAAAATTAGCAACTTTGACTTGAAATGGAGGGCCTAGTGGAACTTTCTTAACACAGAATCCAGAACCTGCCGCCTTCCATGGGAAGGACTTGCCCAGGCCTTGAGACTGGCTAATGGCAGGATATAACCAGACTCAGAGTCATCTCCCCGCCCATCCACCCTTGCCTTTTAAAAACTTTAAATAATTTTTAAACTTTTAGTCTAAGTGAGGAATGCATGCTTTCAATTTAAAAAGTCAAAACTAAAATCTTTCTCATGCACAAAAAAGCCCACCAGCCCCCAGCCCACTCTTTGCTATACTCCTGTGTTCTTTCTTCAGAGAGCACTGCTTTTGTTTCTAACACTTGCATATCTTAAATTTTTTAAGAGGTAAGTTCTTATCCATATTTTTGTGCGTGTGTATGTGTGATACTGGAAATTAAACCCAGGGGTGTTCTACCTCAAAGATAGACCCTCAATCCTATACTATTTATTTATTTTTCAAATAGAATCTCACTAAGTTCCTGAGGCTGGTCTCAAACCTGTGATTCTCTTGTCTCGATCCATATTGTGGAAAAAAAAAAAAGTAAAATACATATACATATTTAACTATACAACTTTTTGACAAAATCCTTTAAAACAAGTTGAAAACATCATGGTACTTCCTAAATACCGTAGAGTAATACTAAATATAAAACTATGGTATTTGGGGTCCTTCTGTTTTAGGGATTATCACTTAACTTTCTATTATGGGAGCAGGAGATTTCATTTTTCTGATACCACCATCTGTTTCCCATCGGCCATCCTCCCAGTTCAATTATTGTTCAATTTTAGATAAAATGTACTAAACATTTATACTCTTTTATATGTGTATGTGTGGAGGGGGTTACTAGGGATTGAACCCAGGGGTGTTCTACCTCTTAGTTACACTCCCAACTCTATTTTATTTTTTAGTTGAAAACAAGGTTTAAATTTCTGAGGATCTCACCAAGTTGCTGAGGCTGGCCTCAGATCTGTAATGCTCCTTTTTCAGCCTCCCAAGTATTGTTACAGGCATGTGCCACTATACCTGGCTCAACTTCACTCTTTAATTTTGTTGAAATTAATAATTGCTTTGCTTTTCATTTACTTCATTTTCTTTCTTTTTTTCTTTCTCTCTTCCTTTCTCTCTTTCTTCCTTTATGTGGTGCTGGGGACTGAACACTCAAAGCACCACTCTACCACTCCCAGCCTCAGAAAGCCTTTTTTTTTTTTCCAGTACTGGGGATGGAACGAGGGGCATTCTACCTCTTAACTACATCCCAGACCTATTTTTTTTTTAATTCTCTATTTTGAAACAGAATCCTTCTGAGTTGCGAAGGGCCTCACTAAGTAGCTGAGGCTGACTATGAACCACGATCCTCCTGTCTCAGCCTCCCAAATGCTGGGATGACAAGTGTGCGCCACCACGCCCAACCTCAAAACGCCTATTAACATCCCACTCACAGGCCAATCCCATCATCAATGTAGCCCATCCTCCTGTGCCCGAGCCCCCTGGGTCATCCACTGTGCCATCCTCTCTTTGGTCGATTGACTCCCTTGCTTGGGTGAGGCACAGCCTCCCGGAGCTTCCTGAGAAGCGGTGCTTGGGAAGGCAACATTTTTAGAACGTCTGTGCCCGACAATGGCTTTGTCCTTCACTCCATCTGTATTGTGGCTGGTAAGGCCTGTTGGCTGGGGCCACTTTTCCTTTAGAATTTGGAGTCACTGTCTCTCCAGACTTCCAGTGCTACAGTTGAAAAGTCGGAAACCATTCTGATTTCTTCGTAATCCTTTGTATGTAATGTGTTTTGTTTTTCCTTTTCTGTAAATTGTACAATCTTCTTCTCTTGAAATTTTAAGGTGATGTCCTATAGTAGGGTGGGGTGTGTGTGTGTGTGTGTGTGTGTGTGTGTGTGTGTTTCATACTGAGAATTGAACCCAGGGGTATTCTACCTCCATGCTACACCCCAACTCTCCCTTTTTTTTTAGAATTTTTTTTGACCCAGGATCTCACTAAGTTACTATGTATTGCACTAGCCTCGAACCTGTGCTCCTCCTGTCTCATCCTCCTAAGTACTGAGATTAAAGATGTGCACCACCACGCCCATCTAGGTATGGATCACTTATGGTTCATCATGGTTTTGGAAATAATTTTTTGGTGTTTTCTTGAAGAAAGAAAGAAAGGAAGACAAAAGCTTCCTAAGATGAATACAGTGACATTATGCACCTGTAATCCCAGCTACTTGGGAGGCCGAGGCAGGAGGATCACAAGTATAATGCAAGCATGGGAAATTTAGGAAGACTCTGCCTCTAATAAAGAAATAAATAAAACTTAAAAACTGTATTACTGAAACATCTGTATTAATCATCTGATTTTATTATTTCCTGGTTTCCATTTCCTTATCTTTTTTCTCTATTTTCAGAAATACTTATTCTTTCTTTCTCAGCATTTCTAATTTTATTTATTTTATTTTTTTTATTTTTTATTTTTTTTAATTTTATTTTATTGGTGCACTGTATTCATACATCATAGTGGGATACAAACTTTTGTAGACATACATGCACACATCGCCCAGTCAGCCCCCACCCAATCCCCACCCCATTCTCTCCCCATCCCTCCCTCCCATGCTTGGCTTAGTGGTTGACATCTAGTATTATAGCAATTTATCCAAAATTAAAAATGATAATCTCACATAACAGTTTCATTTGTCTGATACCAAGCTTTTGATGTCTTAAAGATAACATTTCAATATTTCTTTTTGCTTTCTTTCTTACCAGATAATATTTTTTTCTTTTTTTTAGGTGAAACTATCATATATTTATTTTTCAGAAAAAAATCTATCCTGATATGGAATATGGACTCTAGATACCCAAAACAATCTCGAAGCAAAAACAAAGCTAGAAGATGTATATTTTCTGATTTCAAACCATATAAAGCTACAATAATTGAAACAGTGTAGTACTGTTCTAAAGGCAGATATATAGACCATTGGAGTTAAATACAAGCCTAGAGCTAACTTCTTCCCTATATTGTCAAGTTATTTTTGACAAGGTTTCCACGAAGATTTGGTGGTGGAAATAATAATCTTTTAACTAAATATTGTTGAAAAATAATAATTACATGGAAAAGAATAAAATTGGACCCTTACCTAATCCCACATACAAGTATTAACTCAAACTAGATAAAAGACCTAAATATAAATCTTAAGACTATAAACTTTTAGGAGAAAATATGGGTCATAAAACCTCACAACATTGAAATTGGCAGTGATTTCTTGGATATGATTTCAATGGCACAGGCAACAGAAGAATATACAAACTCCCTAAAAAATAAAAGAAAATATTGTATATCCAAAGACAATGTAAACAGAGTTAAAAGTTACTAATAGAATTGGATAAAATATTTCCAAATGCTATATCTGAAGGTATATTAATATTCCAACTAGAAATCCTAAAAATTAACAACAATAAAGGCAAACAATACAATTTAGAGATAGGTAAAAGACTAACATAAATAATGAATCTCCACAGATAACCAGTCTTAGTTGTCTGTTGGATGGAAACTCTTGTTTCTCTGGTTCTGGTGAGTGTTACCTATTTCTTCTTTGTAGTTAATCTCTTTGAGTATTTTCTCTAGCGCTGGTTTTGAAGATATAAATTCCTTCAGTTTCTGTTTGTCATGGAAGCTTCTTATTTCTCCATCTAATTTGATAGAAAGTTTTGCTGGGTAGGAAATTTTTGGCTGGAAGTTGTTTTCTTTCAGAGTTTGGAATATGTTACTCCAAGCCCTTCTGGCTCTCATGACTTGGTTTGGGAAGTCTGGAGTGATTCTAATTGGTTTGCCTCTGAATGTCACTTGGCCCTTTGTTTTTGTTGCCTTTAAGATTCTCTGCTTGGCTTCCACATTGGTCATTTTGACAATTATATGGCGTGGGGATCCTCTTCTCCGATCCTGTCTAAAGGGAGTTCTATAAGTTTCCTGGATCTGTGTATCAACCTCTTGCTCTATATTTGGAAAATTTTCTGCTATTACTTCCTTGAAGAGATTGTTGATCCCTTTGGTATCACTTTCTTTTCCCTCCTCTATTCCAATTATTCTTAGGTTAGCTCTCTTAAGATGGGCCCATATTTCTTCAATGTCAGATTCCTGCTGTTGGATATCTTTTTCTAGATTAGAAACTATGCATTCATTTTTGGATTGCTCATCTTCTAAGAGCGAGATTCTGTTCTCCATGTGGTCTAATCGGTTGTTTGTGCTTTGAATTGAGGCCTTTACTTCATTAATTGCATCCTTTATCTCTTTTTGGCTCTCTCTGAGTTCTTTTCGAAGCACCTCTATTATTTCTACAGTTATTTTCCTGATTTGATCTTCTAGAAATCTCTGATTTTCTGTTTTATCAGGTTCTGATGTTGTGGGGTTGTGCACATTCATTACTTCAGTGTTATTCCTCTTTCCCATGATTTCGGAGGTTTGTGCCTTCTCTGGGTTCTTCCCTTGGGTCACTATGGCTTCACTTAAGGTGCTCTGGATCTCGAGTCTGTATTATCTCAGACCCTACTACTCCTTTACTGGGTTGTATCACAGAGTCTCCGACCCAGGGAGTTGATAGAGGCTGCTTTAAACTATGGGGGGTGCCAGGTTGCACGCTCTCCTATGGTGTGATATCTCTGCCACTCTCTCACTGGGTCAAGTCCCAGGAGGCACAATACTGGGATTTCTCCTCTGTGGCCCGCAATTTGACTCACTGTTCTTGAGTACGTAGATGTAGCTGTACTGGACTCGGTGAATTCACTGCTGCTGCCGCCGCCGGTGGCAATATGGTGCCTCTGCCACGCCCTCGGCCATGAGGCTGGCGTATTTTTTCTTCTCTGGTTTTGATTTCCACTCTGAATCCCTGCAGCGTGTGCTGAGCTCAGCCACTGGGAGCTGTAAATGCTGTCTGCGCCGAAAGATCCTGCCTGGCTGTTCCGCATCGGCTCACCTCGGCTTGCTGTAGCCGTCCGCTGAGTTCGCCGCTGCCGCCGGCAGTATGGCGCTGCTGCTGCGTCCTCGGGTGTGTGTGTCTCCTCTGTGGCCCTGAGCTCTGTTCTCAGTCCGCTTTCTCTCTGGAGCCTGGTGGTTTTTTTGTTTTTCTGGTGATGGTGTTTTCTGGCTATGAAAGGCGCTCTTTTTGTGGTAATGGAGATTGGTTGTTAGCGGGACTCTTAAGCCCCGCTTTTCTCGGTCGCCATCTTCCCGGAAGTCTAGCATTTCTAATTTTAATCCTAATAACATTTCTGCTGCTATGCTATAATTTTTAGAAATTACTTTTTTGCCCCCTGGATGTTTTTTAGTTTCTCTTGTTTTCTTCTCTCACACCGCTTCTGGTTTCTCCAAGGTGCTTTATCCCTGGTTGGTTACTTTGGGCCTCTGGCTTCTGGGCTAGCGATCTCACTCCCATGCCTGTCAATCCATGGCTGCCAGCTTATGTTTAATATGCAGAACAAGAAAGCTGGCTGAACATTGTGAAATGCCGGGTTTGGGTTTACCCATGTAGAACTTCACTGCTGAATGTCCTGGCTGGGTTTTTTCCTGGGGCAGCTTCCGGCCCCAGGATCTTCATGTCATTCTCTAGAGCCTCATTCCCACTGGAGTACCCCTCTCTTCTCTCTTCTCTCTCTTCTCTCTCTTCTCTCTCCATTTTCTCTCTCTCTCTCTCTCTCTCTCTCTCTCTCTCTCTCTCTCTCTCATCTCTCCTGACTAGAAGAAGCAGCCTGGCTTCCTGCGGTGTAGAATTAAGTGACAGAGTGAGCTGGGAGGACTCAGCAGTCATGTACAGGCATTCCCTTGGTGTGTGGTTGAACAGACCCTGCCTGGTGCCCCACAGTCCAGACACCCTCAGCTCACCCTCTGCAGAGAGGAACCTTCAAGCCAGGGGTCGATTCCAGGGTGGAGGGGCAGCCAGCAGAGGGGTGCGCTCACTTCCCTGGCAGCGCTCAGCTGTGCCTCCCTGCTTTGCTCTTTGCCCCTAACACTCCTCCTGCCTCCAATGTCCCCATGCTGCCCCTTTCAGCAACACCAATCAGACTGGTTTTCAGCTTTTCCACAGTAGGTTTAAAATTTGATTTTCTGCCTCTGCTAAAATGCCTCCTGTCCATTCACTTTTTAATTTACAAAGTATTGTTCTTATCTCCTGTTGTGTCCACTCTTTCCTGATAGATTCACTTTCCTCCTCCCCCTCCTCCTCCTCCTCCTCCCCCTCCTCCTCCTCCTCTCCCCCCCCCTCCTCCCTTTCTTCTTTTTCTTCTTCCTCCTCTGCCCTGGGGATTGAACTCAAGAGCATTCATCTCTGAGCCCTTTTTATTTTGAAACAGGGCCTTGCTATGTTGCTGAAAGTCTTGCTAAATTGCTGATGCTGGTTTCAAACCTGAAATCTTCTTGTCTTAGCTTCCCAAGTACTGGGATTAGGCTCTTGTCATGCACCCAGCTCCGATGGATTTGCCTTTTATTTTAAATCTCTTTATTATAGTTTTCACAGGGTTTCAAGAAGAGTAAAATTAGACAAATTTTTCCAACCTATCATATTATCTAGGAAGTTCTACTGTACTTTAACTACACTATAAAATATTTATGCTAACTATATGAAGTATATAATTCAAAATTATATGATAAAAGTGGATAAAAATAACCACCTTGATCAACTAAAAAAACCATATCAGATAAAACCAGAAAGTAATAATCAGAAATTCTGAGTTATAAAAGTGGAATTAAGCCTGACGTGGTGGTGGCGCACGCTTGTAATCCCCACGCTTGGGAGGCAGAGACAGGAGGATCATGCAGGTTCGAAGCCAGCCGCGCACTGGCTTAGGAGACCCTGTTTCTAAATAAAAATGTAAAAATAGGTCTGGGAGTGTAGCCCGGAGGTAGAAGGGCTTCCAGGAACCCCAGTACCACAAAAAATGTAATCCCAGCATTTGGGAGGCTGAGACAGGAGGATAGCAGTTCAAAGACAGTCTCAGCTACTTAGTGAGGCCCTTTGCAGCTCAGTGAAACCTGTTTCAAAAAAAAAGAATAAGCTGGGCATGGTGGTACATGCTTGTAATCCCAGCATTCAGGAGGCTGAGACTGGAGGATTATGGTTCATGGACAGCCACAGCTACTTTAGGCCCTCTGCAACCCAGTGAGACCCTGTTTCAAAATAAAGAATAATAAAAAAAAAATAGGGCAGGTGGTATAGCTCAGAGGTCAAATGCCCCTGGGTTCCATCTCCAGACCCGCAAAAAAGAAAAAGGAAAAGAAAAAGAAAAAAAAAAAGAAAAAGAAAAAGAAAGAACAAAAATAGAGCTGGGGTGTAGCTAGGAGGTAGAATGCCCCTGGGTTCTATCCCCAGTACCACAAAAGAGAGAGAAAAAAGTAGAATTAAACCTTACCTCCCACCCTGTATAGGAGTCAACTCAAGATGGATCAAAGACCTGGAAATTAGACTAGATACTTTAAAGCTACTAGAGGAGGGTATAGATCAGACACTCCAACATATAGGCATAGGTAGCAACTTTCTCAACAAGACCTCCAAAGCTCAAGAAATTAAAACAAGTGGGATATCATTAAACTAAAGTTTCTGCACATCAAAGGAAACCATCGAGAGTCTAAAGAGAAAGCCTATGGAATGGGAGATGATCTTTACCAGCTACTCCTCTGATAAAGAACTAATATCTAGAATATGCAATAAACTTAAAAGACTTTACACTAGAAAAACAAATAATCCAATGAATTGAAGAGACATTTCACAAAAGAAGAGATACAAATGGCCAAATAATACATGAAAAATGTTCAACATTATTAGCAATCAGGGAGATGCAAATTGAAACCGTAGTACCGAGATTCCATCTAACCCCAATCAGAATGTAATCATCAAGAATTCAGAAAACAATAAATGTTGGTGAGGATATGGGGAAACTGTTCAGCTTCTATAGAGAACAGTGTGGAGATTCCTCAGAAAACTGGGAATAGATTCACCATATGATCTGGCCATACCACTCCTGGGTATCTTTCCAAAGTGGGCTGAAATCAAAGAACTATAGTAATATATGCATATCCATGTTCATAGCAGCACAATTCACAATAGCCAAATAATGAAACTGACCTAGCTGTCCATCAACAGATGAATGGATTGCAAAATTATGGGAAATACACACAATAGAATTTTAATCAACATTAAAAACAAAATTATGTCATTTGCAAGAAAATGGAAGTACCTGGAGAACATTATGTAAAGAGAGATTAACCAGTCACAGAAGGTGAAGGTCATTTTCCCTCTAATATGCACAAGCTAGGGAGTAATTGGGAAACCAGATGAACTCTACATACTGGAGGAGAAACCTCAGTGGAACCAGGGCAGTGGTCTAAGGGGAGGGGAGGGGGAAGAATGAGGTTCACTAATGGAAATACTACTGTCAACTATGTGTACACATGAGAATATACTAATAGCAGTCTTTGCATTGGGAAAGGTGTAAGTGGGCAGGATGCAGAGGGCACCAAGTGCTGTGTGCATGTGTCACTGTCGACAGGATTTACATTATGATGTGAGACTATAATGCACTAATAAAAGCATATAAAATAAAATAGAACTGGGATTGTTACTCCTCAGGTGTAGGATATCCCTAGATTCATTTTCCAGTACATAAATAAATAAATAAATAAATAAATAAATAAATAATAACAAGGTTGAAAAAGAGGGAAGGAAGAAAAGTAATGCTAATTTGTTTTGAATGATATAAGTTCTGACTAACCTGTAGAATAAAACAGTTGTCTAATGTAAGAATGGCTTGTGGATGCTTATTATTGATTCGCAGGTGGGCAGCTGTTTGATATCCAAGCAGGCAAGTGGTCTAAGATACAGAGACACTGATAGAGGACTTAGGAGCAGGAGTTGAGATGTTTTGTGGAAGAAAAGAGCAGCTCAGAGCCACAAAGCCGATGTACCAATAAAAGAAAGTGGTTTAGGAAGGCTCCTGTGAGTGGGAGGCTGAGGGATTCCAATGCCCAAGAAGACACAAGGCTTCAGGAATCCAAAGCCCCCAGATGGAGCTCTCAGTGCTCAAAATAGGATGAAAAGATCCAGGCATGGTGGTGCATGCTTGTAATCCCAGTACTTGGGGGGCTGAGATAGGAGGATCAAAGGTTCATAACCAGCCCCAGCTAGTTAGTGAGACCCTGTTTCAAAATAAAGAATAAAAAAATAGGGCTGGGGGTGTAGCTCAGAAGTAGAATAACCCTGGGTTCAATCCTCAGTATATAAGAGAAAGTGAGACATGAGAGAAAAAACTGGCAAAAGAAGGAAAAACCAAACCCAAACAAAACAACCTTGAAAGTTACTTCTGGACTAGGAAAAGAATTAACAGAATGACCTGGAAAGAGAAAATGACTTTAGAAGTATGTAGGCAGTTCCAAGTAACATCTTGGTTCATTCAGTTTGGATGCAACGAATGCTCTGTGTGCCCACAAACCATCCTCCTGCAGTATCTCCTCATTATCTTAGCGCATTTCAGAATTTTACGAAAGCTTAAAGCTTCAGCTGTTATACAGTGGAGGGTTAGAATCCAGGGGAAAGAGGCATAATCTTTGGTAGTGAATTTAGGAGAAGAAATGTGTAGTCCTACTGACAAATTACAGGGAGTCCTGTTAGGAGGATTCTGATCTATTCCATCTGACAGAGTATTTGTTGTCCAGCCTCTGCAGTTAAAGTTCCTTTAAAGTTCCAACTGCTACAGTCTCCCCTAAGATTGTGTTTTCATTTACTTAGTACACAAACGTTTATGGAGTGTCCACTTTGTGCCATGGGCACTCGGTGCTGAAGGTGCATTGGTGAATCTGGCATGGGCCCTGCCAGTGAAGAGCAGTGGGAGAGGTGTTTGATGGCTCTCCGGCTGTCCTGCGAAGTGTTTTGACAATCAGGACACTCTCCGGCTGTCCTTTGAACAAGGGACACACTGACCCCCAGTAATTGAAATCTCCACTATTGCTTGGTTTCCTTCCTTTTCTATCTTTCTAAATACCGAAGCATGGGACATTTTACACTGCTACACCCACACACACTTTTATTTAACACATTTCAGCCAATGTTAACATTTTTTTTAATTGAACATAAATGGTATACATTTAAACTATACTTGGTGCCCTCTCCCCCGCCGCCCCTGTTTTCCCTTCCTCCCTCCCACCAATGATTGTCCAGGGTAACCAAGCCATATTCATAATTTTACACATATTCGGATGTAGACCCTCATTAATCAAGTTCAGCCTTCCTCCTCTCCTATCTTTCAATTCAAGCATTGCTGGTATTTCCCCTCCATTACCTGGAATACCACTGGTATCCTCTACATTCCCTAGTTTGGGCATATTAGAGGGAACATATGTACCTTCTCCTTCTGTGCTTGGCTGATCTCACTTAACATAATGCTCTCCAGGACTTTCCATCTTCTTGCAAATGATATTATTTTGTTCTTCTTTATGGCTGAGTGGAATTCCATTGTGTGTATTTCCCACAGTTTTGCCATCCATGCATCTGTTGATGGAGACCTGGGTTGGTCCCATATTTTGGCTATTACGAATTGTGCTGCTATGAACATAGGTATGCATATGTTGCTGTAGTTCTCTGGATTCAACCTTTTTGGAAAAATACCCAGGAGTGGTAGAGCTGGATCGTATGGTGGATCTATTCTTAGCTTTCTTAGGAATCTCCACACAGATCTCCATAGTGGCTGAACTAGTTTGCACTCCTACCAACAGTGTAAAAGAGTTCCTCTTTCCCCACATCCTCGCCAGCATTTGTTGTTATTTGATTTCTTTATGCTTGCCACTCTGACTGGGGTTAGATAATATTTTAATAGCAAAAAGACTTCTCTGCATTCATTTGGGTTCTTTTCTAAGATGGAAAGACCACAGTTAAGATGTCCTCAGAAGGCTTCTCTGAGTTCACCCTTGCAAAGCCAAAGAAGCCAGGGGTGGTTGTGGCAGGGACTGCAGGTGTCCTAAGAGTGTGCACAGCTTCCCAAGTGAGTGGTCAGCTGAGAAAGAAGTGGAGCACCCATGTACACCACTCAATTTTCTGTCTCTTGGTACTGGTGTGTGATACTTGTAGAAACCCTCTTAGAAGGATTTCATGCTAACAACGTAACAATTAAACAGACAGCAATGAATAGCCTCCCTGACTCGAAGTTCTGCGCTTTCATTTAAACAGGATGGACCGAAAGCTGCTACGGCTACTGCAGTCCAAGCTGCACAGGGCCAATTCCCCTTTAGGTCGCCCATGTAGCCATTGGTCAATTAACCCATTAAGGATGAAGACCTGAGTCTGCCAGCAGCTCTACTGAGACAAGGTGGAATATACAGGATAAAAACAGTGTCAAGAGAAAGAAAGAGGGCCCACCATGGGTCTCCTCTGTCCTGTGAACAGTCCCATGCCACCTAAGAGAGCCTTACCCTTGTACAGGGGGACAGAGAATTCTGAAAGCCATAAGAGACTCTGAATATTGAAGGACACCCAGAGAATACTTGCCCAGGAATTTTGTTTTATTGAGGGTGACAAAATCTGAGGTACACCACTGATGTTCAGAGAATCATTTAGAAAAATGTAAGATGTCCAATTAGTAAGAAGATTTTATAGATAAGAGTGGTGGCATATGCCTGTAATCCCAGTACTTGGGAGGCTAAGATAGGAGGATTGAAGGCCAGCTTCAGAAACTTAGCAAGACCCTGTTTAAAAAAAAAAAAAGTAAATGAATGATGCCACAGAAAAAAACAGAGCAGCTATTATGAAGAAAATGTGAGTGGGGAAAAAAGATAAATGTAGACAAAATTTTCCCTAAATGGAAGAGAGACAATTAAAGAGAAAGAAAGGTCCAGAAAAACAACAGAACAAAAAAACAGATATAGTATATATTAGTAATAAATGTTGAGGATAATGAATGATACTTTATTAATTATTGGGTATAAACACATGTTGCTCAGTCCTCATATATTTTATGTAAATCGTCCAAATACCATGTTATTATAATATTTTTCTATACACACAAATGTGCAGTCTATATGATATATGAATACTTCTTTCATCAACAGTTATGTAATTAGCACATACACCTTCTCATGTGGACAAATCAAAAAAGATCACTAAAGCAATGACTTTTTCAGTGTCTCTTTACTGAAAAGAAATTAAAATGTGGACAGCGCCAAACAACCTGTCTGTCCTATATCACCCTGTCTTCCCTCTTAGGTCTCCCCTCCTCTAACCTTCATAAGAAAATCTGCTAAAGAGTCGGGATCAGACACCAGGGATCTATTGATCTATTTTACTTTATTTAGAAGATATATTAAGGTGATAATATTTTTATGCTATATCACCTCTCCCCTCTCTTCTCTCTCTCTCTCTCTCTCTCTCTCTCTCTCTCTCTCTCTCTCTCTCTCTCATTCATTCATTCCCTTTGGTACTAGGATTTGAATCCGGGGGTGTTGTACCTCTGAGCTATACCCCCAGCCCTGGTGTTTTTTTTTTTTTTCTTTTGTACTGGGGATGGAACTCAAGGGCATTCTACCTTTGACTACACCCCTAGCCCAATTTTTTTATTTTTTATTTTGAAACAGGGTACCACTGAGTTGCAAAGGGCCTCACTAAGTAGCTGAGGCTGTCCTTGAACTGTAATCCTCCTGTCTCAGCTTCCCAAATGCTGGGATCACAAGTGTGTGACACCATATCCGGCTTTATGTTTTATTTTGAAACACCATCTGGCTAAATTGCTGAGAGTCTTCCTAAATTGCTGACGTTGGCTTCAAACCTGTGATCCTCCTGTCTCAGCCTCCCAGGTACTGTGATGACACATGACATTGTAACCTCCAGCTTTTTCCACTTCATTTTTTAGAACAAATTTTTCATGATATGACATTAGCTTATTCAGTGTGAATGTAACTTTATTTTCAAGATGAGAGACTCAAAAAGTAATCTCCAAAAAATGTTTGATATATGATTAGGGGATACCATGTCCTCATTTCCTCAAATACCTGGAGAAAAAGCTCACCAGGTAAACGTCACAGCATGTCTACACACTGCTCTGGCATCGTTAGGAATTACAATCCCGAGGTGGGGGCTAGTGTTCATGAAGGGTTTTAGGCTTGGCCAAATGCTATTCACAAGCCTGTACTTGGACCTGGTGTCCTGGCCATACTTCTCCAGCTTGATCCTGACCTCCAGCTGTGGATTCTCTGCTCATTTCTGCTGAGGCCTGAGGTCTCTGTGGGCTGATTTTGTGTCTCACACAGCTCAGCCTACCCATTTGCTCTTGAGCCTATGGACTCCCCTTCTTTCCACTCTGCTTTTCCACTCTTACTCAGGACTGAAGGTGGAAGTTGGAATCCAAGGAAAATGATCTTGAAGCTACTCATATGGAAGCCAGGCTACAGTGTTCCAATGCCCTTTATTTATTACTCCTGTGGTAGGAGGGTCAGTACCACCTGCATTGGTCAGACAATTTATTGCAGACAGCAGAACCCATGTCAGCTAGTTTAGGCAGAGAAGAGTTTATTCAAAGGTATTAGGGATCTCATAAAGCTTCATTTTTATTTTATTTAAAGCTTTTATTAGTGGGCTTGAACCTAGGAACTTAGACACATACTAGCTAAGCACTGAACTCTATCCTTAACACATTTTATTTTGACACAGGCTCTCAAATAAATTCCCAAGGATCATCTCAAACTTGGTGATCTTTCTGCTTCAGTCTCCAAATTAGCTTGAGTTAAAGGTATGTGACACTGTGCCCAGGTCTTATAGAGCTTATGGAAAGACTAGGGAACTGGGCTTTCGACTCCAAAACCCAGCACAGCCATCCCAGGAGACTCTGGTACCCGCTTGCTGCCCTTGGCATTTTGGCTGCTCAGTGTTCAGCAACTTGTCTTCATGTGACAGCTGGGCCTCATGTGGAGACTGGCTATAAGTGCTTTGGGGAATGCATTTGAAGGAGGCTAGTCTCCATGGTACAAGAAAGGCAACTGAGGGAAATTAGAGAGGGTATTGAGAGTATTGAGGAAGGCCATTTACAAAGTTTGCCATACTCTTAAAGGGAAAGGGAATGCCCCACATTACTCATCTGGGATGAAGAATCTCTTCTTTGGGCATAGACACTAAGAGCCTAGGCAGAGGGTGCTCCTAGTTGGTAGAGGAAAAACAGTATGTGACTCAGGGTGGAAGTGAGCACCTTTCATTAGAGTCTCTTTGCACCAGGAACAATAGAACAATGCAGAGGAGTCTGAGGATTCTCTTAGGCAAATAAATTCCCACAATGCAATTTCATATGGAAAGATTGTGAGGGAACCTGGTAAAAAATCATCTCTCAACATAGTGTCTTCCAATACCTGTTCATTATTTCTCACCCTTCCACCATCTGGCTGGGTAGTTTCTCTGCTAGTTTTGCTCACAGGCTGGTGCACACAGCTGGAGTCTGAGCTGGCCTCACTCACGCTGGCAGTGGTGCTGGCTGGGGTGCCCCATCTCCTTCCTATGGCTCTCGGGCTCCAAAGGGAAGGAACGGCTTCCCGGCTCAGCATTCTCAGATCTGTGCTCCAAGATGTGAAGGAAGTGTTTCCAGACTACCTGAGGCAGACACAGGAACCCAAACCACTTCTTTCTACCACATTCTATTTGTTCAAGTAAACAAATCCAGCCAAAATTAAGGGGGTGGAGAAGCGAATATCTACCTCTGGATGGGATAAAAAGCGAAGTCACATTACTAAATGGAGTGTATCCTTGGATTGGGTGAATGGGAGTGGGATTGTTGGTCATAAACATCTACCATGTGGGGAAATCCAGAAGAGATAGGACTAAGTAAACATTTATTGATTGCTATGGTCTGATTATGTTCCCCAAATTTATTTGTTGAATCTTAGGGACCAGTGTGATTATACTGAGAGCGGGGCCTTTAGGATTAAGATGTGAGGGCAAGGCCTTCATGAATGAGGCAGGTTAATGACCTTATAAAAGAGGAACAAGCGATTGCTATCTCTTCTACCTTTTCTACCAGGTGAGGACCCAACAGGAAGGTGCAGGCCCTCACCACACACCAAATCTGCTGGCATCCTGGTCTCGGATTTCCCAGCTTCAGAGCTGTGAGAAAGGAATTTCTGTTATTTGTGAATTATCCAGTGTTGGGTGTTTTGTTATAGTAGCAGGAATGAACTAAGACAGTGATGACACAGACATTTAATGTTCCATATCTATCTTCTTAACAAGACAAACATGATCATAACTGACTAATAACTTATTTTGGAATTAAGTTCAGAAAAATTGAAAAACCATTTCTGTAATAACTGTAAAGACAGAAATTTTTAGTATCCTCTTGTTGGTGGAATTAATAACCTCCTTAAGTTTTTTTTTCTTTTCTTCATTAAACTGTAGCCTATAAGCCGCAAGAAAATACCACCTTTATAAAGCCTTACAGATTCTAGAATTTCAGGATTTATGTCAAGCTTGAAGGTACAGCAGGACTTTATTGAGTCCTGTTATTGAAAACTTTATAGTTTTTCAGTTTCTCTGGCAGGTTCTCTCATTGAACAGAAAACCTAAAGGCTTTTAGAATAATTCAGTGGGATTGTGATGTGTCCTTGGTAGAAAGGGGGGTAGAAATCCTCCTTCTTGCTGGGTATGGTGGCACATGCTTGTAATCCCAGCATTTGGGAAGCTGAGATAGGAGGATCACAGTACTCAGGTACTTAGTGAGGCCCTTTGCAACTCAGTGAGACCCTGTTTCAAAATAACAAATAAAAAAATAGGGCTGGGGGTGCAGCTTGGAGGTAAAATAACCCTGGGTTCCATCCCCAGTACCGCAAAAATGAAAAGAAAAAAAAAATGAAATCCTCGTTCTCTGTTTAACACCTTAGGTGAGGCCGACACATGAACACAAGCTGACTTTGGCTCACCAGCCCAGGCAGCCCTCAGGCAGGCAGCAGGAGGCAACAGAGCCACTTGTGAAGAGATGAAGTGGCCCTGGTGACAGAACTAGCCCTGCATGGAGCTATGTCAACTCCCTGGGCCTCGGCTTTCTTATCTGTCAAACGAGAGGCACTGGACTGATGCCTTTTCTGCTCTGGTATTGTAAGACTCTCGAAAGAGGGCATCCCTGCCACATCCATCCCCTGAGCACACACAGAAGAGGTGGGCTGAGGCTTAGGAGATGCTCTGGTGTCCCCAGGAGCAGGCAGGGGCATTGGTGCTCCCAGGAGGAGTGAGGCTCCATGCCCTTCCCCACAAAGGCTGGGGTTCTTTTCGCCTTTCCTTGCTACCTTATCTAGTTCAATTTTTAAATTCTATGCCTGAAAACTACTGTGTGGTATTTATGAGATTTGAGAGTCTTTTCTTTTGAACAAGTCTGTGGTTCAATGTTTTTTCATTTCTGTGAATTATCTCACATCTTCCAAAAACATGTTTTAAAATCCTAATTATACTTTATCACAAAAGATATCCCAGGATATGGTATTAATTGAATTCAATGAAAAAAATATAAAGCTAGATGAGCAAAATAACAGAAATACTGGAAATAAAACACAAAAACATTAATAGTATTTATTTTGGGGGACTAGGACATAGAATATTTTTTCTTTTGTCTTCTTGAATTGTAACTTTAAATTTTTTAAAAAATACAATAAAATAAATTTGTTCAAAAATATTTATTAAAATTGTTCCAGAGCCAGGCATGGTGGCACACATTTGTAGTCCCAGCATTTGGGAGGCTGAAACCAGAGGAAAGCGGTTTGCAGACAGCTGCAACTACTTAGTGAGGTCCTCTGCAACTTAGTGAGAATCTGTTTCAAAATAAAGAATAAAAAAATAGGACAGAGAAGCCGGGCATGGTGGCGCATGGTTGTAATCCCTGCACTTGGGAGGTGGAGACAGGAGGATCGTGCTGGTTTGAAGCCAGCCTTGCTGGCTTAAGAGACCCTGTTTCCAAATAAAAAATATAAAATAGATCTGGGAGTGTAGCCCAGAGGTAGAAGGGTTTCTAGGAACTGCAGTACCACCAAAAAAAAAAAAAAAAAAAAAGACAGAGTGTATGTAGCTCGGAGGTCAAATGCCCTTGGGTTCCATCCCCAGATCCACCCCCCCCACCAAAATTGTTCCATACCTAGAGATACTTATTTAATAAGCAATTTATAATTTTGTTTTCACTTCTAAAAATAATGTAGCAACATGTTTTTAGAGACTGATATAAGCCAGGCATGGTGGCACATGCCTGTAATCCCAGTACTTGCCTGTAATCCCAGTACTCGAGAGGCTGAGATAGGAGGATTATAGGTTCAGGGCCAGCCTCAGCTACATAGTGAGGCCCTCCACAACTCAAGGAGACCCTGTTTCAAAATAAAAAATAAAAAATAGGGCTGGGGGTATAGCTTGGATGTAGAATGCCCCTAGGTTCAATCCTTAGTACTGCACAAAAAAAAAAAAAAAGAGAGAGAGAGAGAGAGAGAGAGATTGATGTGAAAACAGCAGTTTATATTTGACTCTCATTTTATGGCCATGTATTAGCCCTATGATAATGAGTACAGGAAGATTTATAATACCAATCTAATGTCCATTTTCTCCAAGGAAAGTACATTGACCTGACATTCTAATATCTAGGATATCTTTTCAACTTGGAGGCTCAGTAGTAGCCTTTAGACTTGTCTTCAAATAGGAAAAAAAACAAACAAACAAAAATCCAAGCAAACACACAATAATTTTTTAAAAACCCAGAAGGGAAGAAACATTTTCTGCAACAATTTCAAATATGTTCTCTCAGCTCTTCTTTAAGTAGCCTCTCCACCAGAAACCCTAGGAGAGACTCACTTATCAGTTGATGGAGAAAAGAAATTCAAAGAGAAACACACACAGACACTGTTAACCAGTGGCCAGCACAAAGCACACAAAATGATAAGAATGTCAATGTTTAAAAGAGCTGGAACTTTTTGAAACAGAGGTGTACATGGACTTTGTCAATCTGATGTTTTAACGAGGAGATAGATGGCACCATTTTGCTTTGCCAACATTTTTTCTTGGAGTTGGGAGTTGGGGGTGGGGGTGTTTGTTTCTGAGGATGCTAATTATATCTAAAGTTGTAGTCAGTAAAATAATTGTCCTCTAGATTACTGTTGCAAGCAGCTATTGAGCTCAGAATTTGGTATTTGGGGGAAACAATAAAGCTGAAAACATTTTAATGTCACTTAAAAATACTGATAATTTGAACTCTCCAACTTTGAAAAGAAACAAGCACTCAGGCAATTTCTGCTAACAAGAATGTGAAAGACAGACATGTTTAGAGTGGAATTTCTTCCCTTTTCTACAATGGTATGGTTCTCTCTAACACAAAGAGAAGTCATTACCAATAAGAGTTGATTTGTATTTTATCTTTTAAACATAAAATATTTCAGTCCCACAAAATAAGTTTTGAAGTAAATAAATCTGCACATTGTAACTTCACAAATGTTCCTTTGACTTTGGATTTATTATTTCAACTGTCTTTGGTGAGGGCATTTCATATGCTTATAAATCTCCTCAGTTTCTTCTTGTGTTTTAGTGCTTCATGTTAATGGACTCTATAACTGTTACATAAAACACATCTATCAGCAAAGGTTTAGGAACAAACATTTATACCAAGACTGTTTAAAAGTTGGCAGCCTTGGCGAATAGTAAATAACAGTGAATAGGACAGAACATAAATACATGGATCAATTTAATAACAGATTGTCTCCAAAGAATTAAAAACAGGGCTGCCTGAAGTGTCAAGGAAGACACATCCAGCACTTGGATCAATGCAGCACCAAGTAGGAGTGATCAAGGTTTCTAGAACTAGACTTCAGCCTCCTTGCATAAATAAATTTCCCTTAACTTTTGGAATAAAATCAATGTTAATCAGTTTCCTACTTCATTTTCAGTTGAAGAATCTGGTCTCTGCTTCACATCACTTCCTAATTATCATTCTCAAATCCAGTTGTGCTTCCAAATTCCCTAAATTAACTATTTTGAACACTAAACTCTGTAAGTTAGATATTTGCCAAATCTCCATCACACTTGAATGTCATACAAGCAAGCATATGAAAGTGTCTGAAGAACTTCTCTTCCTCATTTTTACAGTTTTCTAACAGTACCTCTCAGAGTTATAGGGGCTATTGCATGCAAGGTGCATTGGATGCGGTAGGTACTCCAGGAAGGTAAGCTTTCCCTTTTGCAATCTTTTTCTATGTGTTAAGTCTCATACCTTATGCTCTTTGGATAGTTCACTTGGCATGCAACAAATGTTCCTTTACATTGTGTTAAACTTTTTGCACCTATACATCCTATCTTTGGAACTCTGAAAGTATCTTCCTTTGATATAATATATATATATATATATATATATATATATATATATATATATATATATATATATATTATATTTATAGTACTGGTAGTACTGAGGATCAGATCCAGGGTAGTCTGCTATTGAGTTATATCCCAGACCCTTTGTATTTTATGTGGAGACATGTTGGCCTTGAACTTGTGACTCTCCTGCCTCAGGCTTCTGGGTCTCTGGGATTCCAGCAGAAAGTGTCAGTACTGCTGTGCCTGTTCTGGCTGGTTGCTGATGGAGCTGAGATCAGGGAGGGTGCTCACCTTAGGGTACCTGATATCAAGAATATTGGTCATTTTTGTCCAGGCTGTCAAATAAAAGCAAGAATGGAGCCAGATGTGGTGGCACATGTTTGTAATACCAGCATTTGGGAGGCTGAGACAGGAGGATCACAGTTCATGGACAGCCTCAGGTACTTAGCAAGGCCCTTCACAAGGCAGTGAGACACTTTTTCAAAGCTAAAAAGACTAAAAAAAATAGGGCTGGAGGTGTAGGTCGGTACAATGCCCCTGGGTTCCATCCCCAATACTGCAAAAAAAAAAAAAAAGCAAGATTTAATTTCTTGAAGATTTTGTCATGGAAAGTTTGACATGAGCAGCTTTTGAAGGAAAAAAACATTTGGGTAAATGACTATGCATGGAAGATAAGGACAGTCTAAGAGCCCCAACAATGTCACGACCCTAGAAGCCAGTAGACCTAGCTTCTTTCTGATGATGTTAGTTGACTGTAGGCTCCCCACATTCTAACATTTGTACTTTCCCAGGCAAAAGCTTAACAAATAGCTAGTCTGAAAAGATGTCGACGAAGGGAAGCAGCACTTACCAGTCCTGCTGACACCATCTCCATTGCCTCAAAAACAGCATTCTACAAAGCCAGAAAATACTATCAGTAGAGAAATAAAAATGATAAATACAAGGGACAGAGAATTAGAAGACTGAGCAGATAGCAGAAAAGAAACCCACTGCCTGGTAAGGCAGGAGCCACAGCAGCGCCATCTTGCCTCACAGCAGTGGAATACAGAGACAAAAAGGAAAACAAAGACTTAAAGTAAAGTTACAGATCAACAGGGTTGTAAACTGTTAGTTCTTCCTGCGCAAACACCAGCTAAAATTTCCAGCAACCAAGCTCACCACGCCCTCTAGGGATCCAGACCAGAGTTCAACAACAGAAAAGAAACCTGCATGCCTCACGGCCTAGTGCACCATGGTGTCACTATCTTGCCAGCGACGGCCAAGCTCACCACGCCCTCCAGAGATCCAGACCAGCATGCACCCACATTGTAAGTAAAACTGTGGTCCCCGCAGGAGAACTCCCAGAACTGTGCCCCCAGGGACTCGTAGAGCAGCAATAAACTCCCTGAGTCTGAGATTTTGCAGTTAATCCCAGTAAAGGAGTAGTGGTGGCTGAGATTACTACACCCTCTGTAACATAAGTGAAGTCACAGTTCCCGTGGGAAAACACCCAGCCTGGCACCCCCAGGGACTTGCACAGCCCTGATAAAATCCCTGGGTCTGAGACATTGAGGTTCAACCCAGAGAAGGTGGGAGTGGTGCCTGCTGTTGGACATAGCAGAGGCTCAGACAGACTCAGGCTCTGATCAGTGGAAAGTGTGGGGGAAGACCTTCGCTTAGCACTAGACCAAACTAGTAAGATCTCCGGTATCACCACAGACCTCCCAATCATGGTGAATGGGGAGAAGTCAGACCAGCCGAGCCTTAGCTGTGGAAAACAGAGATTCCTACATTAAGTTTGGTCTCAGAGGCATACACCAACAGGAAGAGACTGAGACTCCAAATCTGTGGAAAGTGTGGAGGGTGACCTGTACTTAACACTAAGTCCAGCCCCAATGATACCGACCATTTGCATAGACTGAGAAAGACTCAGAGAACCAGACTCAAAGCAGGAAAGGTGCTGAGGGCACTCAGTGTCTGCACAGAGAGAGACGGCAGAGGCCCTGTCCACTAAATAGTCATTTATTTGTAGAGTTGCATTAATTTGTTGTTGGGGTTGGTTTATTTTTGTCTTTTTTTTTTGTATGTGAGTATGTATGCCTGTTTTTCTTTTCTTTTTTTACCCTCTTCCCAAACCCTCTCCCAAGCTTCTTCCCTTGTACAAATCTAATCTCTTCTTTCTATCCCTTTTCTATTCTTTTTTCTATTCTTTTTCTCTCTCCCTTGTCTTGTATTAAATCCACTTTATATCACTATACCAGAAACTCTACATTGGTTACTAGAATACTACTACATTTTTACTATCTCTAATCTCTAGTATATACTACTTTACCAAACTCATACTCTCATTCTATGTGACTCTATCTAAGGCTTTAACTTATTCTTCCATTTGCACCTTCACTTCTGTCCTCACTAACCTTCACTGCTAAATACAATACAACTAGCCCTTGGATATGCCAGCTGACACATGGAGACTGAGAGAAATCTATCAAAAACAACAGATACAAACTTCCAAAATCATGAGAAGGAGGAATAACAAGCAATGAACTTCTACAACCCCACAATAACAGAACCTGATAACACAGAATTGCAGGGATTCCCAAGAAGGTCAAATCAGGAATATAACTGTAGAAATAATACAGGACTTCTGAAAAGAATTTAGAGAGAGTCTGAAAGAAATAAAGGATGCAATCATTGAAGTAAAGTCATCAATTCAAACTTTAAACAACCAATTAGACCACATAGAGAATAGAAGCTTGCTCCTAGAAGAGGATCACCCCAAAAATGAACATATAGTATATAACTTAGAAAAAATAATTTGACAGCATATATTGGATATTGAAGAAATATGGGCCCATCTTAAAAGAGCTAACCTAAGAAAAACTGGCATAGAGGAGGGAAAAGAGTTGAAGCCAAGGGATCAACAATCTTTTAAAGTAGTAATAGCAGAAAAATTTCCAAACATAGAGCAAGAGGTTGATACACAGATACAGGAAATTTATAGAACCCCCTTTAGACATGATCAGAGAAAAGGTTCCCACACCACATAATAATAGTCAAACTGACCAATGTAGAAGCCAGAGAGAGAATCTTAAAGTCAACAAAATCAAAAGACCAGGTGACATCCAGAAGCAAATCAATTAAAATTACTCCAGACTTCTCAAACCAAGTAATGAAACCCAGAAGGGCCTGGAGCAATGTATTTCCGACTCTGAGAGAAAATAAGTTGGAGCCAAATATTTCCTACCCAGCAAAACTATCTCTCAAATTAGATGGGGAAATAAAAATCTTCCACGACAAACAGAAGCTGAAGGGATTTATGTCTTTAAAACCAGCACTAGAGAAAATACTCAAAGAGATTAACTTCAAAGAAGAAATAAGTAATGCATGCCAGAACCAGAGAAACAAGAATTTTCATCCAGCATAACTAAAAAAGAAGAACAAATAGTATTTCAACAGAAGTAAAATCTCTACATGTTAGGAATTAAAAATCATCTCTCAATAATTACACTGACTGCAAATGGCTTCAACTGCCAAATAAAAAGACATAAAGTGGCAAAATGGATTAAAAAACAAAATTCATCTATTTGCTGCCTGAAAAAAATACACCTTACAAGTGAAGATAGTAACAAACTTAAGGTAAAGGGCTGGAGCAAGGTAATCCATGCCAATGGAACTTGAAGACAAGGCAGGAGTAGTAACTATGATATCAGATGAGCTAGACTTCAAGCCTAAGCTTATTAGAAGAGACAAAGAGGTCATTTTTACTGGTAAAAGGAACAATCCAGCAAAAGGAAATAATAATAGTCAACATTTATGCCCTAAACTTATGTGCAGCTACTTTCATAAAACAAATTTTTTGTGATATTAAGTCACACATAAATTATAATACAATAATACTGGGAATCTTCAATACCCCTCTCACACCATTAGACCAATCTTCTAGACAAAAGGTCAGTAAAGATGCCTCAGACCTAAAGAACATCATTAATCAAATGGACCTGTTAGACACATACAGAATATTCCACCCAACTACAGCAGGGTTCACATATTTCTCAGCTGTTAATGGAACCTTCTCCAAAATAGATCACATCCTGGGCCACAAACTGACCACTAGCAAATTCAAAAAATGTGCCATACTTCCCTGTGTCTTTTCAGACCATAATGAAATGAAACTAGAAATTAACTATAAGAAGACCCAGAGAAACCACATAAACATGTGGAGACTGAACACCACACTGCTAAATGAAGAATGGGTCTTAGAAGAAGTAAGAGGTAAAATCAAAAAAATTCTAGAAACAAACAAAAGTAGAGATACAACATATCAAAATCTCTGGGGCACTTTGAAGGCAGTATTAAGAGGAAAATTCATAGCACTGAGTGCTCATCTAAGAAAAACAGAAAATCATCAAGTAATAACCTCATGACACTCCTCAAAGCCCTTAAAAACAGGAACAATCTAACCCCAAAGCCAGTAGAAGACAGGAAATTATTAAAATCAGAGCAGAAGTCAATGAAGTAGAGAATTTAAAAAAATACAGAGAAGACTTCTGGGAAGATGGCGACCAAGAAAAGCAACGTTTACAAGCCCTGCTAAAACTCGATCTCAATTGCCACAAAATCAGTGATTTCATAGCCAGAGAATGCCATCAGCAGAGAAATAAAAAATGTAAACACAAGGCACAGAGGAAAAAAAGACTAGAAGAACAACCAGAGACCAGAAATCAAGCCTGCAATGTAGCAGTGGGGCCGTACCAGCACAATCTTCTCTCACAGCACCAGGATCCAGAGAGGAAAGGTAAACAAGGAGCTAAAGTGAGCAGCTGCAGATCATTCGGGTGTAATTCAGCAGTTCTTTCAGTGCAAAGAACATCTAAAACTCCCAGTGGTCAAGCTCATCATGCCATCCAGGGACTCAGAACAGAGCTCAAAACCAGAAAAGAAATACGCCAGCCTCACAGCCGAGGGTTTGACAGTGGTGCCATATTGCCAGTAGCGCCAGCCTCATGGCCGAGGGTGTGGCAGCAGCGCCATATTGCCAGCAGCTCCAGCCTCACAGCTGAGGGCATGGCAGCAGTGCCGTATTGCCAGCAGCGACAGCGATTTCACTGTGCCCTCGACAGCTCCTGATCAACATGCACAATAACCATGAGTGAAATTGTGGCCCCTAAAGGAGAAATCCCTGTACTGCACACCCAGGGACTTTGATAATCTCCCTGGGTCTGAGATTTGCAGTCCAACCCAGTGAAGGAGTAGCGGTGGCAGAGATACCACACCTTAGTCGCAGCTCCCCGTGGAAAATCACCCCGCCCGGCACCCCTACGGTCTCGCACAGCCTCAATTAACTTCCTGGGTCTGAGACTTTGCAATACAACCTAGTAAAGGAGTAGTGGCAGCTGAGATTACTACAGACTCGAGATACAGTGCACCCTAAGTAAAGTTGTAGTGATTCAGGGAAGGCACAAACTTCTGAAATCATGGAAAAGAGGAACAATAGAGCAATGAATGCCCACAACCCCATATTATCAGAACCTGATAACACAGAAATTCAGAGATCACCAGAAGATCAAATCATGAATATAACTGTAGAGATAATAAAGGACCTTCTAAAAGAATTTAGAGAGAGTCTAAAAGACATAAAGGATGCAATCATTGAGGTAAAGGCCTCAATTCAAAGTATAAATAATCAATTAGACCACATGGAGAATAGAATCTCACTCCTAGAAGAGGATCACTCCAAAAATGAATGCATAATTTATAACTTAGAAAAAAAATCAGACAGCAGGAATCTGACATTGAAGAAATATGGGCCCATTTTAAGAGAGCTAACCTAAGAATAATTGGAACAGAGGAGGGAAAAGAAGGTGAAACCAAAGGGATCAATAATATTTTCAAAGAAATAATAGCAGAAAATTTTTCAAACATAGAGCAAGAGATCGATACACAGGTCCAGGAAGCTTATAGAACTCCCTTTAGACAGGATCAGAGAAGATGTTCCCCACGCCACATAATTGTCAAAATGACCAATGTAGAAGCCAAGGAGAGAATCTTAAAGGCAACAAAAACAAAACGTCAAGTGACATTCAGAGGCAAACCAATTAGAATCACTCCAGACTTCCCAAACCAAGTCATGAAAGTCAGAAGGGCTTGGAGTAACATATTCCAAACTCTGAAAGAAAACAACTTCCAGCCAAAAATGTCCTACCCAGTACAACTATCTATCAAATTAGATGGAGAAATAAGAAGCTTACATGACAAACAGAATCTGAAGGAATTTATGTCTTCAAAACCAGCGCTAAAGAAAATACTCAAAAGAGATTAACTACAAAGAAGAAATAGGTAATACACACCAGAACCAGAGAAACAAGATTTTCCATCCAGCAGACAACTAAGCAAAGAATATATTCATGTGTTTATTGGTTAAAATCTTTGGAGATTCATTATTTATTTTAGTCTTTTTCCTATTTCTAAATTGTATTATTTGTTTTTATCCTAATCTTTAGGATTTCTATTTTAAATATTAATATACCTTCAGATATAGCATTTGGAAATATTTTACCCCATTCTATCAGTAACTTTTAACTCTGTTTACATTGTCTTTGGATGTACAATATTTTCTTAGTTTTAGGAAGTTTGTTTGTTTATTCTTTTGTTGCCTGTGCCTTTGAAATCATATCCAAGAAATCACTGCCAATTTCGGTGTTGTGAAGTGTTATGACCCAGGTTTTCTTCTAAAAGTTTATAATCTTAAGATTTACATTTAGGTCTTTTATCTATTTTGAGTTAATATTTGTATATGGTGTTAGGTAAGGGTCCAACTTTATTCTTTTTCATGTAATTATTATTTTTCAACAATATTTAGTGAAAGGATCATTATTTCCTTCACCAAATGTTCTTGGAAACCTTGTAAAAAATAACTTGACCATATATGGAATAATTTATTTCTAGGCTTTTTATTTTACTCCACTGGTTTCTATATCTGCCTTTATAGCAGTACTACACTATTTCAATTAATGTAGCTTTATAAGGTTTGAAATCAGAAAATGAACATCTTCTAGGTTTGTTCTTTTTTGAGATTATTTTGGGTATTTAGAGTTCATATTTCATGTTAGGATAGATTTTTTCTGGAAAAAAATGTATGATAGTTTTGCCTTAAAAATATTCTCTGGTAAGAAAGAAAGCAAGAAGAAATATTGAAAAGTTATCTCTAAGTGATCAAAAGTTTGATATCAGATAAATGAATCTGTTATGTGAGATTATCATTGTTAATTTTGGATAAATTGCTATAATATTAGATGTCAACCACTAAGCCAAGCATGGGAAGGAGGGAGGGGAAGGTAATGGTGTAGGGTAGGGGCTAACTGAGTGATGTGTGCACATATGTCTACACAAGTTTTTTATATCCCATTATGATGTATGAGTACAGTGCACCAATAAAAAATAAATAAAAAATACAGAAAGGCAACAAAACCAAAAGCTGGTTGTTTGAAAAAATTAACAAGATAGGAAACCACTAGCCAACCTAACCAAAATAAGAGAGAGAGAGAGAAAGAGAGAGAGAGAGAGAGAGAGAGAGAGAGAGAGAGAGAGAGTAAACTCAAATTATGAAGATAAGAGATGAAAAAGGATATATCACTACTGACAGGGTAGAAATCCATAGGATTATCAGAAACTACTTTGAAAAACTATACTCCAACAAAATAAAAAATCTGGAGGAAACTAACCACTTTCTGGATGAATACAACCTGCCTAAACTGAATCAGTAAGATATAGATTTAAACCAACCAATAGCAATCAAAGAGATTAAAGAAAAGTCCAGGACCAGATGATTTCCCATGTGAATTTTATAAAACCTTTATAGAAGAGCTAATCCCGATACCCCTCAATCTATTTTGTGAAATAGAAAAAAACGGGACTCTTCCAATTACATTCTATGAAGCCAACATCACATTAATACCAAAACCAAATAAAGACAGTTCAAGGAAGGAAAACTACAGGCTATATCTCTGATGAAGTTGGATGCAAACATGCACTCAAAACCACATCAAGAAAATCATATACCATGCCAGGTAGGGTTCATCCCAGGGATGCAAGGCTGGTTCAACATACAAAAATCAATCCACATTATTCATCATATAAACATAACCAAAGACAAAAATAACATGATCATTTCAATAGACACTAAAAAAGCATTTGATTAAAATCCAACATCCATTTATGATAAAAGCACTGCAGAGAATCGGAATAGAAGGAACATACCTCAATATCATAAAGACAATCTACAATAAACACACAGCCAACATTATACTAAATGGGAAAAATTTTCGAGACTTCCCCCTAAAAACAGGAACAAGACGAGGATGCCCATTATCACCACTTCTCTTCAATATAGTACTTGACACTCTAGCCAGAGCAATAAGGCAAGAAAAGGAAATCAAAGGAGTACAAATAGGAAAAGAAAAACTAAAACTTTCACTATTTGCAGATGACATGATACTATACTTAGAATACCCAACAAACTCAACCAAAAGGCATATATAGAACTGATGAACAAATTCAGCAAATTGTCTGGATACAAAATCAATCTTAAAAAAATCAGAAGCTTTTATGTACACCAACCATAAATCCACTGAAAAAGAAATCCAGAAAATGCTTCCACTCAGGATTTCCCACAAAAAAATAAAATACTTATGAATAAACTTAACCAAGGATGTAAAAGACCTCTACAAAGAAAATAAAACACTCAAAAAAGAAATTGAATAAGATATTAGAAGATTGAAAGATCTTCCATGTTCATGGATAGGCAGATAAAATACCATCGAAATGGCCATACTTCTAAAAGTTATCTACAGATTCATTGCAATGTCTATTAAACTACTCATAGACATAGAAAAATCAGTCCTTAATTTGGAACAACAAAAAAACCAGAACAGCCAAAGTAGTTCTCAGCAACAAAAACCATGCAGGACGAATCACAGTACCTGACTTTAAACTATACTACAAAGCCATTGTAATAAAAACAGCATAGTACTGGCACAGAAACTGATACATAGACCAATGGAGCAGAATAGAAGACCCAGAAACAAGTTCACACACTTTCAGCCAATTGATTTTTGACAAAGGAGCCAAAAACATACACTGGAAAAAAGATAGCCTGTTCAACAAATGGTGTTTTAATAACAGGTTAACCATATGCAGAACAATAAAAATTAATACCACTTCCTCACTCTGCACTAGAGTCAATTCAAGATGGATCAAAGCCTTACAAATTAGACCAGAGACCTTAAGGCTCCTTGAAGAGGGCATAGGTCCAACACTGCAACACATAGGCACAAATAAACTTTCTCAATAAGGATTCAAAGGCACAAAAAACTAGGAGGCAAATCAATAGGTCGGATTGCACAAAACTGAAGAGCTTCTGTTCAGCAAAGGAAACTGTCAAGAACCTCAACCAAGAGCCAAAAGAATGGGAGATTTTTGCCACCTACTCCTCTGATAGAGGACTAATATCTAGGATAATACAGAGAACTCAAGAAACTCAGCACTAAGAAAATAAATAACCCAATCAAAAAATGGGCAAGCTGGATGTGGTGGTGCACGCTTGTAATCCCCATGCTTAGGAGGTGGAGACAGGAGGATCGTGCATGTTAGAAGCCAGCTGTGCTAGTTTAAGAGACCCTTGTTTCCAAATAAAAAGTATAAAATAGGTCTGGGAGTGTAGCCCGGAGGTAGAAGGGCTTCCAGGAACCCCAGTCTCACCAGAAAAAAAAAAATGGGCAAGAGAATTAGACACTTCATGAAGGAAGAAATTCAAATGGCCAATAAATGCATGAAAAAATGCTCAACATAATTAGCAATCAGAAAGATGCAAATCAAAACTACCCTGAGATTTCACCTAACTACAACTAGAATGGCAATCATTCAAAACACAAGCAACAACAAATGCTGGCGAGGATGTGGAGAAGTGGGAACTCTAAGACATTGTTGGTGGGATTGCAAATTAGTGCAACCACTTCGGAAAATAATATGGAGGATCCTCCAAAGAATGGGAATTAACTTACCATTTGATCCAGCAATACCACTTCTGGGTATCTACCCAAAAGAAAGAAAACCAAACAACCAATCTAATGCATGCATATCTATGTTCATAGCTGCACAATTCACCATTGCCAAACTATGCAACCAGCCAAGATGTCCATCAAGAGATGAATGGATTACAAAACTGTGGTATATGTACACAATGGAATTTTACTCAGCCATAAAGAAAAACATAGTTACATCATTTACAGGGAAATGGATGGAACTGGAGGACATTATGCTAAGTGAGATTAGTCAGTCACAAAAATTAAGAAATTGGGTGCTTTCCCTAATATTCCAAAGCTAGGGAGAAATGTGTAACAGGTGCCATTCTAGATTAAGGAGATTCTATAGAATAACAAATAAGGTGACCTGAGGGGATGGGAGGGGGGAAGAGGGAAACTCTCTAAAGCACATGATGTACTTAAACAAATATATCAGTGTCAATCACTAAGCCAAGCATGGAAAGAAATGGAGTGGGAATTGGGTAAGGGCTAACTGGGTGATGTGTGCTTGTATGTCTCCACTACCTTTTATCCCAATAAAATGTATGACTACAATGCACCAATAAAAATTAAAACAAAACAAAATAAAACAAATAGCTAGTAATTGTCAAAGGCCTCAGGCACTTATTTGCTAAAAGTAAGTTTAATTTAACAAATATATCTGTGTCAGTTCCATTATAGTTTGAGGGGAAGGTAATATTTGAATTAATTAAGATGCTATTTACATAAATGAGGGAAAGAGGTTATACAGTGGACAAAAATAAATAAGGTTTTTCAAAGGCTGAAATGTATCTTTGAGAGCCACACTGAATTTTGTAAGTAGCAGAAATCCAACACTTGTTCCTGACTGCTAGGGAAAATCCCCCACCAAATATAATAAAATTTTATTTTGGTACTGATATGTGATTAATAAAATATGAGGTGTCTTTTATAAATGGAAACTGCAACAAGAAATGAGGTTAGCTATGAAAACATGGTGCCATTGTTTGTTTGTTTGTTTGTTTGTTTGTTTGTTTATTCATTTATTCATTTTTTTGGTACTGGGGATGGAACCCAGGGACATTCTACCTCCAAGCCACACTCTCAGCCCTATTTTTTATTATTTATTTTGAAAAGGGTCTTACTAAGTTGCAGAGGGCCTAAGTAGCTGAGGCTGGCCTTGTACCTGTGATTTTTCTGTCTGTATCTTCCAGACACTGTCTATCTTGATATTACAGATCACTACCAACAGATTAGCTGATCTTATTTATAATTAATACATGATAGATTTGGGTTTCATTTCATATTTGTTTTTATATTTATCTGTACTTTCATTTATATAATTTTACACTATGTTTATATCACTTCAAATATTTTCTGCATGTGAAGAGTATTTCCATAAATGCATATATATTAAAGTAATTGTATTAGGGGAGTGAGATTGATTATAAGTGATTTATGAGAAGTTAATAATTGAGAATTTTTTCAAAACTTGTAAAAGACATCAAATCATAGAGTCAGAAAGCTTACAAATCCCAAGCAGAATAAATAAAAAGAAATATACACTTAAGGAAATTCTATTAAAACCCTCTAAAAGATAAAATGTATAGAGAAAAATATTAAAATCATTCAAATAATAATGACTCTCTTCCAAGTAACAGTAATTAGGCTGGTAGCAGTTTTGTTTTGTTTTGTTTTGTTTTTTTGTGGTACTGGGGATTGAACTCAGGAAGTTTCTACCTCCAAGTTGTCCACAGCCTTTTTGTTTTGAAACCAGGTCTCACTAAATTATTGTGCACTGGTATGGAACCTGTGTTACTCCCATATCAGACTCCCAAGTACTGGGATTACAGGTGTATACAAACACTCAGCTCTAATGGCAGATTTCTTAACAGAAACAATGAAAGTGATAAATAAAAAAAATTACATATTTATACTACTGAAAAAAATAATTTTATAGTAGGTGAATGTATCCTTCAGGAATGAAGGTCAAATAGACATTTTCACACAAACAAAAATAAAATAATTTTTACCAGAAAATGAGTGCTTAAGGAAATACCAGATGAAGTTTTCAGGCAGAAGGAGAATGATCACATGTAAAGTTAGAAATACAGAAAGTAATGAAGAGCAATGATGATGTAAATATGTGGATAAATCTCAGTGCATATAATTTTATTGGAGAATAATGATTATGTGTCATGGGGTAAAGTAAAATACATGCCAATAATTGCATAGAATTTCAGAGGGCAAATGGAGGTAAAGTGTCCTGCAGTTCTTTATTACCCAGAAAGAGAGTAAAAAGTAACAAGTAACTTTAAGCTTTGAAAAATCAAGAAGACAGGCTCTAATCTCTAGCACCACTAATGAAAGAATAATGAAACAATGCAGAACTTTCAATCCAGTAGGGTCAGACATAGTATGACATAAGAAAAGAGAAAAGGAAACATAAAACAAGGTCCCTGTTTAGAAAGAAAATGCTCAGATGTTGGATTTAACCCAAAACGTTTAAGTGAATACATTAAATGTAAATAGGCTGCATGTTCAATTTAAGATAAAGGTGATCAAACTTCACGTAAAAGCAACTTATAAAAATAAAAAAGTATTATGAAATATTATTTTAAAAAAAACAATTTATGGAGCTGAGGATGTAGGTCAGTGGTCGAGCTTGTCCAGCATGAGCAGAGCCCTGGGTTCAACCCCAGCACAACAAAAACAAAACCAGTGAAAATAAAAGTCAGTCAGGCAAATGAAAAGACTCAATTCATGCTACTTACAAGAGAAAATTAATACATTGAGAATGAAAGAATAAAAGTGGAATTGTTAAAAATAAAAGATAACCACTCATTCAGTGACCAAAAGAAAGAGGGTGAGTTTATTAATATCAGACTTTAAGGCTTTTTAAAATATTTTATATGGATCATATTGAAAATGGCATACATTCAGACTGTGCTTTTAAGAAGGACTACTGGAAATAATATTTCACAATGACAACAGTGTAATGCATTAAAACGTAAGTCTAGATTTGTCTGTACTCAAAGTTGCCTCAAAAATGTACAGATCCATAAGGATAAATGGACAATTTATAATCATAATGAAAAAAAAATTTTGGTGATACTGGGAAAGGAACCCAGGAGCATTCTACCTCTGAGCTACACCAACAGCCCTATTTTTTTCATTCTTTATTTTGAAACAGGTTCTCACTGAGGCGCAAAGGGCCTCACTAAGTAGCTGAGGCTGTCTTCGAACTGTGATCCTCCTGTCTCAGCCTCCCAAATGCTGGGATTACAAACATGAGCCACCACGCCTGGCTTTCGTAATGAGATTTTTTTTTAACATACTTCTTTCAGTAACTCTTATAACAAGCAGGTTAAAAAGTCAGTAAAGATAGGGGTATGAATGCAGAGATGATAAACTTGATTTACTGCATATACAGAAAGAACACTGGACCCAGAAACAAAAAGTTATTCAAATCTCATGTGATAAAGCTAGTCTCTACATATTTTAGAAGAATCAAATAATGAAGAGTATGTTTTCTGACAACTGCTAAACTAACAATTACTAAAAAAATGATTTTTGGGTGGTACTGAACCCAGGGGCATTCTATCTCTAAACTATATACCTCCAGCCCCACTTTGAAAAATTTGTTTTTTGAAATAGGGTATTACTAAGTTGCTGAGGCTAGTCACAAAGCTGTGATTCTCCAGTTTCAGCATTCCAAGTTCTGAGATTACGAGTGTGTCTGGCACTCAGTGATATATTTTAAGTTGTATTTTGAAACTAATAAAAAGTTATACTTCTATATAACACATGGGCCAAAAGGAAAATAAAATTTAAGTTAGGAAATATTTTTAACTGAATGATAATGAAAATGCTACATATCAAAACTTGTAGAAACAGCTAAAGCTTTGTGTATTAGGGAAACTTTATCATTTTAAGTACATACAGAATATTGTTTTTAAAAAGTTGAAAATAAAAGAGTTTAAAGTCTACCTTAAGAAGATAAAAACATAACAGTAAATTAAACTCTAGGAAAGTAGGAGGAAATTTATGACAAAGTTGATAATATAAATTAAATATATTAAATCAAGTGAGGTATGGTGGCACACATCTGTAATCCCAATACTTAGGAGGCTGAGACAAAAGGATCTCATTCAAGGACGGTATCAGCAATGTAAATAGAGTCTCAGCAACCAAAAGAAACCCTGTTTCAAAATAATAATAAAAAAGGGTAAAGAGGGGCAAAAAAAGGGCTGGGGGTGTAATTTGAAGGCAGAATGCCTGCGGGTTCAATCCCCAGTACCACAAACAAAAATACATATATATTGTAAAATATTATATTGTAAAAATACAATATATACATATTGTATTCAACAGCTTCTTTGTTGCAGCCATTCAAGAAAAGCAAGATTAAACAAACAATGTCATAAAAAGATATAGTGTACAACTTTATATAAATAAAAATTTAAATACAAATGTAATGGATATATTCCTTAAAAAGTACTACATGTAAAAACTGACAGAGAGTAGAAAATTTGAATAATCCTTCAACAGTTTAAAATTTAATATGTAATTTAAAACTTTACAATACAAAAAATTGTAGGCCCAGATGGCTTCAGGGAGAAATGGGAATCTTTCACAGATGCTTTAAAAGCACATGAACCACAGCTACCATTGCCAGCTCATGGGCCAGAATAACCCTCTTACAAAAACTGATAGGAAATTCCAAGAGAGTAAATTTTCAGTCCAGTTTGATTCATGAACTTAGATGCAAATAAACTAAAAATAAGATTAGCACATTTACCCATTAACATCAAAATGGCATGGGGGGACAACTTGCTCTGAACTGCAGCCAGCCTCACTTTACCATTTTTCCTAGACTTTAGGAGAAATGCCTTTTTTTCTTCAGTTTTTGGTAAGTTTGAGAATAATAATAATAATAATAATAATAATACCTTAGTAAATAACATCTAGTAATATATAAAAAGGCCAATACATGTTAGATGTGTTCCGAAATGCAAGTTTGGGTTAAGTTTTGGAAATTAATACAATTCATTACATTTACAGGCTAAGGAAAAAATCATATGATTACTTCAGTTGATTTTAACAGATGATGCTGATAAAATTCAAATCAAATTTATGATATGATATAAACTCTTGGCACACTAGGACTAGAAAGAAATTTCCTTAATATGAAAAGAGATATATCCCAGAGGAATCCTCAGGAAACACCATCCTTACTGGTGAGACACTGAATGGATCGGGACCAAGACAAAGCTGTAAGTTTCCTAGAGCTGCTGTTAAAAAAAAAAATGAGCCCAAGGGGTCACTTTTAAGTGACTGTTGTTTTAACAACAGAAATGTACTGCTTCCCATTTCTAGAAGTCAGCATTCTGAAATCAAGGTGTTGCTCTCTTCCAGGGCTCTAGGACAGGATTCTGGCCTCTTCCGAGCTCCTGGTAGTTGCCAAAAATCTTTGGCATCCTTTGGCTTATCAACCCTCACTGCAGTCTCTGTCTCCATCTTCGAGTGTGTTCTCTGTGTATCTGTGTCCACTCTCTCTTCCTAAGGACACCCAGCATGTGAGAGGAGGTACATCCCACTTCATCTTATCTTGGTTACATCTGAATAGACTCTATTTCCAAATATGACCACATTATACCTTCTGGGGGACAACTTAACCCATAACAGAAGGACTCCCACTGGTGCTGCTTCTTTTTGTACTACGGATCTTAGCCAGCGCAATAAGGTAAAAACAAAAAAAGATATAAAGATTAGAAAGGAAGTAATAACTCATTTTTTCATGGATGATATAATGGTCTCTGAAGAAAATCCTACATAATTCAGATATATTATATTAGAATAAGTACATTTAACAAGTTTAGTATATACAAGGTAAATATATTAAATTAATTTTATTTTAATATAATAACAAACAGGAAAAATGTTTTTAAAAGTACAGTTGACAATAACATTAAAAACCAGATACTTGGAGATCAATCCAGTAAAGTAGGTATAAAACCTTTGGGCAGGAAGCCATAAAACTTATTAAAAAATTAAGGCTTAAATATGTTATGTTCATGAATTGGAAGACTCAATATTATAAATTTACCAGGTTCTATTAAGTGATATAGAGATTCAATGTAATCTCAAAGAAAATTCCAAGCTAATGTTCAAGCTTATGTGGACATGGGAAAGGTCAAGAATAAACAATGATTTATGGACCAAAGTTGCAGGGACCTGTACTACGGAACATAAGATTTATTATAAAGCTATTCTAATTAAGACAGTGTGGTGCTGGTACAGAGATGGACAGATAGAAAAAAATTTTCTTTCTTTCTTTCTTTCTTTCTTTCTTTCTTTCTTTCTTTCTTTCTTTCTTTTTCTTTCTTCTTTATCTTTTTTATGTGGTGCTGGAGATTCAACTCAGGGGCATTCTATCTCTTAGCTATACCCACCAGCCATATGGAAGGAAAGAAGGAAGGGGAAAAAAACGCAGCTCTACTGATCTGAGAATAATGGAGCGACTCTCCAATGAATTGTCCTGGGACAAGTAAATACTCATATAGAAGAAGGAAAAAAAAAAAAAAAGAATTTTCTCCCACCTTATGCTATGCACCAAAATAGCTGCACACAAAAACATGAATGAATTTTATAAACAAAACTATACAGAAAAAATATACTATAAGATTCCTTTTGTACAAATGTTAAACAAAAGAAAGTGAAAAATCAGAACTACAGTTAATTCGAGAAGAAAAAAGTCTTAGTAACTGGGAGGGGGTATAAGAGGAGTTTCTAGAGAGCTGATGAACATTTCATTTCTTTTCCTGGTGATGGTATAAAAACTAATGAGACTGATTCACTCTACAAGTGTTTATCACTGTATACAAGGACTTGTTCTAGATCTGGGTCGGTCATCAAATGGGATAAAAACAGGCTTGCTCTCTGCGGTGGTGTTGCTTACCTCTGAGAGCAGAGACAGACAAAAGCGATTACAGTGATGAGCACGATTAATACACACCATTGCCAGCAGGGTAGGTGCTCGGAGAGATACTCTTAGCTTGTTACACAAGAAATCTTCATTAGGATTGGCGATGAGGAGGAAAACCATTCGTTCCTCACTGGGCTGAATCAATCATAAAAGTAGTTCAGATGTATTCTGGCCATCCTTAAAAAGTAGTGGTTACTTTTTTTTATGGCTACTCCATGGTTCCAATGATAGTTTAGATATACTCTTAGGAATCCTATCTGCTTATTCAAGAAAAGTCATGGCTTGAAAATCACAGTACCAGCCCCTTAAAACCAAGAGGGTTTTCTTGTATTTTGTTTTTGCGTAGTAGTAGGATTGAACCCAGGACATTCTGCCTCTGAACTACACTCCCAGCCCTATTTTATTTTTACTTGGAAACAGGGTCTCTCTAAATTGCTGGGGGCCTCGATAAAATGACTGAGGCTGATATGGAACGTTTGACCCTCTCCTCTCAGCCTACCAAGTACCGGGATAACAGGCATGCTCCTGTAAACCACACCTGGTTTATTGTTTTTTGGTGGTTTTGGGGGGGTAGAACCCAGGGGCATTTTACCTCCTAGTACATTCTCAGCTCTTGTTATTTTTGGTTTTTGAAACAGGGTCTTGCTACTGTTGCTGAGGCTGTCCTAAAACCTTCTATCCTTCTGTCTCAGCCTCCCAAGTACTGGGATCACATAGGTATGTGCCACCACGTCCAGTTTACTATAAACATTTTACTTTATTTTAGACATGTTACTCTAAAAAAGTTCCTTTTAAAGCCAGATGTGGTGCCATGTGCGTGTTATCCCAGTACTTGGGAGGCTAAGACAGGAGGATCACAGGTTAGCCCATAGCCTCAGCAACTTAGTGAGGCCCTGTTTCAAAAAAAAAAAAAAAAAAATAGGGCTGGGGGTGTAGTTCAGAAGAAGAATGCTCCTGGGTTCAACCACAACGAGTTTTAAAATCTCCTTTTCCAGGTTGTAAAATATTTATATGCTCATTGTAGAACATCTGAGAAATGGGGAAATTCCAAAGAAAACAGAACTTCATGATTTTATCAATTGAGGCTACTGTAAATATTTCGATGCAACTCTTTCAAGATTTAAAATGCCTTTACTTTCACAGTTAAAATCTGAATTTCTATGCGTTTTTGCAACCTGTGTTTTCTCATATAAAAGTATAATGGAAGTTTCTCTGTTTTATTAAATTTACGTTTGTAAAAATTTCATCCTACAAATATGCCTAAAAAGTCAGGTTAACTACTTTTTCACAGACAAGAATTCAAGTAGGGTTCCGGGCCTGTCCTTATAAGCAGGTAAGAGCTGCTCTGTGGTAGACAGGATCAGGATCCTCATCTCCCAAATGAGATACTTAAGCCTAGTTAAACGGTTTTCCAGGGCAAACGGACTGTGAATCCAGCAATTTCCAATTTTCTCTAAACGTGCGTCTCTCCTCGTGGAGCTATTCATCCTGTGGAACAGAGATCACAAAGTTGGGAGGCAGAGGCGCGGGCCAGGGTTCTGCTCCGCGGGCAGCGGCGGCCAAGCCCTCCGGGTGGGGCCGGGTGGACGCGCTCAGGCCGAGCTCGGCCCCGCCCCGCCCGGCCCAGAACCCCGCCGCGGGAGCGCGCAGGCGCGGGGCCGCGCAGTGCCCGCCGCTCTGCTCGCCATGGGCCCGGGGCGTCGGCTGCTGCTGCCGCTCGCGCTCTGCCTGGGGCTCGGCGCGCTCGCGTCCGCCTCGGGGTCCTCGGGCGTCCGCAAGCGAGGCCCCTCGGTGACGGCCAAGGTGACGGCGCGGCGGGGGCCGGGCGGGCGGGGGTCGTGGGGTCCGAGGGCCGGGGCCGGGAGGGCGGGGGTCGTGGGATCCCGGAGCCGGGCGGGAGAAGGGATGCGGGCGTAGGGGGTCTTGGGGGTCCCGGGCCCGGGTGGGCGAGGGTCGTGGGGTCCAGGAACCAGGCGGGTAGAGGGTCGTGAGGGTCGTGGGGTCCCGGGGCCGGGTGGGTGGGGGGTCGTGGGGTCCGGGTCCGGGCGGGCGGGGGTCGTGGGGGCGTAGGCCGGGCGGGCGGCGGTCGTGGGGTCCCGGGGCCGGGTGGGTAGGGGGTCGTGGGGTCCGGGTCCGGGCGGGCGGGGGTCGTGGGGTCCCGGGGCCGGGTGGGTGGGGGGTCGTGGGGTCCCGCGGGTCGTGGGGTCCCGGGGCGGGCGGGGGCTGCTCGGGCCGGGCTGGCGGCGCCTCCCGCGCGGTCCCTCCTCGCTGTCCGCGGGGCTGGGCGGCTGGGGCGGCGGCCCGCGTCTGGGGAGGGGCCGCCCCAGCACTTCCTTCTGCGTGGCGGGACGGGGACGCGCCGGAAGGGGGGCGGGAGGGGACGGCTCTCTGGGGGTCGGCAGCCCGGGCAGCCCACGCCTGGCCGGCAGCCCAGGCCTCGGGGCAGGCGCCCGCACCCCGCCGCCCCGCCGGAGCCCGCGTCCGCGTCGCCCTTTTAACTTGGGGCCTGCCTGGGTTTAGGTGGTGCGGGGCGCTGCAAAGGCTGCAGTATTATGACTGGGATCAAACTTTTCATCTGTCTTTGGGACAGGTTTGGGAGATCTGCTGGGAACTGCGCTTCAGTTCCTATTTTTAGCCTATTTTAGACAAGGTTAGAAGATAATGGTTAGGTGCAGAACGGGAGGGAGCCAGGCTCGTGATCGCTACCTCTAGAAGACCCCCTGGCAGGAAAAAGTCTTGGGATCTGCAGGGCGGGGTGTGGGCGTCCTAAAGTGATCATAACCATCAGGCGAGGATTGCCAGTGGTAATGATAACTTTGAACTAGGCAAATGTTTAAATCGCCTATTCCGGACTCCACCCAATGGAGCCAGGAGGGCTACTGGGGTGGGAGAGGCAGGTTCTGCCCAACTTTGGATATAGGGAGTGTACAGAAAGGCCATACTTAAGTTGTAGGAAGGGTACAAAAGGCCATGCCAGGCTGCAGGGCGAGTTGATCAACCCAGCTTTGGTTTTCTTGTTGTTGTTATTTTATTTTATTTTATTTTTATTTTTGGTACTGGGGATTGAACAGGGGCCCTACTTTTTTTTTTTTTTTTTTTTTTACTTTGAAACAGGGTCTTGCTAAGTTGCTGATGGCCTCCCTTGCTAAGTTGCTGAGACTGGTTTCAAACCTGCTTTCCTCCTGTCCCGGCTTCCAGCTAATTATTTTGAGAAGCAGATTTCTCCTCACAGCCTCTTGATCTTCGAGGCATATCTAGTTTTGGGAGCTGGTTTGTGGAAAGCCACAGAGCTGAAAAGTATTCTTCCAGTCTGCAGGTACTATTAAGGTCTCTTGGGATAAAGTCATAGAAAATTTATACAACTATGACATGTCAAAAGAAATGAACATAACATAGATTGGGTGCATTTAAAAACATCCAATGAATGAGAAAAACCAGCTTGGCAAAGGCTTAGATGGCAAAGGGCTCTGGGAGTGCAGAGGTCTCCAGCCAGAGGACAGTGTGGCCTTGGAGCAGGACTGAGGGCAGAGTGGCCCTCGGTGAGGTTGGAGGGTTATATACAGCAAGATCTTGGGTGTTAGGAGTGGTAGGAGTGCTGGCGTTAAAGAACTTATACTTTGTTTGAGGTCTTTAAGTGCATTTAGAGGTGCTGAAGGGTTTTACACATGGGATGACATAATTGTGTGTGTGTGTGTGTGTGTGTGTGTGTGTGTGTGTGTGTGTGTGTGTGTTAGTTACTGGGAATTGATACTCAAGGGTATTCTACCACTGAGATACACCCCCAGTCCTATTCTTTCTTTCTTTTTCTATTTATTTATTTATTTATTTATTTATTTATTTATTTTTCTTTTTTGCAGTACTAGGGATGGAACCCAGGGGCATTCTACCTCTGAGCTATACCGCCAGCCCTATTTTTTATTCTTTATTTTGAAACAGGGTTTCGCTAAGTTGTAGAGGGCCTCTTTAAGTAGCTGAGGCTGGCTGCGATCCTCCTGCCTCAGCTTCCCAAATACTGAGAGTACAAGCATGTGCCACCAGGACCAGTTTCTATTTTTTATTTTGAAACAGGGTTTCACTAAGTTGCTGCAGCTTTCCTTGAACCTGTGACCATCCTGTCTCAGCATCCTAAGTGCTACAATTACAGGCATGCATGACCATGCCCAGCTCTATATGTGCTTTTAAGAAACGGCTATGGTCACTCAATGGAGAGTGAACTAGGAAGTCATTCAGGGCTCCACAACAGAGTCCAGATAGTGGGTTAGACTACGGTGGAAATCTTGAGAATGTGTAGCAAGGGGGGAACTTGAAATAGATACGGGAAGTATAACTAGCATGAGTTGCTGACAGTTTAGACATGGGGTTGGGAAGGAGAAGTATGATTGCTAGGTAAAATTCAGGATGCCAGCCGGGCATGGTGGCCAACGCTTGTAATCCCCGTGCTTGGGAGGCGGAGACAGGAGGATCGCGCAGATTCGAAGTCACCCGCACTGGCTTAAGAGACCCTGTTTCCAAATAAAAATTATAAAAAATAGGTGTCTGGGAGTGTAGCCTGGAGGTAGAAGGGTTTCTAGGAACCCCAGTACCACACACACACACAAAACTGTTTCCCATTATATTACAGAATGTGTATATGTTTGTGTTCCTTTTATGTTGGACTGTAGGCTCCAGGGGAGTAGGAGCTTTGTAGGCACCCCTACCCAGCACCGGGCCTTGTTCCCAAAGGCCCTCAGCAAAGTCAGAGATGAATTGTACCATAAGAAGGTTTGCCTGGAAAACCCACCTGTCTGGGCATGTGTCCCCTGGTCCTCATTTCAGATTACACATATTGATTGTCGGCTTATGCCAACCTTTTGCTGGGATCTGGGACACTAAAGACACTTTATCCTTTAGGGGTTCCCTGCCTCGCCTGGGAGAGCTGTATCAATAAGTCACGGTTTAACTAGGGATGGCTTGAGTCAGATTCTGGCCCTCACACTGGGAGTTGGGAAGCCTTGGTAAATCACTTACTCATTTGTAGATTGGTGATAGTAGTTCTAGCTCCCCACCCCAGGATATGGTGAGGACAGCTTCACTGCTGTGTCACCTTCCCTCTTCCTCCCCTGCCCCAGTTCCTCTTTATTTAAATCCTCTCCCCTGTTCCACATCCTTATATTCCCTATTCAGTCCCCAGTGTTGCCCAGTATGACTCTCGAATGGGTCATGAACCTCTACATCCTTTTCTCCATTTGAGTGCTGTCCCTAAAGCCTCCTTTGGGCCTGGTCTCTCCTTTCTCTCTGTTACCTACTATAACTTGAACTCTGCAGCCGGCATCTCTCTTCTGCCTTCCGGAACCCATGGTCAGCTCTCTTCCCAGCCCCCACTCCAGCTATGGCCACAGGACCACATGACTTCCGTGCAGAAAGCCCACGCCAACTGCTTGGGTGCTTTGGGTCCAGGAAGAACTGCCAGGTGAGGCTGGTGCCCTCCTTGTTCCTGGAGACTGCGGCCCTCCTCCAGGCCTCCCTCCGGCCTGCCTCCCCCAGGGTGCCCTCTCCCTCCCTTAGCCTGCCAGGCAGGTGTGCAGTGTTCTTGGGGCATTTACCACACGCTGCATTTTTCTTTACTTTTCCTGTCTCTTTTATGCTGTCCTAGGGTAGGAATGTTCTGTGCATCAGTCTTTAATAAATACTTGTTGACTGAATGAGATTTGATTTTCTCACTTCCATCAGAGTTGAAAAAACTGCTATATTTTCTTAAACTCTTTCATAAAGCCGTAGGACACTGCAGTTTGGTGGAAAAATCATATTGATAGTTGATAAAATTAAGTGTGTGTAAAAAGTATTTTTATTGGAGTATTTTGCATTGTGACACTTTTTCTTCATCTCATGTGTTATATTTTTTAAAGTTTTTTATTTTTAACTTTATTGGTGCATTGTAGTCATACTTCTTAATGGAGTACAAGATGGTGGAGGCACACATGCACACATCACCCAATTAGCCCTTCCCCAATTCCCGCCCCATTCCCTCTCCCTTCCTCCTCCTCATGTTTGGCTTAGTGATTGACTTTGATATGTTTGTTAATGTACATCATGAACATTAGAGAATTTCCCTCTTCGAGGTTTTTATTTTAGTTTTTGCAATGCTGGGGATTGAGCACTGAGCTACAATCCTCAACCCCTTTTATTTTTTATTTTGAGACAGAGTCTTACTAAATGGCTCAAGCTGGCCTCAAACTTGAGACCCTCCTGAGTAGCTGGGTTACAGGTATGCACTGCCATGCCTGGCCCCACATTTTGTCTTTTTGCTTTCTAAATATCCACAGAAGTATTTTTCTTCATTATTTTGCAAGCCTGGAAGGCCTTCTAGTGTCTTATGGAACCCTTAAGATTACTTCTCTGGTTCGCTTCTGTACTGCCTGCGGTGCATTTACCTCTCTGTTTGGAAATTCCCTGGAGAAAGCACTTCTCTCTGTTCCCACCAGGCTTCTGTATGTCGAGGTGGCTTCCTGTCCCCAGCCATGCTGGGTGCTCTCAGCTTCCACACTGCCTCTTCTCCAGAGAAGTTTGTACTCTCTTTCTATATAAATACTAATAAAACTTTTGCTCTTTTGGCCATATAAAAATTGTAAAATACCACATGGAATGTTAAATATCACATCACCCTGTAACAGATGTCCTGATACGTTTGCAGAAGCCCTTATCTTGCACTAAGGCTTGACAGTCTTTACTTAGTGATTTTTCTAAACTGCAAGATGTCTTTTTACTTTGACAGCCTTCTTATATTTTTTAAAAGCCATCTCTTGAATGTCTTTTTTTTTAACCCATTCAAACAGTAAATTGGTTCATATAATCTAAACTCCATGGCCTTTTCAAGTTTTCTGTCTCAGAATCATCTGAACACAGTGATTTGTGAAGCAAAATGTGTATAATTTTGCGTTAGATTAAACAGTTAAAAAAAGTCTAAAAGAACTTTTAAGATTTAATGTGTAACAAAGGGACTTAGTCACTTCTGGATGTGTTTTCTTTTGTCCTAAGATGTGACAGAGAAGGAACAAATTCTACCTGGGTGACTTTGGGAGCATGGCAACTGAATGCAGTGTCTAAGTTTATAGGCTAAATGGCTTTGTCAGGACCTGAGTGTAGTGGTCGCTGTCCTTTGGACGAGGATGGGAACCTGGTGGCTTCCTGTGCTTGGACATGAATGGCAGGCCTTTTGAAGGCCTGCTGTGTGTTTTAATCGTCTTTCGTGGTCCTCTTGACAGCAGACATCAATTGAGAACTCATTGGGAGTTTGGCAGTGTTTGAAATGACAGAGGAAAAAAAATCTGAATGGTTAGCCTCTTTCTCTCCTCACCATTTTTTCTCCTCCTGCCAAGATTAAAGAGCATTACCTCTTAAAAGAACAACACATTGCACTCTGATCTTCATCTACAAAGCCAGGAAACAGGAAGTAGCTATGGTATTTCTCTGGGATGTGAAGGGGGAGTAGAATTCTCAGTGTTGAATCAGATGTTAAACTCAATATCTAGTAAAGTGCCTGGCCCATAAGGCATACTTAATACGTGTTTGTTGAATTAATATTTTTGAATAAATTGTACCTGCACAGTAGATTACTTCCCTGGTTCTCTTCTGTACTGCCTGTGGTGCATTTACGTCTCTGCTTGGAAATGCCAAGCAGAGAGGTAAATTTATTTTTTATTTTATTTATTTTTGTGGTACTGTGGATTAAACCCAGGGTCATTCTATCTCCAGGCCCTACACTAGCCCATTTTATTTTTTGTTTCCAAACAAGGTCTTGCTAGGTTGCTGAGAGTCTCACTACTTTGTTGAGGCTGACCTGCAGTTCTCTTGTCTCAGCCTTCCAAGTACTGGGAATACTGGCATGTACCACCGTACCTGGCTTTTAAAGCAACTTAACTGATATGCTGCTTTTCAACTCCCTTATAAAATACTGATGGGCAGGCTTCCCTAATGTAGATCAGTTCTCAGATTTTAATTTTGACTCAGCTTGTGTATTTGTCTTTCCCGTGTTATACCCTTCCATTCTGTGTTTCAATTGTACACAGGTCTTCTTTGATGTACGGATTGGAGACAAAGATGTGGGCAGAATTGTGATCGGCCTCTTTGGAAAAGTTGTGCCCAAGACCGTGGAGAATTTTATCGCTCTGGCAACAGGAGAGGTCTGGCTCAGATTTAATACCTTTAACTCTGCACAAAATTGGATCTTCTTTCCTTTAAGTCTCAAATATAAAGATGTCTTCTATAAAAATAAGCGTTGAATTAATATGTCAGACGAACCTGAGGCATCTTTTCATATTTTACTTTATTTTCCTATACAAATCTTTATTATTCAGATATTCGGTGTTCTTTGGCTTCTAGAAATTAAAACAATCAAAGGTAATACAGATTGTTCTCTTATTCATTTTAATACTGCACTCATAGTTTGTTTTCTTGGCTAGCTAGTAGCTAGTGGTACATTTCTTTCAGTAAATCATTGCTGGGACCTAAACAAGTTCAGCAGCTATCTTATTTAATTTTCTCATTTTCGAATAAACACGGGTTTCTCTTTCAGTATGGGTTATTTCTACTTGTGCATTCAATTGAAATCCTCTCTTTAGAAAGGCTATGGATATAAAGGAAGCAATTTCCATCGGGTCATCAAGGATTTCATGATTCAAGGAGGCGACTTCACCGCTGGAGACGGCACTGGTGGTACGCCCTCCTTCACCTTTCTGCTTTCCCACCACGATGAAGCCAGTCAGGAGCCCAGTGCATGTGAACCCCAGCTCTGAGGAGCAAAGCCATCAAGACGTGTCTCTTTCAGAGGGATAGAGTTTTGGGGGTCTCCTCTAACAGAATCTTAGTTGGTGTGAAGGAGGGACTCTTCCTGATTTTAAACAGGATTGTTTTGGAGTTCACTGTTTTTGCATAGTATAGGTGTTTGGCAGAATATTTTGCAGTTATTAAAAATGCTAGACTGCTGGCATGCAGCAGTACAGAACAATGTCTGCCATAGGAAGTGAAAGGTGAAGTATAAAACTAGGGCTCCTATATTTATGCAATAGAATCTTACTCAGTATCAAAAAGGAAGACATTCTGACACATGGGACACATTCTGACACATGCACTGGGATGGCAGCGGTGCATGCGGCCAGTGGCAGGTGGACACCCACTAGGCGGCCGTTAGCTGCTGACATGGGTGTGGTAGAGGAGGATGGTGTATTATGCTGGACAGGACTGGCACTTAGATGGCAGAACCATGTTGAATTTTTCCCCATCTTTGAAAAATGTTACCTTTATTATCAGCTTTTTCAATAATAAAAATGTAAGTCAGCTGGGCATGGTGGCACATGCTTATAATCCCAGTACTTGGGAGGCTGGGACAGAAGGATCGCAGGTTCATGGCCAGCCTCAGCAACTTGGTTGAGGCCCTCTGCAACTTAGTGGGACCCTTTTTCAAAATAAAAATTAAGGTAAAATAGGGCTAGGGGTGTAGCTCAGAGGTAGAATGCCCCTGGGTTCCATACCCAATACTACACACACACACACACACACACACACACACACATGCACACACATACACAGTCATAGCTGAATTAAAAAGTTAAAGCTCAATAAACAGCAAATACTTAAACTTATAGTTTCAGATACCCTTAGCCTATTATATCTCATTAGAGATCACAGTTACCCAGTACTATGGGCTACTTTCCCCTTGAAGTGTACTGAGATTTCTTTTCCTGAACATACTCTATGTGTAACTGCACAAAATTTAAATTCACATCAAGCTTAAGATTTTAAATTCAGAAGCCAGGCGTGGTTGCACACACTTGTAATCCTGGTACTTGGGAGGCTGAGACAGGAGGATCGCAAGTTTGAGACCAGCTTCATCTACTTAGGCCCTTTGCAACTTAGTGAGACCCTGTTTCAAAAAACCAAAGAGTAAAAAAATAGGGCTGGGGGTGTAACTCGGAGGTAGAATGCCCCTGGGTTCCATCCCTAGTACTACCAAAAAAAAAAAAAAAAAAAGAAAAGAAAAGATTTTAAACTCAGCAAATGCTGGGTATGGTGCATATTAGTTGCTAACTTTTTAAGGAACATAGGCCATTTTAGAGCATTCTTTCTAATTTTACGTTTATTGCAATGGTTTATTTGTAACGAAATGGCTACCATGAGGTGCTTCGACTTGCCAGGCACTATGTGAAGGTTATTTTTAGTTCTTGCAAAAATACTGCAGAATATGAAGATGTCAATTAGAGCAGAGACACTGGTTCAGATTCCTTCAGGCTTTGCTGAGCATGCTCATGGAAGCAGCCCCATCTGTTGTGCCTGTCTTAGGGGTACCAGCAGCCACCTTTCTAGAATGATTTTTGCAGGAATAATTACTGAGCTTTACTTTGCCCTTTTCTATTTTTACTTTTATTCTTTCTTTCCTTCCTATGATATGTGTGTATCTCTGAGTTTCAGACAGAGGAAATTTTGGACCACTTGAATTTAGCTAGATCCTCTGTGAGCAGAGCTCTTCTGCAGGCCACCTCCTAGGTCCCTGACCAATCCACTATAAGTTGCTTGACTTGACATCCACTCTGGTCCTACCTGAGCTAGGATTTGAGATTAGCAGCTGCTAGATGAGGGGCTGGCAGAAGAGGAGGTAGATGAGAGGCCTGTGAGGTGTTGGAGAATGGGGCAGATGCTTTGTGTGGTCCACACTGTTGTGAGAAGAAGGCTTCTGTTCTGGCTGCATTGTAGAATTTCAGAGCACATGCCGTGGTTGGGTCTCTGTGAGGCCGGCCCCTGGGTGCTCCCAGCTGTCACCTTCTATGCCCCCACGGGCCCTGTGGTCATCATGCCTCATGACTTTCTACTTTTGGTGCTGAGCAAGAAAACATGTGAACTTTAGAATCGGAAAGCTACACATTCACATTCTGCTCTGCTCTTTTCAAGTTTTGTAACTGTTTCCCATTGTAAAATGGGACTGAGAATGCCAATCCTACAGGGTCAGTACAGGGTAGATAGGCTGAGAGTGCATGCTTGCCTGTTTGAGTGCGGAGGAAAGAATGACCTAGGACAGGTAACCTGAAAGCAGGACAGAGGAAGAGCCACTAGCATGGCTCGCCCACCTTCCCTCCGCTCTGGGGACACCATCCTGCCCTTCAGTTCCTTCCTTTCTGAGTAAAATCATTGCTTTGTATGATCTGGCTTGAGGCCAGAGGGAATCCTGCCATCTTGTGTCGTATCGAAGGCTTTTGATTGTTGCTACCGGGCCCTGATACCCTGCTTCCTTCAGGAGTCGATTTTATCCCCTCCTTCACATCTCTTTAATTTTGACCACCTACCTGTTCCTCATTTTGACCCCTTCCCCTGTAGGGTTCTGTTAACTGAGCACACTGAAGCCTTATGTTTCCTTTGAAGAGCTTACTTTGGCTTGACATTTGTTGACTGTCCTTGTTTTGTCTGCCCCAGGTGTGAGCATTTATGGTGAGACATTTCCCGATGAGAACTTCAAGCTGAAACACTATGGCATCGGGTGGGTCAGCATGGCCAACGCTGGGCCCGACACCAATGGCTCCCAGTTCTTTATCACCTTGACCAAGCCCACCTGGTTGGATGGTAAACACGTAGTATTTGGAAAAGTCCTGGATGGGATGGTAACTTGATGCATTAGTTTTCTCTTTCAAAGCTTTATTTTTATGAGAACCTTCAGTTTTTCATTTTAATCTTAAAAGGCATTGTTAGAGAATCTTTATTATATGTCGACTGGCCTCTTCAAAGATGAATAAATTGTGAATGGTGTAATATTCTGCTAGGGGGGTTAGAGTAGAAGCCAAAGACTCTACATGGATAAACTAAGTACTTAGCCAGGCGTGGTGGGGCACACTTGCAATCCCAGCATTTGGGAGGCTGAGACCAGAGGATCACAGTTCGTGGACAGCCTCAGCTACTTAGTGAGGCCCTCTGCAACTTTGTGAGACCCTGTTTCAAATTAAAGAATAAAAAATAGAATAGGGGTGTAGCTCAGAGGTCAAATAACCCTGCGTTCCATCCCCAGACTGGCAAAAAATAAATAAATAAAAAGTACTTAAGCTTATTTATTATATTAGTGGCTATAAATGGAAAGCCCTTTCTAATGTAACCAAATAAAACTAGGGCCCCATATATCCATGCAATACAATCTTATTCAGTATCAAAAAGGAAAGACATAAGCCGGGCGTGGTGGCGCACGCTTGTAATCCCCGCGCTTGGGAGGCGGAGACAGGAGGATCGCGCAGGTTCGAAGCCAGCCGTGCTGGCGTAAGAGACCCTGTTTCAAAAATATAAAATAGGACTGGGAGTGTAGCCCGGAGGAAGAAGGGCTTCCAGGAACCCCAGTACCACCAAAAAAAAAAAAAAAAAAAAAGGAAAGACATTCTGACACATGCTATCACCTGGATAAACCATGAGGGCCTTAAACTAGATGAAGTAAGCCAGTCAAAAAGCACATACTGTGAGTCCACTTATATAAGCATCTTAAGAAGTAAATTGCATAGAGACAGAGTGGGAGGGCAGTTGCCAGACACTGGGAGGCAACTAGGTTTTTAATAGGTAGTGTTTAAGTTTGACAAGATGGAAAATGTTCTAGAGATTGACTGCTCAACGGTGTGACTACACTTAAGCACTACCAACCTATGCACTTAAAAGCGAGTGATGGGCGTTTGGGAGGCGGAGACAGGAGGATCGCGCAGGTTCGAGCCAGCCGAGCTGGCTTAGGAGACCCAGTTTCCAAATAAAAATAAAATAGGTCTGGGAGTGTAGCTCGGAGGTAGACGGGCTTCCAAGAACCCCAGTACCACCAAAAAAAAAAAAAAAAAAAAAAGTGAGTGATGGAAAATTCTTTATTGTGTGCTTCTTACCACAATTAAAATATCTTAAAGACCCATAACTTGTATGTTTCAGTCTAGACACCAAGTCACATTCAAAGACACAGAGTACAGCAACCAACAGTAACTAAGAGAATTCAAATTTATGTGGTTATTCCTCAAAGAAGAGCAAAGGGCTCCTAACCCACAGGAGCACTTGTTGCAGTCCTCAATCTCTCACTCTCTAGCACTTCTCCGTAGCATCTGCCTAGAATAATTCTGCCAGCTTTTAAACCAGCCACAGCAAATTCTACCCGACCCAACCCAGACTGACCTTGACCCCTTCCTCTCTCTTCCAAATATAAACAAATGAATCTCTCTCATTGAAATTCTTCCACATCTTCTATCTGCTGTTCTAACTACTCAACCAAGGTCTAGGGGCTGAGCTAAGACTCATTTTGTTTGGAAGACCCATCAAATGCCTGCTGCTTGACATCCTCACTTCTTCAGTAGGAAACATAAATGGCATAAGTGCTTATGAAGCCTTCCCGGGCAGAGAAAGGGGACCTTACACCGCTGTGGCAGTGGTGTTATGTTAGTGTTGGACTCAGGATTAGCAGTGTTAGGTCACCTTTAAAACAGGCAGACCCAAAACTTGGTCCACATTTAATCTACTTTTATTATGCCCAGACCTAGTATATGGTGGAGCTGAAACTGATAAATTCCATGCTAACCTCTCACTGGGTAATACCATGTGATTAGAAATACCTTTTAATCTAGGTGCTTATAAAAATGTCTAATTTTTATTTTATTTTTTTATTTTTTGCGGGTCTGGGGATGGAACCCAGGGGCATTTGACTTCCTAGCTAAAGCCCCTGCCCTATTTTTTATTCTTTATTTTGAAACAGGGTCTCACTAAGTTGCAGATGGCCTCACTAAGTAGCTGAGGCTGTCAGAGAACTGCGATCCTCCAGTCTCAGCCTCCCAAATAATGGGATTACAAGTGTGTGCCATCATACTCAGCATAAAAATGTCTAATTTATAAAGAATATAAAATGCTTACTAAGAAAGGAGTGAAGAAATATACCAATATATTCTCTGAGAAACAAGGGGGGGATTGAATTTTATACCATGACAACACATGCTTTATATGTATTTATCGTATGTATATTTCATTTTCTGAATATTCTGAGTACTCTACACTTAGCTTGCACAGTTTTTGGAATGACATAACTTTGCCCCACTTGGGCTTTTGGAGTTGGACTGCCATCACGGCCTGTTGGAACTGAGCCATGGCTGCTTTCTCTCACCAGACAGTGGTGCACTCCATAGAGCTCCAGGCAACTGACCAGCATGACCACCCGCTCACCAACTGCACCATCGTCAACAGCGGCAAGATAGATGTGAAGACACCCTTTGTGGTTGAGGTCCCTGACTGGTGACAGCGCCGGCAGGGGGTGTGAGCATGTGCACCCGCCGACCCATCTGTCTTTCCATTTTTCAGTTACTGTTTTGCTTTGCTTTTTACGTTATTGTAATTTCCCACTCCAGATCCTAGGAAAGATTTCAAAAGCAGCCACTCAAAGTTTAGTGTGTATGAATTTGGGTAAATCACTCACTTAGGGACTCCAAACTGAGAAGATGCATCCCCTTCCTTCAATGGTGCTATTTTTATATTAGAAAATTTTGTACTGGCTATTTATTTTTAAGAACACAGTCATTTGTGTGTTTTGCTAAATTTATTGTTATTTCCATGTTGGGTGGTGCTAAAAATTTATATGAAAAAGAACACAAGGACATGAAGTTTCTTTTTATATATTCAAATAATTCTTTTCAGATAATGAGAAATTTGATGAACATAATCTGATATATGCCAAAGGGAGTTTTGCCTGATAAAAGATGCTTTGGTGTTCTCTATAATAAATACTTTTTATATGATGGATCAGCTCGTTGTGAGTTTTTTTAATTTAAAATTCTTTTGAAAATACATGTACAAAAGAAAAGCTACATGTACTATCTATTGGCAACAGTGAACACATCAGAGTTCTATAAATCACAATACCAAGACAACTGGATAATTTGGCATGGGAAGACTCAGAAATGATGCTCATATACATCCCATGTACATAAACAGGTATTCATTCATTTTTACTTAGTAACTGTAGAAAGTTCCCTTGAGTCCAGTTGCAAACAAAAGGAATCTTAGTCACCCACAGAGTGGGGTTAAGATTTGGGCGGGGGATTTAAACTTGATGGGAAAGAACAGAGCTCATTCCGGTGATGGCTGCCAAGTTTCTTTCCACCTGCTCCTCCTCCTTTTCTTTCTCTTCTCTCTTCCTTTTCTTCCTATTTCTCCTTTTTTTCCTTTGTGGAATCACACCATTCTCTCAACTACTTCTTAGGGTGGGCTGACCTTATAGCTGGGTGTCCACCTGGCCTGGCAAAGTTCTTTAACTCACTTGGCATTTTATTGAGTGTAGGATGCAACTATAAACTGCCAGCCCCATGCTTTCCATGAAGCAGACAAATCACTCAAGTATCTCATGTGCAAATATACAATGCCAGGTAGTCACGAAGAGGGACAGAGCAGGGAGAGCTGGGGAGGGGCGGTCAGGAATGGCCTCTGAGGAAGGACTGGGGGGATGAAGAGGCAGTCATATATGGGGACTCAGGAAAAACCGTGAGGAAAGTGTGGAGGCCATTTTGGAGAGGGTAAGAGCAGGGGCATCCCATGAAGGCAGGTGGAAGATTCAGGAAGTTTCATGAACAGCGAATAGGCCAGGTGTACCTCGTGGTGGGTGGGTGAGTGAGCCTGGCTGACTCATGGTTCATAAACCCACCCAACATTCCCTCACCCTGTGCAGACACTGGCTTAGGCCTGGGTTAAACCTTCGTCCTGCTAATGAGCCTCAGTTGTGGGCTTCCGGAATGACTGGGAAGAGCAGTTCTGCTTCTACAAGAGAGTGTAAAAGGCTGAGCAGGGTGGTGCATACCTATAATCCCAGTACCTGGGAGGCTAAAACAGGAGGATTGCAGTTGAAAGCCAGCCTCAACAACTTATCAAGGCCCCTGGCAACTTAGGGACACCCTGTTTTCAAGTAATAAAGTAGGACTCAAGGTGTAGCTTAGAGGTAGAATGTCCCTGAGTTCATCCCCAGTACCACACACACAAAGACTAAGTGAAATCAAAGAAGGAAGCTGGTCCAGAGGACAGAAAGATGGATTCCTGAAGACATCTCAGCCTCCATGTCTAGCTGTGTGTGCAGCTGATTCACTCCTAGCTTTTCACCACACAAGCCAACAGCTCCTCTTCTGCTTAAACCAGAGCAAATTGATTTCTTTTGACTTGCAACCTAAAGTGTTTGCCTAATGCAGCAATACTGAAGAATTTTTGTGTATAAGGATGTAGAATCATGATAGCAAAATACTGGGCACAATTTGAATCCTGAAATAGTTAAAAGAGGATATCTAATAATAGTATACATTTATTAAGTGATGTTAGAAAACTTAAAGGGACAGGAGAAAACTTATTTTAAAGAAGGGAGAAATTCTGTATTGCAGCATGATTTCATTGAGGCAAATATTCACAAAAGAAATCCAACAAAATGCAAATTTACATAAAGTAAATGCAAATGCTACTTATTCTATTTATTTTTTATTCTATTTATTCATGTATGTGTGTATGTGTGTGTGTGGTAATGGAGATTGAATCCAAGGGCATTCTATCTCTGAGCTACACTCTCAACCCTATTTTTTTAAAGTTTTTTATTGGTGCACTGTATTCATACATCATAATGGGATAAAAATAATACTTTTGTAGACATACATGCACACAACACCCAGTTAGCCCCTACCCAATCCCCACGCCGTTCCCTCCCCATCCCTCCTTCCAATTCTTGGCTTAGTGGTTGACATCTAGTATTATAGCAATTTATCCAATATTAACATTGATAATCTCATGTAACAGTTTCATTTGTTTGATACCAAGCTTTTGATGACTTAAAGATAAGATTTCAATGTTTCTTTTTGCTTTCTTTCTTACCAGAGAATATTTCTTTCTTTTTCTTTTTTAAGGTGAAACTATCATATATTTATTTATTTATTTTTCACAAAAAATCTATCCTAATATGGAATATGGACTCTAGATACCCAAAACGATCTCGAAAAAGAACAAAGCTAGAAGATGTATATTTTCTGATTTCAAACCATATAAAGCTACAATAATTGAAACAGTGTAGTACTGCTATAAAGGCAGATATATAAATTAGTGGAGTAAAATAAAAATCCTAGAAATAAATTCTTCCATATATGGTCAAGTTATTTTTGAGAAGGTTTCTACGAACATTTGGTGGAGAAAATAATTGTCTTTTAACTTAATATTGTTGAAAAATAATAATTACATGAAAAAGAATAAAATTGGACCCTTACTTAACACCATATACAAATATTAACTCAAAATATATAAAAGACCTAAATATAAATCTTAAGACTATAAACTTTTAGAAGAAAATCTGGGTCATAAAACCTCACAACATTAAAATTGGTAGTGATTTCTTGGATATGATTTCAATGGCACAGGCAACAAAAGGGTAAACAAACTCCCTAAAAAATAAAAACATATTGTATATCCAAAGAGAATGTAAACAGAGTTAAAAGTTACTGATAGAATGGGATAAAATATTTCCAAATGCTATATCTGAAGGTATATTAGTATTCCAACTAGAAATCCAAAAAATAGCAACAATAAAAGCAAACAATACAATTTAGACATAGGTAAAAGACTAACATAAATAATGAATCTCCACAGATAACCAATCTTAGTTGTCTGTTGGATAGAAAATCTTGTTTCTCTGGTTCTGGTGTGTGTTACCTATTTCTTCTTTGTAGTTAATCTCTTTGAGTGTTTTCTCTAGCGCTGATTTTGAAGACATAAATTCCTTCAGTTTCTGTTTGTCGTGGAAGTTTCTTATTTCCCCATCTAATTTGATAGAAAGTTTTGCTGGGTAGGACATTTTGGGCTGGAAGTTGTTTTCTTTCAGAGTTTGGAATATGTTACTCCAAGCCCTTCTGGCTCTCATAACTTGGTTTGGGAAGTCTGGAGTGATTCTAATTGATTTGCCTCTGAATGTCACTTGGCCCTTTGTTTTTGTTGCCTTTAAGATTCTCTGCTTGGCTTCCACAGTGGTCATTTTGACAATTATGTGGCGTGGGGATCCTCTTCTCCGATCCTGTCTAAAGGGAGTTCTATAAGTTTCCTGAACCTGTGTATCAACCTCTTGCTCTATGTTTGGAAAATTTTCTGCTATTATTTCTTTGAAGATATTACTTATCCCTTTGGTTTCACCTTCTTTTCCCTCTTCTATTCCAATTATTCTTAGGTTAGCTCTCTTAAAATGGGCCCATATTTCTTCAATGTCAGATTCGTGCTGTTGGATTTTTTTTTTTCTAAATTAGAAACTATGCGTTCATTTTTTGAATGATCATCTTCTAAGATCAAGATTCTATTCTCTATGTGGTCTAGTCGTTTGTTTGTACTTTGAATTGAGGCCTTTACTTCATTAATTGCATCCTTTATCTCTTTTTGGCTCTCTCTGAATTCTTTTTGAAACACCTCTATTATTTCTACAGTTATTTTTCTGATTTGATCTTCTAGAAATCTCTGATTTTCTGTTTTATCGGGTTCTGATGTTGTGGGGTTGTGGGCATTCATTGCTCCATTGTTATTCCTCTTTCCCATGATTTTGGAAGTTTGTGCCTTCTCTGGGTTCTTCCCTTGGGTCACTACAACTTCACTTAAGGTGCTCTGGATCTTGAGTCTGTGGTATCTCGGTCCCCACTACTCCTTTACTGGGTTGTATCGCAGAGTCTCAGACCCAGGGAGTCAATCGAGGCTGCTTTAGACCATTGGGGGTGCCATGGCGTTCTCCTATGGTGTGATATCTCTTCCACGACCACTCCCCCACTGGGTCAAGTCCCTGGTAGTACAGTACTGAGATTTCTCCTCCAGGGCCCGCAATTTGACTCACTGTTTTTGAGTACGCAGATGGAGCTGTAATGGACTCGGTGAATTTGCTGCTGCTGCCGCCGGTGGCAATATAGCACCGCTGCCACGCCCTTGGCTGTGAGGCTGGCGTATTTCTTCTGTTTTTGAACTCCGCTCTGAGTCCCTGCAAGGTGTGCTGAGCCCAGCCCCTGGGAGCTTTAGATGCTCCCTGCGCTGAGAAATCTGCCGAATTCCTCCCGGCTGATCCGCAGCGGCTCACCTCGGCTCGCTGCCCGCCGCTCCTCTCTGGAGCCTGGTGGGCTGTTGAGTGCGTTGGTCTGGTGCCGTCCGGTGAGCTCGCCACTGCCGTTGGCAGTAAGGCGCTGCTGCTGTGTCCTCAACCGTGAGGCTGGCGTATCTCCTCTGTGGCTCTGGGCTCTATTCTGAGTTCCCCTCTTCTCTGGGGCCTAGTGCTGCAAGAAAAGATGGCGCCTGCACTGTTCCACGCTGCGGATCCCGCTGCAGCACTGCGGTCTGGTTTCTGGTGTCTTGTTTTTCCAGCCCTTTTTTTCTCTGTCCCTTGTAATTACATTTTTTGTTTCTCTGCTGATGGTGTTTTCTGGCTATGAAAGGTGCTGATTTTGTGGTAATAGAGATTGGTTGTTAGCGGGACTCGTAAGCCCCGCTTTCCTCCGTCGCCATCTTCCCGGAAGTCCGCTCTCAGCCCTATTTTTTATTTTGAAACAGGGTCTCAACAAGTTACAGAGGATCTTGCTGAGTTGCTAAGGCTGGCCTCGAATCTGTGATCCTCCTGTCTCAGCCACCTAAGTACTGGTATTACAGGTATACACCGCCACACTAGGTTTTATCCTTATTTTTTACTTTATAGTTTTTTTGTCTTTTAATTTTTCTGTATGGTGCATTTTATCTTAATAATTAGACAATGAAAACTTAAGTTTTATTTTAAATAAAGCTAACTTTGAAGGAATTGGGAACAAATAACCTCTTATACACGCAAAAGCGTTTCATCTCAATGATAGAAAGCACATAAGCTTCTGTGGTCCCTCATGCATAGAGACATGCGCCTTATTCAGATTTTCCACCTACAGTTGTGTGTATGTCAGAGGGTAATGAAGATTGAGCCCAAGGACATTACATTTCTGAGCTATACCCCCTACGCTATTTTATTTTATTTTTTCTTTTGAAACAGGGTCTCACTAAGTTGCTGAGGACTTCACTGTTTCTAAGGCTGGCCGCAAACCTGTGATCCTCCTGTTTCCACTTCCTAAAAACTGGGATTGCAAGTGCGTGCCACCATGCCCAGTTTGTTTTTATTAGTATGAGCGTAAGTGATATCTCTCCAGTGACAAAGCAAAAAGCAATTTGTTTGGAAGAGCTGAGCTCCTGAGTCACCAGTGCACAGGTGGTACATTTTCACGCTATAGGCCTGGTGACCAGTAAGTAAATGGACTTCCCTCCATGCCGGCTGGGAGGTGTTGATTCTTGTGTGCTGAGGGTCAAGCCTTATACTTAAACACTAGCAATCTGATGACTATGGAAGTAGAAACTGTTGATTTCTTAATGTCTAATGCTCTCTGCAAAACCTTTTGAAATAAACAGCTCACTACCAATCACTTTACTAAAAGGACACATATGTCGCTGTAGGTGGGTGTGAAGTCAAAGAAAACAATTACACTGGATACTACCACCAAGCCCAAGTTACTACAGTTTAGTTTTGACTAATTTTAAAAAACAATTTAAAATATTTTGGCCTCTTTAGTCGTAATATATTTTATATTTTCTTACAAGAGCTGTTTAGCAATTTTCTGGATCACCAAATAAGAATCCAGTAAAATTTATTCTTGAATCAGATTAGTTAGAATGGCACTTTTGGAATTATCAATGACTTCATTTCTGATGAATTTTTAGATTTTGTGCACAACTCATCAGCCTAATTTCTCATTTCAGCCGTTTTGAGTTACATAAAGACAAAAACATGGCAAAGATTTTGTAGCAGGAAAGGGACTTGTTTTTGTTTTCCAACATTCTTATAATTCAGAGGGCCAAAGAGATCTTTGATCTAAAAGGCTTGGAAATTCAAAGACCCTTCAAGTAAGTTTTTTTTCCTTTTAATTTAAGGAAGAGTAAAAACAGTATTTGTAATGGAAAACTGTGGTGCCATAAGTACATAATGGCCATTACTTAACTCTGTAACTCATCTTGCAGATTTAAGATTTTAGCCAAGAATTTTAGGTGTGATATAACATAACCTACTCTGAGACTTGCTGGTGTTATTAATATGCTAAAGAAGTGGAAAACAGCTGGCATTAATGCAGAAATCCAGCAAAAAGTCAAAACAGCAGTCACTTCAGAACAAAAGGTCTGTGAAACAATGATGAAGAGACAAAACAAAATTCATCTCAAAACCCATTAATGGAACTTTTATCCTACCACTAGTTAAATCAGAATATTAGGGAGTCAGCTGTATGTGGTGGTACATATTCGTAATACCAGTACTTGGGAGGCTGAGACAGGATGATCACGAGTTTGAAGCCAACCTCAGGAACTTAGCAAGGCCCTCTATGACTCAGTGTTTTGAAATAAAAAATAAAATATGGCTGGGGGTATAGCTCAGGGGTAGAATGCTTCTGGGTTTAATCCTCAGCTATTCACACACACACACACACACACACACACACACACACACACACACACACTACCATCACCACCACCACCACCACAACAAAACAAAAACAGAATATAAGGAGGTTATAATTTTGGAGGATTCAATATTCCCAAACCCTTTCTATTACCCATTTTTGCTGTTTTATCAGGAGTACTGTAAGTTTCCCCAAGCTCTAACTTTTCAGAGTGTGAAGGACTTTCTTTGTGTAGTACACAGGACACTTTACAACTGTGGTCCCCATCTGTCCCACATGGTGTCCTAGATGTCCTGTTTTCTGGGTAGAATCTCTCTTTGGAAACTGGAACCTTTTCTTTCTGCCTGTTTCTGGTTTAGGTGTTGCACCATGACCAACTGTCGGAGGAGAGAACGGGTCTGGCTGGAGCAGAGAAGCTCAACTTAACCCTGTACAGCTCCCTTAAAAAGACTTCAGAACTTCTGAATGGCTTCAAGCCTGGACAAACTGCTCTCTGAGAACCTGCCTGGTGACTTTGGAGCTCACTGTGTGGTTCCCCAAGAAGCCAACCCTAGAAGCTCCTCAACCAACAGCATGGCCTGCCCTCCCCTGAGGCTCCCCAGTCTCCTCCTTGGACTGGAAGCTGCTCTAGGTCAAGGAGTAGTTTTTATTCCTAATCTACTCCTGTGTGGTGTTTTATACTTAACTGATCTACCAATCAATATGTTTGGAATCAGTGAGCAGAAAGAATATGCCTTCATTTTTACTATGAGGTTCTTTATCATCTCTCAAAACCAAAAAGATTGCAAATACTGGCATTTATCTTTTAATTGTTTTTCAAAGACTGTTATCTTTTTTTAAAAATGAACATTTTCTTATCTTCCGAGCAGCCTGGCAGAAGTGAGGGGTGGCAGGCAGGAGGAGAGTGGGCCTGGTACGGAGGGCCGGGAGTAGCAGGGCTATAGTGGTTCTGGCAGATGACAGATGGTGGTGGCCAGCCCTGAGCTGAGTAGCTCATATTTGACCTGAGAGATGACAAGAAATCACTCCTCCTGGAGTCCTAGGTACCCTGGGAGCAGGGCGCACTCTGAAAACTTCTGTGTTCAAATGCATGCTTGTTGCATTATTACTGTGGCCCTCCTGGGCTCCACAAGGAAATTGTACAATCACCCACTCACCACCTGTAAACTCAGGTAGCCATGTGATGCACTTTGACAAAGGTGCTTTATTGTGTGTACATGTGTGCACGTGTGTGTGCACGTGTAATATGTATGTTTTGGTGTGCTAGGAACTGAACTCAACGGCATTCTCTGAGCTACACCCCTAGTCCTTTTTACTTTTTATTTTGAATTAGGGTCTCACCAAGTTGTTGAGGCTGGCCTCAAGCCTGCGATCCTTCTGTCTCCACCTCCAAAATACTGGAATTACAGACATATGGCACCACACCCAGCAAATGTCTCTTCTTCCTCCTCCTTCTCCTCCTCCTCCTCCCCCTTTTCCTCTTCCTTCTTTTCTTATTTATTTATTTATTTAGGTGGTACTGGGGGTAGAATCCAGAAACTTTCTACCTCTGGGCTATACTCCCAGCCATATTTTATAATTTATTTGGAAACAGGGTCTCACTAAGTTGCTGAGAGCCTCACTAAGTAGCTGAGGCTGGCTTTGAACCTGTGCAATCCTCCTGTCTCAGCCTCCCAAGTATGGGATTACAAGCGTGCGCCACCACGCCCGGCTCTCTTCCTTCTTTTTTTTTTTTTTTTTTTTTTTTGGGTGGTACTAGGGTTCCTGGAAACCCTTCTACTTCCGGGCTACACTCCCAGACCTATTTTACACTTTTTTTTTTTTTTTGAAACAGGGTCTCTTAAGCCAGTGCAGCTGTCTTCAAACCTGCATGATCCTCCTGTCTCCACCTCCCAAGTGCGGAGATTACAAGTGTGCGCCATTATGCTGGCCTTTTTCTTCTTTTTTTGCAGAATTGAAATGAACCCAGTAGTGTTCTACTCCTGAGCTATATTCCCTGCCATATTTTATTTTTCATTTTGAAAAAGGGTCTCACTATGTTACTGAAGTCACTAAATTGTTGAAGCTGACCTCAAACCTCAAACCTGCATGATCCTCCTGTCTCAGCCTCCCAAGTACTGGAATTGCAGGCATGTGCCACCATGTCCAGCTGCAAGTGTTTTCTTTAGTGAATAATATATATATTCCAATTGCTTAACATGGTTACTGTGTCCTCCCTTCACACAAAGAGAACTGTCCCTTCACCTTCTTCAGAATCGAGTCTACCTATATGCACTGGCACATGTTGCAGGGACTTCAGTCTGGACTTGGTGGTGCTGCTTCCCTGGGATTCTGCTACTGAATCAAAATCTATAATGATCATCAAGGATGAAATCAAAGCCAAGATGATTGATGAATTTCAAAGAGAGCACACAGATTGGATTGAACTGAACTTTTTTTGTGTGTGGTGCTGGGGATTGAACCCAGAGGAAATCTACTTCTGAGTTATATCCCCAGCCTTGTTTTATTTTTATGACCAAACAGGGTCTCATTAGGTTGCTGAGGGCCTCGCTAAGTTGTTGTGGGTGGCCACACATCTGCTGTCCTCCTGTCTCAGCCTCCCAAGCTCTAGGATTACAGGCAAGTGCCAACACAACCAACTTGAACCGAACTTTATATCCAATTCAGTGAAATGCAGAAGCTCCCTAATAAATGGCTGAAAATCCCACAAAACAAGGACTATGTCTCTAATCTTTAGATGACTACTACAGTGCCTTAATCCAATGGAGAAACTCAAATGCATTTCAATGAATGAATGTGTGAATAAATGAATATAGAACTTTCCCACTGTGGGGAGTGTGTTGAGACTATTCCTCAAATCTGTCAGTTGAGACTTTTTCAGAGTCTCTTCTATGACCATGTGCAAGACTCTGAGAGCTGAATAGATGTATTTGGTAGTGGATTCTGAAGGAATTATGATAGTTGATACAGAAACCATCCAGGATCCAGGTATGCTGAGGTGCACCTGCAATGCCAGCTACTTGGGAGGTGGGGGCAGCAGGTTCACTTGAGCCCCGAGTTGGAGACCAGCTGGGGCAACAAAGTGAGACTCTGTGTCAGACAACAACAACAAATCCCAAACAAAAAAACTAAACTCTGTGGCACTGCCTGTACCTCAGACTTGGGAGGCTGAACATTGCTTGAGCCCAGGAGTTCAAGACCAGCCTGGGTATCACAGTGAGATCCTACTGCAAAAGGAAGAAATGAAAGAAGAGAGAAAAAAAAGAAAAAAGCTCTAGAAGATGTTAATGGGTAGTTCATAAACCATCTCCCTCAAACACTGGCGACACAGCTGTTATCAGAATCAGTTGAGCAGGGTTTCTAACCACCTAAGGACGGGTCTCAGCCCAGACTTATTGGTTCAGAATCCTAAGTGATCCCGATGCATAGTTGTGGCTTAGAGCTCTTGTTTGGGATCTCAGAAGCCATGAGGGATATGAGAGTCAAACCTCATCTGAGTGCTGCTGGCCCCTCTGCACTCACTGCAGAAAGCACTGATTACTCCACCTTATGCTCTAAGGCTATACTCAATCAAAATCACTCTTCTTTTTATTGAGGTAAAACACACATGATCTAAACCTATCATTTTTTAGTGCACCATGGCATGAAGTAGTCACACTGCTATGCAACCACCACTATGGTCCACGGGCTGAACTCTTGTCTCCTCCAGCTGATGCCTATCCAACACTGATCCCCACCTCTCCCCCCTCCAGTCCCTGGCAGCCACCACTCTGCTTTCTGTCTCTAAGAACTGAGGACTCTAGGTAACTCATGTAAGTGAAATCTGATAGTGCTTTGCCTTTGTGACTCTTACAAAGCTTATCATGTTTTCAAGGTTCACTGCGCAGCATGTAGCAGAGCTTGCTTCTGTCACATCCATTCTCCTGACGATGGACATTTTCATGGTTGCCACCTTTTGGCTCTTGTGAATAGAGCTGCTATGGACATACAGGTGCAAATGTCTGAGCTCCTGTGTCCAGTTCTGGATACCTATCCGGAAGTGAAATTGCTGGATCAAATGGTAACTGTTTCATATTTTGAAGAATCGACATATTATTTCTCACAGATGCATGCACACAGGCTCTAATTTCTCTGCATGTTTGCCAACATTTGCTATCTTCTGCTTTTTGGTAGTAGCCATCCTCAGGAGTATTCCAAAAGCCTTAGCATAGCAATTTAAGCAGTCAGTACATCACTTCTCAGCCTTTTGCCTAAGATCAAGTGTAAGCAGTCAGTATAAACTGATCACACTTAACAAGAGATGAAATCCATTTATTATTTCTGAAGTGTGATTATTTCTCTAAACTGTGTTATGAGATCTCTATACTTTTCAAAGTGAGCTAGTCAGTGGGGCCGTGGGTGTTGAGAGGTGACTGCCTGCAGGTGTGGCGGCTGGACCCTTTGTTTCAGTCTGCTGTGAGTAGTTACAGTGACGACACTCACCTCCCCATGAGACACACTGAACCCTGGACTGCAGCCACAGTACTGCCAAGCACCTCAACAGCCCCCACAGAGGCCTCTCGACTCCTGAGCGCCTGCATGAGGGTCAGGTCATGGCTACCCTGGCAGGTCGGTGCTAGAGGTTGCAGGGACTTTCTGGAAAGCACTCTTGGAGATCCATCAGGGGTGCACAGTTCACGCCTCTCCTCAATCCAAAAGACTCTGCAAGCATTCAGTTTCCCGTATACTTCCCTGTCTGTTTAAAAGAACTACTGTGGGGCCAGGCGTGGTGGCACACGCTTGTAATCCCCACGCTGGGGAGGCGGAGACAGGAGGATCGCATAGGTTCGAAGCCAGCCTCGCTGGCTTCAGAGACCCTGTTTCCAAATAAGAAAATATAAAAAATAGGTATCTGGGAGTGTAGCCCGGAGGTAAAAGGGTTTCCAGGAACCCCAGTACCACACACACACACACACACACACACACACACACACACACACATAAATAAATAAAATAAAAATAAAAAATAAAAGAACTACTGTGGTTTCTAGTACCTGCAAGGGCCCTGACTGGTAAAAGTTTATGTATGTTAAAAATGTAAACGAATATAAACATGATCACTGAAAAAAAAATTCTTAAGCTGGTGGCACACACTTGTAATCCCAGTACTTAGGAGGCTGAGACAGAAGGATCATGGGTTCACAGCCGGCCTCAGCTACCGAGTGAGGCCTTCTGCAACTTAGTGAGACCCTGTTTCAAAATAAAGAATAAAAAAGAGTAGGCTGGAGGTATAGCTCAGAGGTTCAATCCCCAGTACTGCAAAAAAAAAAAAAAAAAAAAAAAACCCTCAAAAAATATTTATTGAGCAGTGCACTATAACCTTGGTAGTAATTTTTAAAATCTTTTACTAGTAGCAATTTATAAAAATCTTTTACCATCTATAAGTATATAATTCTTACTATATAATCTGTATACTATTCTTATTATATAATCATCAAGTATTTAGTGAGTGCCTACTGGCTTAGTAATAGATGAGGTAATTTAACACCCTATCAAATTAGAAATAAAATGTATGAATAGGTGAAAGGTTTCATATTTGTGTGCAAGGGTATAGAGACAGACATAGTCTGTGTTTCCAATAAAGTTCTAGAAGCAGAAGGTAAATTCAAATGTTTCTTGTTCTTTGTTTTTATTCATTCAAAATAGCTAGTAACATCAAACACTTAAAACATGTCAATATTGGCTATTCAGTTATTTTTTTTTTTTTGGCTGATGACATTTGATTACTTAGTTCTTGCTTATTTCTAAAGTGTAATAACATAATCTACCACAAAACATATCTTTAAAAGTTTGCATTAGGCTTTAAACCTATAAATTTCAATCCTAATTTAAAAAATGATGTAGTTATTAGTTTCAATTTTAAATAATTTTCTCCCACACAGAAACTTATGAAACTAATGACCATAAATAATCTAGCTATTAATTAGTTTTCAATGAAATTCCCACACATAGCACATACATACAGATAGTATATATGATTTTATCCTTACTACTCAAAATATGAATGTACAACACACAGTAGAGTTCTATCATAAACACATTTAACTTACATAATACAGGAGATCAGTGAAGAGGACCCCATAAGGGAAACAGCAGGAAGCCCTGTGGGCGCCTCCCACTCAGGGCGCAGGCCCTCGAGTATGCCCAGGCGGCGCCGTCCACCTGCTCTTGTTTGCTGCGGTTCATGTCCACCTCTAACCAGGCAAGCATGCAGTGGGGCTCAGTGTGATGCTAGTGTCAAAAAGTATGTGCCTTCTATAGAAAATGGCCCCTACAGAACCATCGCAACATAATCTGGTCTTGAAAGAAACACTCCTCCTTTGCAACACCAGAGGAAGGACTAGCTGTGGTGGACACCCTTCCAACATGACACCTTTCTAAGGGCTTCCCTATAGGCCACTCCATCTTAGGCACTGACTTGAGAAGCTGCCCCCTGGGTGGGACACCACTGTACTGCAATGCAAATTAAAATGCCACGCGCAGTTTTTAACTACTGTCACGTTGTCAGTGTCATTTAATTTCCAGTTCTGCTTCCTATGGGTTTAGCACAGTGTGTTTCTGTGATACTCTTCCGGTGCCAACACTTCAGAATATACTATCATTGGATGGGAAAATCCAGGACACAAAGACGAGTGCATCGTTGCTGAGATCTGAACAAGGACTCGCCGGAGCCGACCAGTCTTGGGATGATCCAGGATGTGGTTTTCAATTAGTAAATGGTGCGATTGAAGCAGAGAGTGACCCTCCTCTGTGACACTCAGTGCTCCCAGGAATCCACACAGTCTTCTTCACATGTTTCTAAGTTGGCAGCTACTTCTACTTCTTAAACACTTGGCCTTAACCTGACCAAGGCCCTAGTTCAGTTTCTATTTTTAAAAGCACCATTCTAATGAAAACGTCCCTGCCCTGAATTAAGCTGGGACTGTGAATTTCACCACTAGCTAGAGCTGTTATATCATAGAGTTTAGGTTAATTTGGTAGATATCGATTTTCTTGTCTACAACTCTAAAACTTGATTCGGCCTCCTTGAGCCATGTAGGATTTCTACCTGGGCTGCAGATGAGGGTAAAATATCCCGTGGAGAACTCCTTCAATAACCACATTTGGAAAATCTGAAAAACAAAAGAAAATGGCTTTTGTTACATGCATCAATAAAAGAGAACTGCATCTTGTAGACTCTAACAAGGCCAGGCCCATCACAGCTTAGGAATCTGCAGCGGGTGCACTTTGTCCCGGTTCGAGCTGCGCGTCACTCACGCTGCTCAGCCCCGCGCCATTCTCGTGTACCACCAGGCTGCAGGAATGTGCGGCCAGATTTGTAGCTTATTGATTTCAGAGATGTTCTAATGGTTAATGCTGCTAGGGCCCAGCTCTTTATCTGAATGTTTTCTCACAAGGAAGATGGATTACACTGGCAATTCAATTTCTAACAAAATCTCAATATACTTGAAGGAATTCCAAGATTTCTACTGGGAATACTTCACTGCAGTTTTTCCATTGTGGTTTACAGCAACATTTAGTCCAAGCTATCTTGAGCATACTTGTTCTATTACACTACAGAAAGATGGGGTGACAGGGGTACTATCTTTCTAACTTAAAAGTGCAAATATCCCACTAAAGCCGTCCTGTCAAATTTGAAAAATCAGCCACATTTTTGTAGGTGATTCAGAGAAGACTCAGAGGTGTGTTATACTGTACCATATTCCAGTTATCACTGCAGGTAAAATATGAATAGATAGCTTGACTGGGAGCCAATCTGTCTGATGGCTTAGATGCTCCTTAGGTTCTAAACTTTAATCTGTACATAGATGTATCCAGGAGCTACATTAAAGCGGAACACTTTAAATAAGTATATAGTTAATCCATCATCTCCAGGGTACCTACGATGTAAAACCATATACAAAGGGCTTGGGCTTCATCAGAGAATGAGGGAAGACTCTCTCAAGGACAAGGAAGAGGGAGTTAAGGGGCAGGCCATAGCAAAAGGGAGGCTGGAGGGCTCAGAAACCCACGTCGAGGCTGGCAGCAAGGGAGGAGGGCATGAGGAGGGCAGATGACAGAAGACACGAATTGTGCCTCTACCTGAAATGAAATGAGAAGCTACTTGAGCTAAGCGAGCAGGACCAAATAGCTGCCATTTGGAGAAGGGAAGTTTGAAATGGCAACTGGGAGCAAGGCGGTCAGTTCAATCAGCAGAGCAGTTCAAGAGAGAGACCCTGGTGCAGGGTGCGGAAAAGCAGATGGGCGCTAGCAAGTGGGGACATGCCTCAACGATGGATTAGATGTGACGAGTGAGGGAAGGGGAGAAGTCAGGTAACTCTTGGGTTTCTGGCTTGCATAACTGGAAGGTGGAGGGAGAAGACCCAGGGCGAGGGTAAAAGAGGTGATTAATTCAGTTTGGGACTTGCTGAATGTGAGAACCCTTGAGACACCAAGGGGAAGTTAAGCAAGTAGTTGGATGGAGTAACAAGTTCACTCAACAAATGATTGAGAAGCCTCTGTGTCCTGGATGGACACTGAGCAGCCATGTGACCACAGGTGAGTTGGCTAGCCTCTCAGGGTCCTTTTTAATAGCTGACTAAATTCCATAACAGCGCCTGCCTCATAGGTTGTTGGAAAACTGGTGAGTGCACAGAGCCGAGCCTGGAGCACGGTAAGTGTGGTTATTACTGCACAACGTGTCACGAGCCATGTCCTCCTCTTGCTACTGGAGTAGACGGCAATAGCAGGCCCTGTCTATGCCTGGGGCTCAAGTGCAATTGGGGAGGCAAGCAAATGAATAAAGAAAATATGTTTAAAAATATCTCTAGAGCTGGGCGTGGTGGCGCCTGTCTGTAATCCCAGTACTTGGCTGAGAAAGGGGGATCGCAGGTTCCTGGCAAGCCTCAGCTACTTAAGTGAGGCCCTCTACAACTCAGTGAGACCCTGTTTCAAAATAAAGAATAAGCTGGGCGTGGTGGCGCACGCTTGTAATCCCCGCGCTTGGGAGGCAGAGACAGGAGGATCGCGCAGGTTCCAAGCCAGCCGCGCGCGCTGGCTCAGGAGACCCTGTTTCCAAATGAAAATGTAAAAATAGGTCTGGGAGTGTAGCCCAGAGGTAGAAGGGCTTCCAGGAACCCCAGTACCACCAAAAATAAAATAAAGAATAAAACATAGGGCTGGGGGTGTAGATTGAAGGTAGAATGCCCCTGGGTTCAATCCCCAGTTTTATAAATGAATCAATAAATAATCTCTAAAATATTAAGTATTATATTTAGCATAGTAATGATACTAATAACAATAAACAGAGCTACTGATTTTCAACAAAATGCCCAAATGGGATACATTCCATGCAAATGGCACATATTCTTTTATCCTTTGCCATTCAAAATCTGAAACTCTATTTGAAGGTTAGTGAAATTATATCTTACACACATTTAGCTTAAATAGATTCAACTAAGATCAGCAAATAAAATAACTATGAATCATTCCGCAGAGCTGCTGATATGTTGGTAGTGTTTTGAAGGCAAAGAGGAAAAACAAAGCAGCGCACGAGCTAGACAGGGCGGGATGGGAAGGGGAGAGAGCCAGCGGAAGGACCCTGGAGGAAAGGCTGTGACCCAGGGGCCAGTGGGAGGCCCACGAGGCAGGCATCCAAGTGGTGGGAATGGAAGCGCTGCCTGTCCATCCAGAGCAGAGTGTGTACCAGAAGCCGGGGACTCCAGGGTGCACGTGATGGTGGTGGGCGTTGTTTGGGACCACTAATCTGGAGGAAGCAAATAGATATTCAGATAAAAAGTGAAAAGGATGAAGGGATTTTAGAACAAGGCCTACCAACCAGAGACCAATGATAATGTAAATGGGCTTTTACCTCTCTCCCTTTCTTTCTCATTTATTTCATTTCAAACTTTGATGTTGGCCTCACTGTAGCCTGGATGAAATGTCTGCTGATTTTCTGGCCTCTCCAACTAGCTGTGAGTTCCAGGCATGGGCAGGGCCCGTTATTAACTTTTATTTCAGTTTTGAGGACACAGGATGTATTAATATCTGTACTTATTGTGTACCATTCTTGGTTATGTGAGGTTTGTTTCATTCACCATTTTAATACAATGTCCATTTCTGCATGGATTACTCAAAAAACTTCCATTACTTATAAAACTCTCCTTGCCCTTGTTTCCCATTGAGAGGTAATGAGAAGGAATATGATTTGGGGTAAGGGTTGCTGTGATTTTTATTGGTTTTCATTTATTTAGTGACAATTTATTATAGACAGACATGGTGGTTCATGTCTGTAATCATAGTACTTGGGAGGCCGAGACAGAAGGATAACAGGTACAAGGCCAGCCTCAGCAATTTGGCAAGACCCTGTTTTAAAATAAAAAGTAAATGGGTCCAGGGGTGTAATGTCCCTGAGTTCAATCACAAGTCTCAAGAGGAAAAAAAAATATTGTGAACAACAACAACAACAACAACAACAACAACAAAAATTGACTGGGTGAAGAAGAAGCTCCTTTGGAGAGAACACTGGCAAAGGCTTAGGAACTGTGATACTCAGCCTAAGGCCCAGGAGATAAGAGATCAACCATGTACAAACCTGAAAATGAAGGGAGGAAAGGCAGAAGGAACCTAGTGGGGAAAACTTGCACATATGAGGCCCAGAAAGAATTCCAGGACGGTGGGGACAGAGCTTATGAGGAGGTCCTGGTGAATGAGGCAGACCACAGGCACCTGGCAAACCTCAATGGGAGTCTATTTTCGATGGAAATACGGTATTGTGCCTCAGCTGCATACTGGGTAGTGAAGACCATTGAGCAAGGAGGAGTTTATTTAAAATATAGTGTAGTGAGAAGAGCCTTCAGGTGAGACGCCAGAGACTGGAAGGAGAGTGGAAATCCAGGGAGACATCATGTGAACGAGGGGGACGCGGTGAACACCTAAAACTAATGAGAAGCAGAGCAGGATGAAGAATGAAGAGATGCCATAGGGTGTAGCCACACTGAGCTCATGGGGGGACTACAGAAAGAGTTGTTCTGAATTTTCGGAAAACATAAAAATGAAGAACAAAAAGTACATGGTTTTCAATCTGTTAAGAGGGCACTCTCTTGACTTCTAATGCCCAGAGAGAAGAAAATAATAGTTGATTATTAGTATTTTATGAGAGAACGTTTTAGGTGTAAGAACCTTAAAGACAGGCATACCTCTGACATTGTATGTGTGTGTATTTGGGGGATGAGTATCTGCAAATATAGTTTCATATTCAATATACCTGGAATAATATCTTGCTAAGAGGTCTCATTATACAAGACTGTAATGCAAGTCAAGTTTCTCTTTAAGTGTTAAGGATGTACAAGAATAGACCTTTTGTATAATACTTCTAAGATAACAGGAATTTAATTTATGAAACTGAGTCAAAACTAAAAAAAAAAAATATATATATATATATATATATAGATGGACTGGCCTTCCTATGCCAAGTTCCATCTATTAAAAATTCGGGTATATCCATTTACTCTCAAAGAGGAATTCCATTTTTTTGAAGTCTTCATCCACATGACCAACAATGCCCACTTATTGATCTTTCTAGGTTCACATGTCTCCCTTGCCGTTTCTTCCACAAAGGCTCCTCTTGTTCTTGATGGTGAAGGCAGGTGTGCAGCAAATGGTAGGTGCTGCTTAATAAGATGAATCAGATTGAAGGGTCATAAAGTATCTTCCCTTTTCCATTAAGTAACTTGGCTATTCTTGTCCACTCTCTACATTTCTGAAGGGGTTTGAGTTATGTGCATGAAATATCTAAACATAATACCTAGAAAAAGTACGTATGGAGTTTTTCTTGTTTTTTTTTTAATTTTTTTTTATTTTGGTGGTACTGAAGGTGAAACCCAGAGGCTTTCTACCTCTGGGCTATACTCCTAGACCTATTTTATATTTTATTTGGAAACAGGGTCTCACTAAATAGCTGAGACTGGCTTTGAACCTGTGTGATCCTCCTGTCTCAACCTCCCAAGCACAGGGGTTACAAGCGTGCGCCACTACGCCTGGCTGAGTTATTTTTTTAAGATAGTAAGAATACTTTACAAAACACTGCCTATTTTATTTAACATAGGTTAAGTATAACATTTAAACATATCATCAATGACTAAAACATGCATATTTGTTAATCATGGAAAGCAAGTACTTAAGAGATGAAATTATTCTTTACTGAAAAGATTCTGTAAGAAAAGCACCTATTTTAACTTGAAAGGGCTAGGGGTATAGCTCAGAGGTAGAACACGCCTGGGTTCAATTCTCAGTACAAAAAAAATCAGAAAATCAGAGAGCTACACACACACACACACACACACACACACACACACACACACACACAGAGGCAGGGTCGCTAGACAGAACAGGGCAGTGTCCTTGCCACCTTTCTCTCAGCTGACAGCTAAGTGGGCGATCAGAGCACCCTTGCTGAAGACAACAGCCCTTTTTCTCTCGCTAATGATAAGGTTTTATTGTCAGAAACAAGGAATGCTTTCAGTGGATCATTTATCTATCACTCTCTAGTTGGTATGCTATTTAGTAACTCTCAGAAACAAAGGTATGATAATACCTGCCTTGTTTATTTCATAAAGGTTGTTAAAAAAAAGTTAAATGAGATAATGTGTAAGAGACAGTAGAGAGAACTACACAAGAGAACACTAATTTTTAAGGGACTCTGGGGAATTTGAATTTCATAGCACAGAAAAAGCACTTAGGCTAAAATATTGATTACAGTTACAGTTAAATCAATTAACTGTGTCTAAAATATACAACTTTAAAAATATAGAACATATATTTGACTATCAAAGATGCTACAATCTAAATGGAATTGGAGATACACCTGCCATGTCTATGCACAGCTTTGGGGAAGAAGCACTTTTAAAAAAGGAATAGAGCCTTGAATTCAAATGCTTGCAATTGGGTAAAAACAAGCAGAGGCTCAAATAACACTATTGAAAAAATTAAAGATGATGAGTATCCTTCCCCCTCGCTCTCTTCTTACTCTAATTCAAAACAGCCTGGTAAGAGAGAAAGAAAAATTACATTTCTTCTCGAAAGGCTGGCCCCAATTAAAATTCTAAATGTCTCTTACACCAAGAGCACTGGTTTATTGGCAGATTATTAAGCCCTGGACCAATGTCACTCTGTTAGACCTGTATTAAAAACGTGGTTTATGTGGTGCAGGGTCAGATCAGTAAAGAGCTGTTAGCAGATGACAGGTTTGATTACCGCTGGCTGCAGGCAAGACGTATGGATCCCTGAGGAACAGCAGCACCGGCTGGTGGGACAGTTTGCTGGAAAGGTCGAGAAGAGGCATGTCAGCATCAGGGGACAACGGTAAACAGAAAACACTACAAACTAGCTTTGAGGGGATCAAACTGCTTTGTGGGGCTGGCTCAAGGTTTATGTATCTTATGGTGGGGTAAATAATAGAAACACAGAATGGATGGCACTGCACTCATCTTCTAAACATTTCCTTGTGGAATTGGAAGCAGATACACAGTCTGTACAATAAATCATTACTGAAAAGTGCTTTCTTAAAAATCTGGTAATATGATCACAGATAAAACTGTACTCTGATTACATATATGGAACAATGCAGAGCTCTGAATTTTTCACTCCTTATTATAGCTGGCCACTCCTCCAACTCCCTATCAAATATAATCTTAAAACCAATTTACGACAAAGGTCTTCAAGAAAAATGTATCTTTAAAGCCTTATACCGCAAGTAATTAGACATTTAACACAACCACAGTCCTCTTGGTCTGTGTAACTCCTGATTAACCAGTATTAGTTCTTACCTTGATTCTTCAGATTCTGTCTCATCAAAAGATCTAAAGTGTTTGTAAAAGAAAAGGAAAAGAAAAAGAATACGCTGGGTTAATGCTTACATCAACAAAGGCAGTATTCTTAGAGCACTAAATTAGAACACATTTAAAAAATGTTGTGATTTGTACTGAGCCTCAGCATGGCTGATAAATCAATCTGAGAAGTTTAAGAATGGAAGAATCTTGGATTTCTATTGTCCTGATGATCACCTATAAAGCCCAAGGTTTCATTACTATTTTTGAGCTTGTACACTAGAGAGCGGATTCCATTCACTGTCGCTGCTAATGACACTATTCAAGATACAACAACATATATAAATCTAACTTCCAGCAAATATACACACACAGGTTGGAACTGAACACACTGAGGACAGATTATTTGGTAAGTGGATATAATTTTGGCTGGGGCGAGTGGCACATGTTCCTAAGTGAGCAGTCTGTGAGGAGTTGAATGTGACTTTGAGTGTGAATGGCTCAATCATCTCATAGTTAGTGTAGCTTATTCAGGCAAGTCTGGTGGCAGTGAGAAAATGGATAAAAGCCTCTCCATGCTGGGATCTGTGTCAGCTTCTTTCTCTGTAAATGCATTTGCTCTTCAGGATGTTGATAACTTCCTTTTTTCCCTTAAATATTTTGGTACTGGGGATAGAACCCAGGGGCGTTCTACCTCCGAGCTACAGCCCAGCTCTCTTTTTATTTTGAAACACTAATGTTCTGAGGACCTCTCTTCGGCAACTTAGCTAAAGCTGGCCTTGGACTTGCAATCCTCCTGTCTCAGCCTCCCGAGTACTGAGATTACAGGCACGCAGCACCACATCCAGCTGCAACTGCCTTCTAAGGCTAGCTCGGCCCAAGTCATGTGCCCATAGCTGGACAAGTGTGGCTTGTTTCAGAGTTAATTCTGCAGAAGAGTATTTTTCAACTGTGGTAATATTGAATCTCTGGTTTCTTGGCAGACAGTGATTGGGGTCTGCAGCCCAACCATTGGAATTTCCTGAGGGATAAGCAGTAATGAAGAAAGAACAGTGGGGAAAGAGAGATCACATTGGAAAGCTTGGGTTCTGCCAGTACCAGGCAAAAGAGCTCAGGAAAGGCAATTTCGATGCCTGTGTTTGCACAACTATAAAATGAGGGAAGATGGAACAGAACATCTCTAAGGTCATTTGCAGTTTTCAAATCACATGAAGATGTACACCAAGGGGATATGTGGCTCAAGTACCACAAATAAACATATTGTTCATAAACGGGATAGATTTCATAATTCCCATTATGTAAACTCTCTCTATGCAACAGCACAATTTAAAAGGTCGGTTTTTCACATCTAAACAGGAGTTACTGGGCTATGGCCATTTGGCAGCAAGATGGGAATGACAACCTGGGAAGAATTCCTCTGACCACAAGCAGGGGGCAAGCGAGTGCTGTCCCAATGAGACACTGGGTGTGGTCTGCCTGGCCCTTGGGGCACCACTCTGGGATATATGTTAGGGCAGTTATTAAAGAGTAACTTAAATGATATTCCTAATATGTAAACAACAGTTCTTACCCACAACTTTCTGCTTTTGGTAGAGAAGGCAAGTGTCTCACATTGAGGAAATCAAGAAAGAGCTTGGGAAGTTCTTCATTTTCTAAAATGACAGCCTATAGGAGCAGAAAACAGAATTTAAAAACTGAATTTTGCCAGGCAATCAATCAAAGGAACTATATCAAAAAGTCACAACTGTCCATCAAAGTTCTTCCCAGCAACCTTCCTCATGATCAGTATGAGGAGTGGTCCCCATTTTGCCCACCAAGAACTCACATGGACATACATGCTGTCGCACTTTCTCCATTCATCTAGCTGGTGTTTACAGAGACTGAGGGACAAGGCAGTGGGGAACCAGGTGCATATGGTCCCTGTCTTCACAGAGATTCCAATCTGGCGTGAATAATTCAAAACCTGAGCATATCAATAATACTGCTGATACTACAAATTAAATTTCCTTACAGAGTGATAAAGAGGTGTGAGATACAAATATATACACGCACACATTTCCATTAGAGACCACTACTATATAGGAAATGCTCTACATAGTTTTCTGTTTAACTGAAAGATTTAGTTGAACCTTAGTAATCACCTGTGTCGGCATTAGGATCAACTGACAATTATTGCTATGTGGGCAGTTCCACTTAAAGGGTCAGTAACAACTTTACCACTAAGTATAAATCAGTGTATATACTGAAAAAATTTATAGAGTTCTTTCATTTAAGGAGCTCTGCTAAATATCTGACATAATGGCATAACTTTGTAAGTACTCAGAGATCCAAATTATGCAGTCTCAAGAAGTCTGATGGGTGAACTACACAGTGCATCTCATATCTGTGCATTTTTAAAAGATCCTGACAGAGAATGAACACTGACTGCCTATTTTATACCTCCTCGTGTTTTTCTCTCCTAAAGATTATGGGAGAAATGCAGCAGAGATAATAGTCTCTGGAATTAATAAAACCATTCTAAAGAGTCCTTTTTATTATTATTTTTGTGTGTGGGAGACTGAGGATGCAACCCAGGGGCATTCTACCTTTGAGCTATACCCCCAGCCCTAATTTTTATTTTTTATTTTGAAACAGGGTCTCACTGAGTTGCAAAGGGCCTCACCAAGTAGCTGAGGTTGTCTGCGAACTGAGATCTTCCTGTCTCAGCCTCCCGAATGCTGGGATGATTAGTGTGCGCCACCATGCCCGGCTAAGAGTTCTTTTTCTAATTTATCATATATGGGTAAGTTTCCCCCCAATAAGAACATTTTGTTTAAACAACAATAATGGTATATGCCAGTACTTGGGAGACTGGGACAGGAGGGTTGCAAGTTCTAGGATAGCCTCAACAACATTGCAAGACTCCCAGCAACCTAGTGAGACTGATTCAGAACAAGGCTGAGGACGTAGGAGATGGAATGCCCCTGGGCTCAATCCTCAGTACCAAAGAGAGAGAGAGAGAGAGAGAGAGAGAGAGAGAGAGAGAGAGAGAGAGAGAGAAAAGAAGAAGAAGAAGAAGAAGAAGAAGAAGAAGAAGAAGGAGAAGGAGAAGGAGAAGGAGAAGGAGAAGGAGAAGGAGAAGAAGAAGAAGAAGAAGAAGAAGAAGAAGAAGAAGAAGAAGAAGAAGAGAAAGAAAGAAAGAAAGAAAGAAGGAAAGAAAGAGAGAGAAACTGATGGAAGAGAATCCATCTACACAGCTGATTAGTGACAGCTATGTGAGGTGATACTCAAGCTACACAGCAAAAGACAGTCAGGTCAAATTCTCCACAACTTGTAAGCCCACAGATCTATAATATCTTGGTGTAGCTGTAATGTACACATTGAATTGCCCCATTCCTCACAAGGGTTTGGAATCCTGTTACCCCTTTCAGGATATACAAAAGCAGTGAGCAATTGCCAGTCCTGCCACGCTGAGCTCCTTAGCACCCATCCCTCCTGCTACCAGTCCCTGGAGAGCCAGTGCTGTCTGGGGCTGGCAGAGCCCACTGTGCCATGAGAGAATAAAACAAAGGTGACTGGGAATGCTACTTTATTCATTAAATAAATACCTACCGGGCATTTGTTATATAAGGCACTGGGATATGGGTCCAGTGGAGTGGGAGCCAGTAGAGAAGCCTAGCGATAAACACGCACGCACACACACGTATGTACACATACATGCACACATACACATATGTGCACACACACTATGTATACTTAGAGGACAGTGATATAGAATCAAAATACTTAAATACTTTCTATGCATTTATCCATGTATATAATATTTAATCTCTCCCTGATTATAAAAATAGAAAAATAAAAAGCTCAGAAAAAAATTTTAAAAAGCCTGCCCAGAGTCATAATTTCAGCTAATTTCCTTCAATTTATTTGGTGTTCACCTACATTTTTATCTATCCAAGAGGATGTTTTGGGTGCCCAGATGTCATTATTTCAGTGTCTGGTACTTAGAAGACTTAGAAATTATCACACATACAAACCTCCACTTGTATCCTGCCAGGACACAAGTTTTAATGGTTATCAGGTTGTTTCTGATACCAGTTTAAGAGGATAATACAATACCTATTTGAATAATAAAGCTTAATGTTTTAACAAATATGAAGATGTTCAACGGGGCAATAGTTTTCATTATCTGTACAAGTGGTAACTTTCAGATCTAAAAAAGTGGGGGAGGGTACAACATCCTTATCTCCACCCCCACCTTTTTAAAATAAATTAAATCAATAACAAGTGTGGGACACTTTTAATGACCTGAACTACTTAATTTCCAAGATCTTTAGACATGTCATCCATCACTGCAGTATGGAGGAAGACATCTCTTGAGTGTTCAGGGGGTTACTTTGGTTTTATTAATGCAAGATTTAGGGAATTTTAACAAGGTGAATTGTTTATTTGCCTTGACAGATCGGCTTACAATGCACTGGCTACATCTACAGCATGATCATTAATGACAAAAGACAGGCAAAAAGCTGTTTACACTGCAACACAGGGACAGGAATTGATACTGCTCAGCCTCCTGGCGTTCTTCAAATAGATGGACATATTGTTCCAGGTAAGATATACTGGCAAAAGGGAACACAGGGAACGCCAAAATCTTGTATTTACTTTTTCCCTGAAAATTGTTGATGAATATTTTCCAGAAAACAATGACTGAATTATTTCTCATTATTTACAGTTATAAAGAAGGCAGTACTGGGAGGGGGTGCTGTTAGTTAAGTATTCAGTTTTGGGGGGCGGGAATATTTCCCAAACTCTGTTAAGAAAGCTTGTATGAAAGAAATTAATGCTTAAGTCCAAACAGAGATAAAGGGTAATAGAGAGAATTCACCTAATTTAATATAATATGTACAAGTGAAACGACCGTCATTAATAAGCACAGAGATTCAAAAGAAGATTTAAATCAGTAGAACCAAATCTTTTAGTTCATAAACACATGACCTCACTCAGGAGAGACTGAGCAGGGGTGTGGGCCTCACAACTGCTCTACAAACATATTCTTTATTTCTTGAAAGATTATTGCTCTGGAGGAACCACCCTTTTCTTTCTTTCTTTTTTTTTTATTTGGTGGTACTGGGGTTCCTGGAAGCCCTTCCTCCGGGCTACACTCCCAGACCTATTTTTACATTTTTATTTGGAAACAGGGTCTCCTAAGTCAGCGTGCGTGGCTGGTTTTGAACCTGCGCGATCCTCCTGTCTCTGCCTCCCAAGCGTGGGGATTACAAGCGTGCGCCACCACGCCCGGCGGAACCACCTTTTCAAAGCGGTACACTGGCTCATCCTACACGTTTGGGACCCTCCACCAAATTAAATCACCTATCTTTATTTCACATCGAAGCTATTTTTTAGAAAATCACATTTCTGAAGCTCCAACCTATTTCTGCATTGTTTTAGATTGCTTACCTTTGTCTTTTGTTAGTCTCCAATGGCTAGTCATCTTTGTTCTTTAGAGAGGCAGTGTGGGATTCGGAGTATGTGGGTTTTGCAAGTCTTGTGTTCAAATTCTTTCTCTACCTCAAAGGGAGTGAAATATGTCTAAGAGTTTCTGGTACACAACTGGCATTCAAAAACTGTTATTTCTTTTCCCTTTGGGTATTTTTGTCCTATCAATCATTGACGACTTATTCTGCCCATTTTGGAAGTCTGAATTATTGTCCATCTAGTGAACAGCTCTTCTTCGTCCTCTACGATTCATAGACCCATTTGAAACGTGATAAAAGCTGATCATCCTGTTTGCAGAAAAAAATATTCATACATATCTAATTGTGCTGAGGCTGTAGGCTCTCAGATGGCATCACAGTGCTGGGCACAATTATTTGGCCAGGAACATGACACCCAAGTGGGCTTGTGCTAAAAGTCCACTCCCCAAGGGGCAGGCTGACCTTCCTGTCTTAGTTTTCTACTTTGTCAATTAGAACCCTGCTGGAGAGTGTGCCGCCTTGCTATGAGAATTCATTAATGTTTTCAGCTCTGGAATACAGTTGGAAATATTTGTCTGGCAGTGAGGCTGTATGGAAAAGGATTCTTTCTGATAGACTAACATTTGCTACTTCACTACTTTTAGAAAGTGGCTCATGTTCATGATTTCTGTGTCATCTACAGATATGAAAAAATGAAAAGCCAACATTGGGGAGGGTGCCTAAACTTGACAGAATCTTATAGAAAATATGATTTTCAACTCTTTTATTGCTGGACCAGAGTACAGCTGATGTGCATTAGTCTACCTCACCTGTCAAGATTGTGGGCCTGCATCCAGGCTATCTAACTGACGGCCTAGTGACTCTGGTGGCGAGTTCTGATGTTGCTCACCCCATTCCTGTGTGTGTGTCGGGGAGAGGAAGCTGGCATGTGTGGCCTGGCAACTAACCTACGCAGAACCAGTTACCCAGGGGTGAGAGAGCATGGCTACATATGTGCAAGTGCTGTGGCTCTCAAGTGTAGGTAGGCAAGAAGTGTTGGTTCCACAGGCATCAAATGAATTGAATAATCCCTACATTCCAATTTAGTGCAATATGATAAAACCCCCAAAGAAAGAGAGAGAAGAATAAACTTGAAAAGAAATTCAAATTTGGCAAGGTCATTCAATAGTGGGTCACAAGCATGGAATGAGACAGTGGAGGGCCCAGAGGAAAATGATCTTGAAGTTAGCTAACCATTCAGTGAAGGAGAGTAGCCCCTGGCTATCCAACATGTTCAAAGCTACTAGAACAAAAGGAATGTATGTTCCAACCAAGTGAAGAAGTCTCTCTCCAATCGAACTTTGTATAATAAAACCATCAGGAAGAGTAGGCTCCAGACACCTTAGGTTCCTCTGACACATGTGCAGATGGGAGAGAGGCTATAGATTACCAGAAAATGCAAGAAAAAGTTTTACATGCAATTAATCACTTAGGAATATATATAGACTAAAAATTATTATTAAATTACACAAGAAATGGAATTAAGTTATATGTGATATACTGTGTAACACACTTTGATATTATTACATCCAACTCAATAATAAAATTGGACAATTAAATATACCTTGTGAGAAGCAAAAGAAAAGAAAATTTATGTTCTTTATACAATGCTACTCAATTTCATAAGAATAAATAACTTTCATTATAAGGAGTAGAACAGATACTCTTTTAGAAATATAATTTTAAAAGATAAATGGGAAAAAAACACTCATGATCTACAAAAGCATTAACGAAATCATAGCCAGAATGGGCAGAAAAACATCATTGCTCTAAGCAGCACCTGCAAGCTCAGTGTTTACTCCAGGAGAAATATCTTTTTTTATTGAAAAGGTGCAATTATCATCATGTAACACAAATCACAAAATCCCGATTTTTCTCCCTTATCAGCTTTATAAAATCATGTTCCCAAAGGATGCCATTGATTAGTTGCACATGTTCTTTCTGTGACATCCTAAATACTTAATTGTCAGTTATCTTTTCTTCTTCAGCACGTAAAATGTAGTCACAAAATTACAAAGGGACTTGTTCTGCCTTAACCTCCGCGAGATGCCATCATGCAGCAGAAAACACTGGTAAAATATCACAGGGTAACGCTGTCCGACAAGGGAGACATATAAACACTGTAATGATTTCCCACGAGTTTCCATTTTAGAAAATTGTCACTAAGGCGAGCATAAACGGTGACACATCTCCACTGAGGACACGGTGAAATCGAACGCTGGCATTCTAGTTAGGTCCAAACCTACCCAGCAGCCAATTATAACAGGAACAGAACATCTTGTTGAAAACTTGGACAAGACCACTTTGCTAACCTTCCACAATCACCGTACAAGGCTGCATTGTTTTCACTGATTTGATCCTTTTATTCGTTCAAAACATTAAATGCACACTCACATGCTTTTCCCGTTGTCCATCAAGGTTGCTATAAACTGCGGGGAACTTTCCTGTCACAAAAGCCAGGGCACTGAACCAAGTCAGAAGGCTTAGAGGAGTCCTTTAAACCCCTTTCCTATTCCATCTAGTTTGGTTTGAAATGTCTGATTTGGGGGCGACAAAGTTCACTGCGACAGTTTTTCCTTTCTTCACCACAAAAGATGCTCCATACCCACTTCAGAGGTGCTGCTAAGAGCAGGGAGGGAAGAAAATCAATACCTCCTCACTGCAGCAAGTGGGCTGCATGACACTGCCCACAGGGACCCCAGCACTACCAAGGAGGTGCTGCAGTTCTCGGGCTCACACCCACACACCCCTCAGCACTTGCACACATTTCACAAAACGAGCCACAGCAAGGTGAGCAAAGCCAGCCAGTAAACAGACGCAGGAAGGATAATGACCATCTGAAAAACAAAAACCAGATGTGCTTCCAGAGGACCCATGGCACATGCATCCTTTGTATGCATGACACCATTTCCAAGGTGTGTCGACCCTGTGCCTTGGTAAAAGCTGCTCTACTCAGAGAATTTGAGCAGACATTTGCTAGGGTTTCAAAGGGCTTTACAGTCTATGTTGCAAGAAATCTGAGGACCTGCACTAAATGCTGAGTGCTCAAACGGGCCTATTTAAGGAGCAAAGAATCTGTGTAAAGAAATAATGTAATTTGCCTTAAGAAGATTTAAAAAGAAAAAAAAGAATATCATTTTTTATAGTGGCTAAAGAGATATCCACTTTCTTTTTAGGCTATTTTAGTATCAAAACTTATGCTCTATGTGTTTCTGGATTATTTTTTCATATAAAATGTTATTCTCTAATAAGCACAAAGACAGTGCTGAGGACACAATGTTTAGCCAATAAACATGGTCTTGCCCTCCTAGGGCTTACCATCTGGTGGGGAAGATGGATGGCGTTCAAAGAATTATAATAAATGAGCGTGAAACTGCAAACTGAGTTAGCACCTTGAAAGGAAGTAGCTAGTCTCCTTGATCATTAGTAACAGAGAACCCTAATTATCTCTCAGGGTGAAGAACAACTTCCCTGGAGAGGTGACCCCTGAGCTGAGTTGAGTGAGGCAGCAAGGGTAAAGGGAATGGGGTATCCCAAACACAAAGCATAGCTTGTTCCAAGGCTGTGGAAGGTATAAGCATGATAACAGAGAAACTGGAAGGTGGCCAGAGAAAATAATGAAGCTGGCCAATAAAATGGGAGAATAAGCTGGAGAGGTTGGGTGGGGCTTCCACGTCACAATTGCTGATGGGGCTTAGCTCTTCACACGTCCACACCCACTCGGGACGCCACTGACCTATGAAAAGTCCACTGAGCATGAACAGGACTTTATCTGTGGATCCACTGCAGGACAAGTTCAAGGTTGTCCTTCCTTGATACCGCTTGTGCTCCAAGGAAGGAAGCAAATCTCTGATCCTAGGGATACATTCAGCTTTGAGCCAATGATTACAATAATTTTCTAAATTGGGGTTTTGAGACTATTCAGGTACTGAACATAGAAGCTCTATACTCTCAGAAAACATTGTAAAGAAGCATGAGAAAACCTTTGTCCATGGTCAGTGGACTTTTTATAGGTCAGTGGTCTCAAAAGTGGCCTTGGACATATGGAAAGTTAAGCCCCATCATTAATTGTGACTGAGGAAAAAAATATCACAACTTATATTTCTACTTATTTTTTTAAGAAAGGCAGACTGCCATGTGCAGCGCCTCATATGGATGTGTCTCGAGTCTTGGAAGCTTGACTACCCTACATTCTCCTACAAATGGACCTTAAGAGCTTGTTTATAGGTTCTAGCAGGGGAGTGCAGTTACTCATAACCCTTGACCAAAGACCAGTCCTCCTCTATTCGGGGAAGGTCATTCTCTTCAACTGAGTGTGCAGCTTTGGGGGGTGCACATGGAGCGGTGAGGGAGGAAGGGGACACCCACCTAGCCAGTCAGATCAGCCGAATTAACTCTGGCCATCAATGGGGTGATAGAGGTTGCAACCAGATTGCCCTCACATCCTCTACTTATTTTAAATTACAAAAAAGAACAAAAATTTGTCTTTTCTAATGTTTAATGTGTGATTTTATAGTAGTACATATGTGACATTTATTATGAAATACACATAAGCTGGAATGTTATACTAATGATATATTGTCCTAGGCCAGTTGATCATACCTCTCATTAGAGAATGGTAGAGTTTCTAAGAGCTAGCAAGCCCCATCTGTCCAGCTCACACCACCTGCAACAGTCTATCCTATCCTCGTTCAGCCTTGCGCAGACCAGGTGAAGGTGCAGCTCTATTCCTGGAAATGCTTTCCTACCTCTTTTCAAACCACCAGCTCCAAGTTATTCTTCGAGTCTCAGCTCATGTGTTAGCTCCCTTGGCAAATGTTCCCCAACCCTCAGGTTTTTAATTATAGAATCATTTTTATGTGATGTGACAATTAATGCTGGGTTGAATCCTATTAACTTTCAACGATTTTAACCTACCAAATAGGGCAATTTTCATGTGGCTTATAATAAGGACAATATTTATTCAATGTCTACTCTATGTCAGGTTCTTAACCATATTTAACTCTCACAATACTATGAGACATTACCATTATCTAAATTCTACAAGTGAGGAATTTGGGGCCCAAAGAGGCTGAATTACATGTGCAGTTTCTCAGAAGGTGATGAGACAGTTGCTTTTAGAACCCATGCCTCTCAGTTCTGAACTACTATTCAAAATGATGCATGTATCCACTGATTCATTCATTCATTCTCCAGATATTTATTGACATTAATGCATGTACAACAGTGCCATGCTACATAGTTTAGTTTCTTATTGAGTTTTGTTAGAGTTTTTTTTTAATCTTTCCAATAATTTATGACATTTTGGTATTTATAAACCAATTTATGTCACAGATAAATTTAAGAAAGCCATTGAAATTGATGGATTTAACATATATTCTCAATTTTTCTTAGATTTTAAATTTTTCTTAACATCTCAACTAATTCTTACAATTATACAAGAACTTTCAGAAGTAAGGCAATAAATTCTATTAATCCTTCTTTTACATAAAACAAAAACAAAAACAAAAACTGAAAAGAAAGGAAAAGAAAAACAAAAGGATCTGGTCTCTTAATATTTTAAAACCTGCCTGACAACTAATGATCAGATCAATTTTTTTTAGCAAATGACTGGATAAAATCACTTCAAAGTCATATATTATGGCTGGAATGGAGATCTGCAGTAGAGCACTTGCCTAGTGTGTTCAAGGCCTGGGATCAACAACCAACACTACAATGCAATAAAATACAGTCATACTATACAATCTGCGAGATGTATATATGTTCTAAATAAAAATATGCCTCAACTATGCACCGAAGATAACAGCAGAATTTATAAAACACTTTCTTGGTAACTCAATAGGAAAAAAAAATTCTAAAAGTAGGTTTAAACTATCTACTTATCTGTAAGTCAAAGATAAGGTACTAATCTCTGACTTATGTTGCCAAGAAAACCAAAACTGATTTACTAATTCAAATTAGTAGTGAAGCACTGATTTATCATACAAATTATATTTATAATTTATAATACAAATGATAGAATATGGAAGTGCTATTTTATTTAAGAATAAATGGTAATCACAACTAGGCTTATAAGATGTTGGCTTGCTGGTAGCCTCAGGAGACAGGATTTTAATGAAAGATTTACAATTAACATAGCCATGAGTGTTGGTGCATTGATGGTTTTAAAGTGCTTGAAAATAATTTGGTCTCTCTAGTCCCTTACACATTCCTCCAACTGCCTAGTTTATTTCTCTGGTTTATTTAGCATTCTCTATATATTGTATACTTTGACCAAGCTCCAGTATAGCTGGATTTCAAGTTGTATAATTTAAATGGATTAGCCTTCCTAAGTATACATAATACTATCTGCTCTGGAATTAAGACACCATGTATGGGACTAATATCGTTTTTTAAAATAAATAACTCCGACATGATTTCATATTTTTCCAGTTGTAAACAGTACATCAGATTACTTAGGTGCTACAGTGATGCAATCAATATTTTAAATAAATTTAGGAGCTGGGTGTGGTGGTGGCACATGCATGTAATCTCAGCATTTGGGAGACTGAGACAGGAGGATCCTGGTTTGTGGCCAGCCTCAGCTACTACTTAGTGAGGTCCTTTGCAACTCAGTGAGACCCTGTTTCAAAATAAAGAATAAAAATAGGACTGGGGGTATAGCTCAGAGGTATAATGCCCCTGGGTTCCATCCCCAGTACCACAAAGAAAGAAGGAAAGAAAAGAAAAGAAAAGAAAAGAAAGGAAGGAAGGAAGGAAGAAAAAAAGAATGGAGGGAGAAAGAAATAAGGAATTTTAGGAACCCCTGATGAGTCAAGCTCATGATCAGTTCTTAGTGAAAATCCAGTGGGAAATGGCTAGAGAATGTGACAAGATACATAGAAAGTTCTTAGAGAAACAACACAAAAAATGAAAAGGAACCGTTGTGGAGATGACTCATAAGTCTATAGTTAAAAACAAATCTATATAGCAAAATAATAAAGAAAAGTGGGAGGAGACGTTTGGCTTCTTCACTGCAACAAAAAATATAGTCAAGGAGGAATTATTCATATACAACACACAGGAATGGTCAACAGCCCCAAAGGATGCCACCAAGAGAGAGAGAGCACAGTAGCAATAAAGATGGGACTGGCTTCATGGTCATGGCTGCCAATAACTGTACTGTTGGTCCAACTCGGAACCTGTTTTCTAAATCCATGGAAATAAAAATACTTTCTAACCCTTATCCCAAATCTAGAACTTAAGTAAATCCTCCATAACTTGGAGTTAAATTACAGATATATATTAAGGGTCCTCAACAATGAGCATGGACCCTTTTCTGGGAGTTTTCTAGATCACAGCAGTCTTTTCCTGATGGGCACCAGGTACCAGCAGGAAGTAGCCAGTGGGACTGTGTGGAACATCGGCATTCTCTGAATATTGTCCACTGCCGGAGGCCTGACACAGTGTCTACCCGCCATCCATTTTCCCCTTTTTTCTTATTAACGGAACATCAATTTTTGTCAGACTGTGTGGCAAGTTGTCAAGCTAAAACAAGCAAACAGGCATAAGAAAAGCCAATGAAAATAACATAAGCCCTCCCAATACTTCCTAGCTCCCTTGGCGTGTGACAAGGGTCTGGCCAGTAAGAGGCCAGTGGAAGTCTCTCACTGAGAAAGAGGCTTCCTTAAAGCTACTGGCCAGGCTCCATCAGTCCTCAGGTTTTGCTTATTTCTTCAAGCCCTTCCTCCCTTTTCTTGCATAATCTTGGAAATTAGCTGTAGGGCAAAAGAATAAAAACTTTCCAATTCTTGATAATCTTGAGCCAATGCGAAATCCCAATTACTTACCACTGTACTTCTCAATACTTGAGAGACACAATTTTAATTAAGACATCTTTTTTTTTTTTTTTTTTTGGTGGTACTGGTAGTGGAACCCAGGGGCTTTCTACTTCTGGGCTATACTCTCCGACCTATTTTTATATTTTACTTGGAAATAGGGTCTCACTAAGTTGCTGAGAGCCTCACTAAGTGGCTGAGGCTGGCTTCGAACCCGTGCAATCCTCCTGTCTTAGCCTCCCAAGCACGGGGATTAGAAGCATGTGCCACCACGTGTGGCTAGTTAAGTCATCTTATTGGGTTATCTGTGATAAATCACAAACTCCTACAGATATAGGCAACTTCTTCTGTAGATCATAAAGTCTTATTCATGACCCATGGAGCAGAGTACTGGGTAAAATACATAAAGTAAAATTAAATTATAACTATGTACTTACTTATCTACCTAGAAAATCCCCCAATTCTAATATTCTATTTTTAATTTACTTAGTACTAGTTAGAATATTTGTAAAACGGGAAAAAAGAAAAACAATTTTGATATTCTATTTTTAATTTATTACATTAGGAAGGTCTATGATATAAATAACATCATGAAAAATGAAAAAGCAATTAGGTTCACAAATACATTGCATGGTCTATAAAAAGTAAGGAAAAGACCAATACATGAAAAACTTGCATGCCTAACTCAGCAGGTACCATGAACACACATTATGAGACAGTAAAGAAATCAAGCACACAGTTAATGAGATGAGACTAAACAAAGAAAAATGTAAGCTGGTTATCTAGAAAAATCTCCTCCCAAATTGAGTCTTTTAAGCAAATCATAGATAGTATCCCTATGGAAATGGAGTGTTTCATTAAACTTATTTTTACAAAGGATTGTCCAAATCACAGTGGAATGGGCCACAGGGAATAGTTTAGCATTAGCTGGTAGAAGAAGATACAATTTTACTTTAATAGGTCTTTTTAATCACAAATTTTATGATCTTTTAATAGCTTTCTATTAAGAACAATTAAAGAGAGATAGCAAGGACTACACTAATATTCTAGCAGGTCAAAATGACTATATATCTATCTATATATAAAAATCTTCAAGTAGAAGTTTTACATCCTGAAGATCTTAGGTAAATTTGAGAGAGAAACAAACACTTATGTTTTAAAAAGAAAGAGGAAGCAGCAGCCATAAGACATGCCGCTGGTGTGTCAAGAGAAATTTTTGGATTCTTTCTCATCCCTGCCCATGGGTGTTTCTGGGAAGAGGTACTAAGAGATTAGGCATGGGGCTGGATGAAGGTTCAGAAGCACACAAAGGGAACACCAAAAGCCACACAGAGATCAGCACCTGACAACCCACAGACTATTATAGTTGGGCAGGCACACCATCTCAGTATCTACTCAGCCACCTTCATACCCAGCCTGTCCCAACTGTCCAAAGAGGGAGTCAAGGGAAGTACCTGGCAGTGCCTGGTAGGCATGCAGCTATTTCCTGCCAACACATCTCTCTATGCAAAGGTTCAGCTGGGTGTGATGAACTTAGGGCAGCCAATGATCAAATGAAAATGACATTTATTATTTCATAGTCAATTAGAAAATATAGGGAGGGAGTTTTGGTTTATAAGAATTGTGCAAACTGTATGTAGTTGTTATTAATTTTTGGCTAGTTTTTAGGCCCTCTATACTTCAACTTCTTCATCTGTAAATAGGCTCAGAGGTTGTAGTCAGGATGAAACAAGATTCATGTCTGCAAACTTGCTAGGGTGCCTGATACATGGTAATCTAGTAAATATAGATCATTATTAAAAGCAAAAATGAAAATTAATAAACACTTGGCACAATAATATAAACTACCATTACCATTAGTAGATGAACAAAAACAATCTACTAGAGAGGCTGAATAATTGGAATAGCTACTTTAAAGAAAGAAAACACTTTCTTAATGGTTTTACTTATATCACTCCTAACTTTTCTTGAAAAACACTTGAGTTTTGTATGTAATCCAATTATGCTTTAACTTCCTGGCTCCTTCCTGGAACAGGTCAAAGCAAGCATTTGTTCTACAGACATTTTTACACAGAACTCATTTAGCCAGATCTTTAAGGCACAATCTCATGGACCTGTAGGCTGAGCCATGACCCAGCTCTGCTTTACAAAGCCCTTCTGTGCACTGGTGTTGCCCCTCTTCTATCAGAGAAACCTCCAACCCACCAACCAGCTATTTCTTCTTTCTACTAGCTCCCTCTTTTTTTTTTCCCACCTTGTCCAGTTTAAGATTAATAATCTACTGATCTATCATCAGCTGATCCCCTGAACCCCTCCTTGTCCCCCTGCCCCACCCCCATGCCATCAGGCTGAATCCCAGCAGCCTATTCTTCATACCTCAAGCCCAGGTGCTAAACTCAGTGAGAAAACTTCACAATACAAACACACTTGTGATTACTTTCCTCTGTGTTATCTGGTTTTTATCCACTCAATTCTAGCTCCAGAGGGCAGAACCAAATGTGCCCCTTACCACCTTTCACTTTAGCTTCGAGCTCTTATCCTCACAATGCTGTCTGGCAATCTTAATACTTTTCCTTAAGGACTGTGGTTCTCAAGCCTTAGCCAGCATCTTGGTCATGTAGAGGGCTTGTTAAAGCCATTTTTTTTTTTTTCTGGTACTGGGGATGAAACCTAGGGGCATTCCACCTCCAAGCAATACCGCCAGCCCTATTTTTTTAGTCTTTTTATTTTTATTTTATTTTTTATTTTTTGGTGGTACTGGGGGTGGAACCCAGAGGCTTTTTACCTTTGGGCTACACTCCCAGACCTATTTTTTATTTTATTTGGAAACAGGGTCTCACTAAGTTGCTGAGAGCCTCACTAAGTAGCTGAGGCTGGCTTCGAACCTGTGCGATCCTCCTGTCTCAGCCTCCCAAGAGTTGGGATTACAAGCGTGCGCCACCACACCCGGCTTAGTCTTTTTATTTTTTAAACAGGGTCTCAATGAGTTGTGAGGGGCCTTGCTAAGTAGCTGAGGCTGGCCACGAACGTGATCCTCCAGTTGCAGCCTCCTGAATGATGGGATTACAAGTGTGTGTCACTACGCATTTTCTGAGTCCTATCTTGATGGTTTCTGACCTATCTGGTCTTTGATTGGGTCTAGCTACTTGCATTTCAAAAGAGGTTCCCTAGTATCCAGGTGATACTGGACCAGGAACCACACTTTGAAATTTCACTGCTGTTGAAGAATCCGCTTTCACCCATTTTTATCCTTTCTCCTCTTCTTTTATCTCTGCATCCTGTTCTCTACCTTCCGGCTCAGCTGATAACAACTCTTCACACTTCAGTGAGTATACAGAAGCCACCTACTGGATCTGTCTCATTCCCACCCCCAGCTTTACCTCCCCAACATTTCATTAACCTTCCCCTCCTTCCTTTGCCAGACTATAGGAAGCGCCCCTCCTCCTACCAGAAGTCAGCTTCTATAGATTTGCTCTGACTCTCACTCAGCCCATCCCTGGATGCTCTCAAATAGTTATTTCTTTAGCCACTGCTTTCTTGTTTCTGCCTACTTACTATCTAACTCTATCCATCCTCATGCATCCATCCATCCATCCATCCATCCATCCATCCATCCATCCATCCATCCATCTTTCTCAGAGGCATCATTCTACCTCCATGCTATACACCCAGTCCTATTTTATTCTTATTTTGAAACAGAGTCTCACTAGGTTGATGAGAGTCTCACTATTTGCTGAGGCTGTTCTCGACCTGTGATTCTCATGTCTCAGTTTCCTAAGTAGTGGGATTACAGGTGTATGCCACCATGTCCGGCTTCTCTGCTTTTCATGGAAAAGTTCTCAGAGCGTTCCACAGGTGCCATTTCCCTCTCTGATCTCTGGTTCACGCCATCCTCTGCAGGTGGGCTTCCCCCCTCTCAGCTTGTCAAGGTCACAGACCTTGTCCACGTTGCTAAGTTCAGTGGCCGCTTCTGCCCTCGCTTTATTCAACCCCTGAGCAGTCACCACTCAACCAACCACTTCCCAAAGTCCTGAAATTCTTTCTGTTTCTCTTTGACTCTTTTGGCTTCTGACGTATCACACATTCATTTTCCTTTTTTGCCTCTTTCTTTTCCACCTGACTCCATAACATTTGGATTTTTTTTTTTTTTTTTTTTAGTGGTATTGGGGTTCTTGGAAACCTTTCTGCCTCAGGTTATACTCCCAGACCTATTTTTTTATATATACTTTCTTATTTGGAAACAGGGTCACTTAAGCCAGTGAGGCTGGCTTTGAACCTGTGCGATCCTCCTGTCTCCGCCTCCCAAGTGCGGGGATTACAAATGTGCAACACCATGCCCAGCCAACATTTGGATATTTTTCCTGTTTTTTTTTTTTTATTGGTGCACTGTATTCATACATCATAATGGGATAAAAAAATACTTTTGTAGACATACATGCACACATCGCCCAGTTAGCACCTACCTGATCCCCACCCCGTTCCCTCCCCATCCCTCCTTCCCATGCTTGGCTTAGTGGTTGACATCTAGTATTATAGCAAAATTAACAATGATAATCTCACATAACAGTTTCATTTGTCTGATACCAAGCTTTTGATGACTTAAAGATAACATTTCAATATTTCTTTTTGCTTTCTTTCTTACCAGAGAATATTTTTTTCTTTTTTTAGGTGAAATTATCATACATTTATTTATTTATTTTTCAGAAAAAAATCTATCCTAATATGGAATATGGACCCTAGATACCCAAAACGATCTCAAAAAAGAACAAAGCTAGAAGATGTATATTTTCTGATTTCAAACCATATAAAGCTACAATAATTGAAACAGTGTAGTACTGTTATAAAGGCAGATATATAAACCATTGGAGTTAAATAAAGGCCTAGAGATAAATTCTTCCATATATTGTCAACTTATTTTTGACAAGGTTTCCACGAACATTTGGTGGAGGAAATAATAATCTTTTAACTAAATATTGTTGAAAATAATAATTACATTAAAAAGGATAAAATTAGACCCTTACCTAACAACATATACAAATATTAACTCAAAATAGATAAAAGACCTAAATATAAATCTTAAGACTATAAACTTTTAGAAGAAAATCTGGGTCATAAAACCTTACAACACTGAAATTGGCAGTGATTTCTTGGATATGATTTCAATGGCACAGGCAACAGAAGGGTAAACAAACTCCCTAAAAAAAAAGTTGTATATCCAAAGACAATGCAAACAGAGTTAAAAGTTACTGATAGAATGGGATAAAATATTTCCAAATGCTATATCTGAAGGTATATTAATATCCCAACTAGAAATCCTAAAAATTAGCAACAATAAAGGCAAACAATACAATTTAGACATAGGTAAAAGACTAACATAAATAATGAATCTCCACAGATAACCAATCTTAGTTGTCTGTTGGATGGAAAATCTTGTTTCTCTGGTTCTGGTGTGTGTTACCTATTTCTTCTTTGTAGTTAATCTCTTTGAGTATTTTCTCTAGCGCTGGTTTTGAAGACATAAATTCCTTCAGTTTCTGTTTGTCATGGAAGCTTCTTATTACCCCATCTAATTTGATAGAAAGTTTTGCTGGGTAGGAAGTTTTTGGCTGGAAGTTGTTTTCTTTCAGAGTTTGGAATATGTTACTCCAAGCCCTTCTGGCTCTCATGACTTGGTTTGGGAAGTCTGGAGTGACTCTAATTGGTTTGCCTCTGAATGTCACTTGGCCCTTTGTTTTTGTTGCCTTTAAGATTCTCTGCTTGGCTTCCACATTGGTCATTTTGACAATTATGTGGCGTGGGGATCCACTTCTTCAATCCTGCCTAAAGGGAGTTCTATAAGTTTCCTGGACCTGTGTATTGACCTCTTGCTCTATGTTTGGAAAATTTTTTGCTATTACTTCCTTGAAGAGATTGTTGATCCCTTTGGTTTCACCTTCTTTTCCCTCCTCTATTCCAATTATTCTTAGGTTAGCTCTCTTAAAATGGGCCCATATTTCTTCAATGTCAGATTCCTGCTGTTGGATTTTTTTTTCTAAATTAGAAAGTATGCGTTCATTTTTGGAGTGATCATCTTCTAAGAGCGAGATTCTATTCTCTATGTGGTCTAATCGGTTGTTTGTACTTTGAATTGAGACCTTTACTTCATTGATTGCATCCTTTATCTCTTTTTGGCTCTCTCTGAATTCTTTCTGAAACACCTCTATTATTTCTACACTTATTTTCCTGATTTGATCTTCTAGAAATCTCTGAATTTCTGTTTTATCAGTTTCTGAAGTTGTGGGGTTGTGGGCATTCATTGCTCCATTGTTATTCCTCTTTCCCATGATTTCGGAAGTTTGTGCCTTCTCTGGGTTCTTCCCTTGGGTCACTACAACTTCACTTAAGGTGCTCTGGATCTCGAGTCTGTGGTTTCTCAGTCCACACTACTCCTTTATTGGGTTGTATCGCAGAGTTTCAGACCCAGGGAGTCAATCGAGGCTGCTTTAGACCATGGGGGGTGCCAGGTTGGGCATTCTCCTGTGGTGTGATATCTCTGCCACCACCACTCCCCCACTGGGTCAAGTCTCTGGGAGTGCAGTACTGGGATTTCTCTCTAGGGGCCACAATTTGGCTCACTGTTGTTGAGTGCGCTGATGGAGTTGTAGTGGACTCGGTGAATTCACTGCTGCTGCCGCTGGTGGCAATATGGCACTGCTGTCATGCCCTCGGCCGTGAGGCTGGCATATTTCTTCTCTGTTTTTGAGCTCCGCTCTGAGTCCCTGCAGGGTGTCCTGAGCCCAGCCCCTGGGAGCTTTAGATGCTCCCTGTGCTGAGAAATCTGCCGAATTCTGCCTGGCTGTTCTGCAGCTGCTCACCTCGGCTCGCTGTCCACCGCTCCTCTCTGTAGCCTGGTGGGCTGTTGAGTGCTTTGGTCTGGAGCCGTCCGGTGAACTTGCCGCTGCTGCCGGCAGTAAGGTGCTGCTGCCACATCCTTGGGCATGAGGCTGGCGTATCTCCTCTGTGGCTCTGAGCTCCATTCTGAGTCCGCCTCTTCTCTGGGGCCTGGTGCTGCAAGGGAAGATGGCACCCGCGCCGCGGCTCCAGCCGCAGCACTGTGGTCTGGTTTCTTTCTGGTGTCTCATTTTTCCAGCCCTCTTTTTCTCTGTCCCTTGTAATTACATTTTTTGTTTCTCTGCTGATGGTGTTTTCTGGCTATGAAAGGCACTGATTTTGTGGTAATAGAGACTGGTTGTTAGTGGGGCTCGTAAGCCCCGCTTTTCTCCATCGCCATCTTCCCAGAAGTCCTCCCATTTGGATTTTTAAAGATAAGAGTTGAGTCCCTCTTCTGTCCATACTTTCTAACTAAGTGAGCCAATGGCCATAGATTTTAAAACCTTAATGCAAATTCACATCGCTAGGCTGGACTCCTCACCTAGATTTCAGAATCAGAGAAATAAATATTTGCCATCTTCACCTGAATTCCTTGCATATATCTTCCATTTAAATGTCTGAACCATAAAGAGGCATTTCCTTAAACAACGGAAAACACTGCCACTCCACTGCCTACCGCCTTCCTCAGCTCAGCAGTGGCAGGGCCGCCCACCCAGCCAACACAGATTGCTCAGGAAGCTGCAGCCACAAGGTCTTCAGTCTTTGGAGCCACCACTGTGCCCAGCTCCTTCCAGCTGCATGCTGTTGTCATGGCCTTCTTCCCATGCTCGACAGGGTTGCTGCTCCCCATTTCTAGGTCTCAGCCTGACTACCCGATCAAGCGCTCATTCTCAATTTCTGATAACCTTTGTCTCACTTCTTTATCTGTTTCCTTTATAGTACTTGCAATTATTTCATTATATGAAACTTGGTTTTCCATATTGGCTTTCAGCTCCAAGAAGGCAGGATAAGTGTGTCTCCTCACCACCACTCCTGGTGCATGCCTGGGGGCTCTTCCAGATGCTGAGTCAGGGCCAACAAATGTAAATACTGAGAAGGATAACTAGGCTTTCTTTATAAAGATAAGCCTTCTAACTTAAGTCTTCTGATGAAATGTTCTGTTTTGGAAGATAACCAGTACCCCTGAAGCAAGCATTTGATCAAAAACAAATGCACGCTGAGTTCACAGGAGAGCTGAAGGGAGGGTTAGAAAATTAAGCAAGAGGCTTGCTAAGAAAAAATAAAAACATTTAGTATCTGCAGAATGTTTTCTAACTTGTTATGTGGCCTCAGAGATACTGGGTCACTTAATACTCAAGATCACCATTGAGGTAGAAGATCTCGAGAGCACTGTATGGAGGAGCAAATAGACTCTGAGATGTTTAAGTGACTCTTGTTCTTAATAGGTGACATCCAAGGGCTCCAAGGTGGACAGTGTCTGCCTCTGGGCAGGAGACTGAGACTCTCTCCCTCAAGTGCTCTGAGGGTCCTTCTCTCTCCACCTCTAGTTCTTTGGGGTCATGTGTTACCCCAGAGATGAACTCACAGCCTTTTCTTAAGCTCTGGAGCTCAGGTAAGCTGTGGCTGACCATAAAAGCAAATGTCAACCAAGGAGGATGACAAAAGGAAGTAAACAGGAGGGTCAGGAGACTCCATGCTGTAGCTTATGAAGTCCTAAGAAAATAAGCCATTGCTCATCTAAATCTTGGGGGAAAGAAACCAAACAGAACATGGCGGTTTCATCTGGCATCAGACTAACCCTTGCTATCCAAAGAAGTCCCTGTTTGACCACTTAATAACAGATCATTAAAATTAGAATTTCAGGATGAAAAGGGAAATTGAAAACAGCCTTTTGCAAGTACAAATTTTAATGCACACAGAAAAATGCATACTGAAAATCAACTAGCCTAATTTTTCTTTAATTTTAAATCTTATTATCATAATAAAGGCTAAGTTAAACTTAAAACATTTGCTAATATTTTTAATGCAGTCAACCATGTTTTCATTTCTGGAAGAAGAAAATAGCAACTTGCTAGAGCAGTCTGTCTTGAATACACTTTGGCAACTAGAAAAGTAACTGAATTGGGCAGCAAATTGGACTCTTAAAACAAACACCTCCCCAGAAAAATGCAGTGAGAGGAAGCTTCCCAACTGTGATAACTTTTCTTGTTTTGTCTCACTGATATTTCCTTATGAGGGTTTTTGGGTCAGAGTAAACTGGAGGACTGACTGATGTGACGTTACCTTCGAAACTAATTACATTAAACAGCAGGTGCCCACTTCAAATGTGAAGGAGAATGTGAGATGTTCAGGGAATTCAATGTACTTGGGGTTAATGCTCTCATTTTTAAGAACTTCTTTAAGCTTAGATATCCCTTGTTCCAATAACTGTCATTTGTATAGAGATAAAAGAAAGATCAATGTGATAAATCGAAATAAAAAATTATAAAATACATGTTTTCGAGTATGGAATCTGCTAAAAGAATACATTGAAATGTTTGAGTGCTTGATAGTGAATTGGATAATCACAATTTTAGGGAATAAAAACTGCTGTTCAAGTTAGAGCTTTCAACAGATTGTAGTGATGATCATACAAAGCACAAGTGGGAAACAGGCTACAGGGAGAGGGGAAGGATCCTGTCTGTCTGCATGCTCTACCAATAAACCCAAAGCTTTTTGCAGTGCTCAGAATCTAACCCAGGGCCTTGGGCTTGCTAGGCCGGCGCTCCACCCCAAGATCTACACCTGCACTTTCTAAACCCAGTTTTGATAGAAGCAGCATTTCTTTACTGATTAACACAAAAAGAGATAACTGTGGATGGGATAACACTGATGCTGACACCTTATCAAACCAATGATCACCATGATTTTTCAGTGGCCTTCGATTATTAATGTGACAAATCACTACAATTAATATGAACATTTTAAAAAAAACCAAAGCACATTTTTTCAAATATAACAACTTCATTCTAAATATGAACAGAAACAAACCATAGTTTATTTATTTTATTTATTTTTATTTTTATTTTTTGGTGGTACTGGGGTTCCTGGAAACCCTCCGGGCTACACTCCCAGACCTACTTTTATACTTTTTTATTTGGAAACAGGGTGTCTTAAGTCAGCGTGGCTGGCTTTGAACCTGCGCGATCCTCCTGACTCCGCCTTCCAAGTGCAAGGATTACAAGTGTGCACCACCATGCCCAGCCAAATCATAGTTTAAAATAGCTGTTGATCATTTTGTCTCTTACATACATAGGATCTTGATGAAGTCTGAGTCTCCGGCCTTTCTACTATGACAAACTAACTACTGGTCTTGTCCTAAAAGCCCTCATCAGTGATTCCAGTAGACTTGAATCTAAGATGCACACAGCTCAGGTGATTTACATTGCAGGTAGAAGGTGTAGAGTATGGCTAGATATTAAAAAAAAATGTTTTAAAAACACAAGTTTTAACTGTCATAGGCAGAAAAGCACAGAGAGAAGAAACTGTAAAAGAAAACTTTTATGCAAAAGTCAACAAAATAGGTAAAACTTAAATATCATTTAAGAGAAAAAAATAAAGGAAAGGAAGTGAAAGAATAATCAAAATACAACCTAAATTGATGCCCTTGTAAAAATGTCAGAAAAGCTCACTTGAGCTTGAGTCTCATACACTTTTGTCTTTGGGACTAATTTTATGATTATTGTTTTAAATATTGAGAAGAAAATATTACTTGCTGAAAATAAAGCTTTTGTCTGACTTTCTCAATCCCTTTTTGAAGAAAACAGGTAAGGTTTGAAAGTAAATATTCAAAATTTTATTTGAAGTAGATTAATAACTACTGATACCTTGTATTATGCATGTATACTTTTATCACTCTGAATTTAAAGAAAACTCCTTTGTAAATCACAGCCAGAGTGACTGAAATGTATAAAACTGCCTTGGAACAAAGACTTGGGGTCCTTGTCAAGACTCGACTGCATTGGAGGGACTTGGACCCTAGCTCGAGCTAGCTCCCCAATAAACCCCTTCTTGTTGTTTGCATTATTGTGTGTGGTGGTGGTCTCTGTCACCCTGGGGTCCTAGAGTTTGATATAGCAATACGTATTACACTTTAGCAATGTGTTTAGCTATATGAAAAGCCACTCCATTCATCAAATCAAGGATTATGTTAATGATTTGCTCCTTCCTAAACAGCTCTCATGGATTTCTAAGTAGGTTCCCACTGAATATCACTAACATTTCTCATACTTAGTGGATGGCATACTATCTGTATATTAGGATACCTACAAAATTCATTCAAAAAGGGGGGAAAATTCAAAAAATTCAAAAAGGGGGAAAGCATGGTAAATGCTTTCCCCCTTTCCCAGGAACATAAGTAGTTAAGTTGCATGAGTAATTTAATTTGCCACAACATACTACATTTTACTTGCTAAATGAAATATGATTAAACATGTGTTAAAACAAAAAGTGAATAAGCACAGTGGATTGTGGCAAGACAGGCCTTCAGTTTAATTCCACTACCACAGGAAGCCCTGGCAAGTCCTGAAGCAGGGCAGGTGATCAACAGATTCATCTGCCTATCATTTTCTACTATTGGAGAGCCAGGGACAAAATTAACACTAAAAATGCTTCTAAAGCTGGTCGTGGTGGTGCACACTTGTAATCCCAGAGCTTGGGAGGCTGAGACAGGAGAATCTCACAAGTTTGAAGCCAGCCTCAGCTAGTGAGACCGTTTCCAAATAAAGTATAAAATAGGTCAGGGAGAATAGCCCAGAGGTAGAAAAGCCCCTGGGTTCCATCCCCAGCACCACACACACAAATAAATAAATAAAAATGATTATTCCTTGGGAAACAAATATGTTTGCGAAAGGAAATGACTAAGGCACAAACAGAATGAAAGTTAATGACTTTCTTCCTACCTTTTCTCAGATCCTTGCCTTCATTCTCTTTCTCTTGCCTCTGGGAGTGTAGCTTCCAAGAGCTACATTTAAAATATGGCCATCAAAGAGGGCGTAGTGGTGCTCACTTGTGCACACTACTAGCATTTGGGAGGCTGAGAGGTTCGAGTACAGCCTCAGCTACTTTGTGAGGCCCTTTGCAACTCAGTGAGACCCTGTTTCAAAATAAAGAATAAAAAATAGGGCTCAGGGTTAGAATGCTCCTGGGTTCTATTCCCAGGACCAAAAAACAAAACAAAACAAAAAATAATAGCCATCACCTTTCAAGGTGCTCTATATTGCAGGGACACAATCTACCAAACCTGAAGTGAATTACTGGAAATATCAAAGACTGATGGAGAGAGCTGGGTGTGGTGGTGCACACCTGTAATCCCAGTACTCAGGAGGCTGAGACAGGAGGATCACAGGTTCAAGGCCAGACTCAGCAACTTAGTGAGACCTTGTTTCAAAATTAAAAAAAAAACAAAAGGCGATGGGAGTATAGCTCGGAGGTAGAATGTCCCTGGGTTCAATTTCCAGTACAAAAAAAAAAAAAAAAAACCAACAACAAAGAAAGAAAGAAAAAGAAAAAAGAAAAGGGAGGCATCACCAATTTCACCAATTGGTAGCGTGTATTTGATATTTGATTTTTTAAAATGTCCAGTTTATAATACGAATTGTTCAAACTATACAGGCAAAAAAAGCAGATCATATGGGCATGAGACCCATTTTGAGACCAAGATAAACAGTCTAAAATTGGATTGTTATAATGGTCACACAACTGTTTATTTATTTAAAATGTCTGAATTGTACACTTTGTGTGTATTATATGGTATATTAATTAAACACCATTAAAGCTGTTTACAAAGTGCATTTTTTCATCTTTTCATTCTCCTGTAGCTAGTATTTGAGAATTAACTGTCAGGTGATTAAGCTAAATACTAGCAGATGCTGACCAGTCATTTCTTGGGTCATGAAAGACTGAATAAAGCCGATGCTCGGTGTCCAGTGTGCCACGAGAATAGGAAGAATTTTTTTTCTTTTGCTGAAAGATTAACTAAGCACACCTCTTTTTGTACATCTAACTGTAGGGCAAGGTAGAAATATTACTTTTCTACTAAAAACATACTATAAGTTTTGCCTGAATTAGGATGTCAAATGAGAAATTTAAAGTAGATTTTAATAACTTAATGCATAACTACCTGAAGAAATCAATTCTAACAATTTTGTTTTAACTTCTTCACAATCAACACAGTGGTAGAAATGGAGTGCTGGCTTACTTTTAAAGCATTCAGATATTTTCACTACAGTAACATCTGTACCTTTAGCTTGCCTTTGACCTCATGGACACAGCTTTTGTTTAAAACAAGGCATGAGCATTATCAATATAAGAGGCCCCATTCCTAGCCATTTACAGCAACTGTTGAAGAGAAGGATCTCTCTCTTTTCAACTTCCTTTTGAGTCTGACAAACCTGGTACTAATTACTCTTGTCTTCCTATCTTGGACATGAGAGTTTGTAGTCAAGGGAAAGCACTAAGTAGGTATTCTATACATCATACTAGATATTGGAGAAACAGAGAATAAAGAAATCACAGCAGCTATCCAAAGACCCTAATTCAACACATTAGCACTTTGAATACGGCCCCTTCACATTCAACCCCTCCCACTCGCCAAGCTTGTCCTCTTATGTGAGAACTTTTAGAAATTAGTTGGGTTTTCTAGTACTAGAAGAAAAGACAAAGAATTATTAAGTGCAACTCCTTTTTGTTAAATAAGCAAGTTAAATTTCATCTGCAAAGCCTTTATTACCAGGATAGAGTTGAGGTAGAAAAGAGACAGAGTTAGCATTGCTCGGGGGGCCAAGCAAATTGACCTCAACTCTACCTCACAAACAAGGGAAACTATATAATGAAGTGTTTCCATTATCAGGAATAAATGTTACTGAAATGCTTTCAGAAAAATCATTTGTAAGTTATACCAGTTTATGAGAAAGAGCCCAGTGAAGATCTGCAAAGTTCTGCAGTTATGGGTAAACTTTAATCATTATCAAATTTATCGTTGCATATTTGACTTACATTTAAAATTACAAATAAAAATTTAAGTCAGGTAAGCATGACTAATGTGTATATTATTAAATAATGAATACATGTTTTATTATGGAAATGTATTTACTATTTGTTCACATTGCTTTTGACAAGATTTTTTCAGTATTTAATGAGTCTGAAAGGGATTTAGAAAACAATTCAGAATCAGTAGGTTAGCATATCCTTACATAAGTCATTGTTGAGCTCTAAAGTCATTGCTGGACACAGTTTCAAGGGAAATGTTTATAAATTCAACATCTGTAACTACCTATTATGGAAAGACATTTCAAAACCAAATGTAATGCTGACAAAGGACACGGGTGGACAGTTGTATAAGCAGAGATGGCACAAATGGTAAGCAAGAGGTGAGCTGTCAGCACAACTGTGTGCTCATTTTTACTTAAACCAGGAGGCTCGATGGTAGGCACCGTGTAGTATATATGAAGATTACCTAAATTTGCTCCAAAGGAAGAGGACAGGTTTTGTTTAGTTTTCTTTAAATATCACATGCTTAAAATTAGTATTCTGTAACTATTACTCTATTTGTTATTCATTGGAGACATCTGCATAAATGATGACCACAAATGTTCTTTCGTTAAAAGCACGAGTGCATAAAGTGACCCCATCACATCAGATTACATTAATTCATGTTTTCATTTTGGTAGATATGCATGGTTTCCAAATAAGAAAATATTTTTCCTTGGGATTTTGGGGCAGGCTGGTCAATCCTTCTTGGCTTCCATCCTGGTTCCCAAATCTACACCCTTCTCACAATGCAGTGGGCATGCCGGGTTGCAGGCTGCTCCTTAACTATGGAAGCAGATCAATAGCAGCTGAATGCCATCTGCTTCGGGCCGCAGAACAGAACCAAAGTGTAAGCCATGCATCTTCCCTTATTGAAAGGTTATTTTATGCAAGTAAACAATTCATCGTCTTCTTGCACGCTTGATGCTCATTTACCACTTTGATCAATAAAATATGCAAAACAACAAAAAATTGAATCCTAAGAGCAGTTCTGATGCCAGTGTGATAGTTAATCAATACCCAGCCTCTGTTCATAAGGGCGAGTGGTGGGGGTACTCCTATTGTAACCTGAGAAACCCACAGTGGTGGACGCAGCTCCTTCTGAAAAGACTGTTTTAGAAGAGAAAGACATTACATTTACCATGTAGATTAAAAAGAACACATTCTCCCTGAATAAAATCAAAACACACACCCCAACAGGCCTGAATGTTACAGACTCAGGCCAGTACTTCCCAAAGCTCAAGAAAAAGTAATTTGGGCTCACATGCCTTTTAGAACCTCAGAGACAGATACTGGATGAGATCACTGACATGGGCCTTTGGACAGCGCCTCTTTCAGTGCTAAGCTCGGCCTTATTAAGTCTTGGTGTTCAATGTATTCATGCTTCAGGTGAACTCAGTTTTTCTTCTAAAAACAAACTGCTCTGGGAATTTCTCGTGTACAGTGTTTCTCTTAGTCATACCACAAGCTACCTTATTATATTAAACCTCTTGACAATTGGTGCAGGCAGAATACTTTTCTCCCAACAAAGAAAACTATATCATCTCACAGATGATACTGTGTAAAATTCCTCAATACAAGACTGTTCCCTAGCACAATACAAAGTGCTGAAAAAGCTGGACTGTTTCCCATCTTAACTCGATCTCTCCTGCTGAATTCTAAACTTTAGTGCAGCACAAGAATAAAATATAAAATAAATGAGGTTTCTTCCTAGAAAGTCTAATAAGCAGTTGATAATAAAAATACTGGTATGTGAATAAAAAGTGTCCCCTGGAAGATGGCTTTTCTTTGATATATTTTCAGATTTTTTTGTATTCTATAAAACTGACAAATTATTAGTCAAATAATCTTCAGTGTTTCAGATAATTATAACACAGTTTAAAAACCTAGTCATTTTATTCTTTTAGCCTAACTACTGAATTCCTCACATTTTTATACATTTCTCTAAATGGTAGGTATAATTTGTTATTCAATAAACACATCTTGCCTTATTTTTTCCACATGCACAACAAAATGCACTATTAAAATGCTAAGTGATATGTGGGGGAAGTGAGCATTGCTGTTTATTATACAGGAGAGAGAAGTGAGTATTAGAAATCTTAACAGGATATTTTTAATATGAAAAATAAACAATGTAAAATCTCACCAAACTTCTAGCAATACATGTTTTATGTCATTTCACATTAAATACTACTACAAATAACATTTTTTACAAAGTACTTAACTAAGACCAAAATTTCCTCAATATTCTCCATTATGAAACAAACTAAACTTTAAAACACCAATTGTGTGGAAATATTTTCCTTGTCCTACTCGTGGCTTCCTAAAAACTCAAACAATAGAATTTTCTGTCTAGGTATCATTTTAAAATCATCATTCTGGAACTGTACCTACTCACATCTTTTATTTCCTCAGAATTTTAAAATGCTACATATGAATAACAATTTAAATATTTATTTAATTCAAATAATTGTGCTGAAATTAACAGCAATAGCATGACTATAGACGTGCAGTCGCTTTGAGTCAATGACCCAACCAGTGGCAAGGGTATAATTTAAAGGCAGAAATTTCCAGTGCATGCACCGTTAGCCACAGTGAACCTGTTACTGCTCTAAAGGGAATTGTTTGCCTCTTATTAGATTTTCTACAGCACAGCCATAAGTGATAAATGTACTGCTGTACTCACTGTCAAGTTAATCAATGCTGCCAAAGTTTTGTTGACCTAACAGTAATCCATAAAGTGAGCAGCATTTTCTCCATCCCTATGACATCTCAGTCCACGGAAGGACTACGAATCTAAAAGTAGCTTTATCCAGGAAAGCGTGTGCGTGTGCCTGTGTGTGTGCGTGTGCGTGTGTACCCACACGTGCACATGCACACGGAGAGGAATGACTAGAGCAATAGATCACTGACAGGACAAATGCACGGAGTGATTTTCAAAATTAGTTGTATCATGGGTTCCTTGTCTTGATGCGACAGCATTTAAGATCCTAGCCTCAAATAAAAATCCACATTCGATGTTTAAACCCTTAATGAATAACTGTCCTAATGGAAGATGATTTCTTCCAAACACTCCCTTCCTTACTTCAGAGCAAAACAGCGTACACTGCCTCAAACCTTCGAGAATCTCAAAGCAAAAAGAGCCATGTCTGGGACATGGTTTGCGCCTGTCTACAGTTCAGTGCACCGATCAAACCCAGTACAGGGCACCCGTAATAAGAATGGTAATGTGGATGAGACAAAAAGTCCACATTCTGCTTCACTGTAAATCAGGGCATGTGAAAGGCATGACCATTAGAAATGAGAAGAGAGAGGAAACAACAGGAGAGGAAATTCTGCCCTGCAAACAAACTGCTGCTGAGCTTTCACAAGCAATTACAGACATATGAAATATGAATTGCAATTGATTTTTCTTCCTGGGGTCACTGTGCTCTGTGTTTTACGCACCCTAGGCATTTATTTGGGCAGCAAACTGACAAGATTTTGTAGAGTGACCTGAGCAGCGTAATCTTTGCTCAGTGGCGGGTACTTCATTGTGGCTTCTCTTCTTGACACTTGTCCCTCCCCAAAACTCACCGGCGAGGGATTCCTCTATAAAGACATGGAACAATGCAATTACTGGTGTAAAGGGCTGACGGAACCTGACCAGGGGATGCTCGGCAACCTTTTGTGTGTGCCAATGAAAAATAAATAGCATCAATCTGAAGAGTGACTTTCGTCCTGGTACCTCTACAGCAAATCCTCTTATTTGGCTGGTGATAATACAACAGGATTACTAAGCTCATGCGATTTGTCTCACCAATAAAAAATAACAACAGAAAGTTGTAGTTTTAAGAATATTACACATTTCTTGTATTGAAGGCTTTTTTAAAACTCTAACTATAAAAGATCAGATCTTTATTTGCCCATTTTCCACGAATGACTGATTATAAGGTCTTCTTGCATTGTGGTCTTCAAAGAGCTCCAAATTGTGAATGGTACTGGTCAGGAGACAAATTAGTTTTTTATCTCATATTTGAAGAACTTCTCGTATTTCCTTTGTATCAATTTAAAGGTATTATATATTTTTTCCTGTCAGAATACACAGATTTTCAATCTTTTGAACAACTATGAAGAATTTTGCAAATCTTTCCAAGGTCTGGATATTCCAATATATTTTTAGCTAACACCCTTCTTACTATACAATTGTACAAATTATATTACAATAAAATGCCTTGTAAACATAATGGCCAAATTATGTAAGAATAATTATAGGAAAACATAGGTTTATAGACTAGGAATTGTCAAATTGCTTTCCCTAAAGGTTGTTAAAATTTGCAGTTCCCTTAAAGGTATATGGAACTGCAAGTTCCATATTTCTTTGTACCCTCACCAATGATGGGTGGGTCATGTACTTTGTTTTAATTTTCTGCAGATTTAAAGTATATTATCTCAATAATTTATTAATCAAACTTCTTTTTGATTAATAATGAAGTGTCTTTTTCATTTTTATGAACCACTTATAATTATTTTTGAATGAATGAATTGTCAATTTTCTTACTGAACTGTTTTCTCCTCAGTGATTCGTAAATGTTATTTGTGTCACAGGAACCTTTTCTACACATGGCACATATTTTTCAGTCTATTTGTTTTATGATTTGAATTGGTGGTGACATTTCTGGCTGTATACAATTTAAAAATTCTTATGTAGCCAAATTTTGCCACATCACGTAATAGCAAAATATCCCTATCAACTCAGAGAATATGACACAATGAAATACTGCATAATGAAATCATATAGATATGACTCATCTGAATCTATCTTTCAAGCTATTGAAGAATAACCAAATTTATAAGTTCATTCCCAGTAGATGGGGATGGGCTAAGCTAAAGTTAGGTCCCCTGAGACAGCAGGGGACCCCACATGGGTGCCATGCAGAACTGAGATTCTGGTGTGGAGAAGTGAGACCCATACTCTAAGAGCTATAACAGAGGGTACAATGTGTTGGGATATCAGTCAACTAAAGTGTGCTAGGGTTAAAGAATATCACATCTGGGCATGGAGAACCGAGAAAGTTCCCCTGAAAGAAGGAGGAAAGGAAATGAGTCTTGAGGGGGTACTTTGGTAAACAGAGATGAGAAATGGGGATGATACATGTTCAGGGTAAGGTTAAAGGAGGGGCCGAGGCCTGGGGACAGTTAGTAAGTTAGTGGTAAGGCTAACACGCAAGAGCCATCCCACCTTGGCCAGAAAGAACAAAGCAGAACTTAATGGTGAAGACAGCAGGCTGGCGTGCAACTGAGCACTCCTAACTAAACACAAAGAGCTTCCAGGGCACAGCCAAGGGATGAATTTTAGGGAAGACAGCATCTTCTTAAAGAAACTAACAAAGGTCCAGATTTGTCCAAAATAGTACAGAGAAGCCTATCCAGCAGGGGCAGAATGAGACAAAGAACAGTGATGCTGAAATAAGCAAGCCCAAGGCGCAGCAGCCTGAGCGGGAGGATGCTGAACCTGGGTTTGAGCATAAGGAAGGTCTCTGGGGAGCCTGAGACATCCAGGGTTAGTCTCCCATGCTGAATGGTTAAAGTAACAAGAGAGGCAAATTCTGGCAGCTCCAGCATCATATCCACACTGCTCTGGTGCTGTTGTCCTATCCTCCCACCCAGGTGGATACAAGGAGGAAAGTTGGTTTATTTGTTTATCTGTATCGGAAGGTGCTCCAGGAACAGAGACAACGGAACCTCACCCTGAATCACTGCCAGGGTCAGGGAGTAGAGTAAACAGGCTACAAGTCACAGTGCCACTGGAGTTTTACAAAACCAATACCCACTCCATAAATGAGCAAGAGAAAGTAGAAGAGGAAAAAGCAGGGATGGTTTAGAAAATGTTATTATACTTTTAGGCCTTGCCACAACTGGAATTCACTCCAGATTCAGGTGTGCAGACGTGAAGGTTGCATTCCATAAAGATAGCTGACCACTGACACCCCACAAGCAAGAGTCCTCCAAATTCTAAGTGGGAAAGGACTTTTAAAACAAAGATTTGAGCCAGGCATGGTGGCGCACACTTGTAATCCCAGCATTTGGGAGGCTGAGACGGGAGGATTGGGGTTCGTAGACAGCCTCAGCTACTTAGTGAGGCCCTTTGCAACTGAGTGAGACCCTGTTTCAAAAAATAAAGAATAAAAAACAGGACTGAGGATGTAGCGCAGAGGTAGAAAGCCGCTAGGTTCCATCCCCAGTACCACACATACAAAAAAATAAAATTTGGGGAAAGAGAGCACCTTATTTAATAAACTGTAAGCACCAAAGGAAGAATGTCTTTGTGTGTGTGTGTGGTACTAGGCATGTTCGGAACCCAGGAACATTCTACCTCAAAGCTATACTCCCAGTCCTATTTTATTCTTTTTTTTATTATTATTTTGAAACAGGGTCTAAGTTGTGGAGAGCCTCACTAAGTTGCTAAGGCTGGCTGCAAATATGCAATCCTCCTGTCTCAGCCTCCCAAGTACTAGGATGATAAGCATGTGCCACTATACCCAGCCAATAGTTATTTTAAAGTTCTAAATATCTGCTACTACATTATTTTACTTACTAAAAACCTATTGATGTAAATGTAGCAGGGGTTTCACTCAAGACAGTAATCTTAGCTCAGTGTTCCCAAACATTTTCATTACATACCCCTTGAATAAAAAAGGGCTGAAACCAGGTGGTGGCGCCAGTCTATAATCCCAGTACTTAGGAGGCTAAAACAGGAGTATTGCAGATTTGAGGCCAGCAGATCACAGCAACTTAGCAAGACTCTTTCAAAATAAAAAAATTAAATAGATCTGGGGGTTTAGCTCAGAGATATAACACCCTGGGTTCAATATTCAGTGCCACAAAAAGAAAAAAGGTTCTTTGTAATATATGTTCTATCACACGGAATCTCAATATGATATTTAATTAAAATGTACCCAAAAAGCATATTACCAAATGAAAAATGACTGAGCCCTTTGCCTAAGAGATACATATTTATTTACTTAGATCTGATATGAAATAATACTATGTCAATTATGTATCATATAAAGCACCCTCATAAAATATTTTAAAATAATATGAAGGTGAAATAATATTTTAAACACATTTTATCTTATTGTATTTACTAGTAGTACAAAGAACCTTGCCATTCTTATTTAAAAAGACAAACAGTGATATTTCCACGCATAAGCTCTGTATCTACATATGCTCTGTTAGGTTGGAACAAAGCAACTGTTCTTCATTTGTGCTCAAGAACGCTTGAAAATTCCATCTATTTCATGAAGACTTGGCTTTAATGACTGCCATTGCTAAAAACAATGTCTACAAAGACAAGTAGAACAGACAGCTGCATTTACTAAATCACGATACTAATTTTTTCAGTTGCATTCACCAGTAATGCAAAAACTTTCTGATGAGATCTGGCCAAGTTATTCTCTTCTTTCTTGACGTCACTCAGTTATAGAACAACTGGAAAATGCTGCATTTAATAAATTTTTGGTAAAAGACCAATTGAGACTTTTCCTGTGGAAGATTTCTGAACAGGCTCAAAATCTCTTGCTTCTAAGTTTTAAGGGAGGCAGAGAGCTTATAGGTTACACACATTCATTTGACAATGAAATCCCATAATGACAGCAACTTTTTTTTTTTTTTTTTTGGTGGTACAGGGGAGAAACCCAGGGGCATTCTCCCTCCAAGTGACACCCCCAGCCCTATATGGGGTCTCACTGAGTCGCAAAGGTCCTCACAAAGTAGCTGAGGCTGTCCACAAACCTTGGTCCTCCTGTCTCAGCCTCCCAAATGTTGGGATTACAGTCATGGGCCACCACGCTTGGCTCTGACAGCAATGTTTTAAACATCCATGTTCAAGATGTTCTTTCCAAAGACACTCGCTGTCCTACCTGGTATTCCGAGGGCCTTCACTCTGCAGGGCCAGGTGCAGCAGTGCCGCACGGAGCTTGCAGGATGCTGGCTCTGTTCCCGCGTACGCTGTTCCCCTCTCCTTTGATCATCAGTCTGTGGTTTCATGGCAGAGCTGTTGTTGAGCCATGTATGCGTTCTGTGCGGCTTAGTGGAACACAGAAAATATGGGCCCTAAACCCACCCTGTCAGGCCCCACACAGGCGATAACAAACAAGTCAGGGTCCGAGGGTCAGGCCCCTCATTATAGGAATGTCCATAATAGGTGATGCCCCAGGCTGCCTGATGTTTGTACTCCTAAAAGTGCCAGTGTCCGTATACACAGAAATACTAACAGGTCAAGTCTACTTCTTTGGTACATAAAAATGAATAAGAATTGCTGGCTGCGTCCTGCACCGCTGTGGACCATGGTGCAGGCTCTACCTGGGAGAATGGCCGGTGGAAAGACACGGTTGCTGCCCCTCAGGTAGAAGACTCCCACACGGGCACTCTTCAGACATGTTCCCTTGACCATGAAGGTATTAAAGAGGTCAAAAAATGATTTGTATGCTGGTTGCTACTCTGCTGTTCAGTGAGGAAAACCAAGGTACCATACAGACAGGTTTAGCACATGGGCTTAAACAAAATGATCTGTACGCAGGCAGAGTGACTTCAGGCAGGCAGTAGGGAGCCAGGCGGCAGGGGGGACCACAAGACAATACAGGTAAAGCCCAGAACACGGCCTTAAGAGATGTTTAGCTGTGAATTAGTGAGTAAGTGAATGACTAAGTAAAAAAAATTCATCAGAACTTTCTAGGCACAACATTCTGTATCATATTTAAAATTTCTGCCTTGTCTGGTCCCAAAGAGCATTTTAAATTAGTCATGGTTTCAGTTGAATTACTGAGATGGTTCCTAAAAGAACATTTTCTAATTCAATTTTCATGGCTAAATAATTAAGACTAGGCATTAATCCCTGAGACTCCTTGGAGTCCTAGGGATATTCTGGAACTTGGGGAAAATATGGACAAGACATATATGCCAAAGAAGGCCCAGATCTAAGGAAGAACCACAGCTGCTCTTTACCATACGCCTAACATACTTCAGGAACTAGGTGATGCCGCACGTGTGTTGGCTCCTTCAGTCAGCATTAACAACTCATTCCCCTTTTCAGAAAAGGTGACTAGTTCTCAGAGAGGCCAAGTGACCATTCTAGCTTAAACCACAGAGTGGAGGAGCTCACTGCTCCTCATGCCAAACCACAGGCTTCCACCCCGCCCTTCACTGCTGCCCATCCACCCATCTGCAGCCAGCCTCAAGTTCAAGGCCAATTACAGCCCCATAGCCAAGTCTGGCCTGCTGCTGTCTTTATAAATAAAGTTTCATTGCGGTGCAGTCTTCTTTCGCTTACAGACCACCCATGGTAGTGTCACATTACAATGGACAAGCGGAGTAGTTGTGACAGTATGTGACTTGGACGGTCTAAAATATTTACCAACTGACTTTGACACAGTCTGCTGACTCCTGCCTGCTCTAGACATCCTCATTCTTCCAAGTCTACCCCTGTTTGTCAAAGGGGCAATATACACTTCTCTTAATTCAATCACTTTCTCCTTTCAAAATTCAAGGGTCAAATTTGATTCAGAATATACTAAAAATCAGAAGCAACATGGTTATATTTAATTGGTTTTCTTTTTTATTAGCTTAAGGCATGAGTGGCATAGTTACCATGCCCAAATCTGCCCCTTTCATTAATAATGTTGGTTTATATTCACTATTATAAGAAATTTGGAACTAATTGCTCTCAATTAATTGGCTCCACTCTTTGATAGCTTATTTATCAGACTGGGAAAGATAGATTTAATAGTGCTTGTTGGAAACAGGTTCTTTAATTGGAAACATCACAGCATTTAGCTTACTTTGTATTCCAGCAATTAAGAACAATTTGGAAAAGTGTTGTTGATTTTTTTTACACTATTGTCTCCTTGATTAGATTTCCAAAGATCCAGACAAAACAAATGACAATACTAGCTAGCACTATTGGTACAAATAAAGGCCCAACAGCCAGATTACTTACTATGAGAAATGTGAAACATCCCCATCCATTTCGTCAGTGTCTTACATTTATTTCTCCATATCCTTGTCTCTTGTGTAGGTAAATGGCAATACCTCTTATAAAAGGCATTGTTTTGCACCTACCTTTATACAATTATCTTTTCTCCAAATAAGCCAAATCAACAGAAGAAATTATTTTTCTTGATTAAGCACCCTCATTTCTCTTGGGAGGGAACAAAACAAACAATTAATCTTTCCTTATTTGTTCTCAGAAGTCCTTGCCTCTTTAAACGCAGGCTATCCAGGTACCTGTGGCAGCCAGTCGGCAGCAATTAGGCCTGAGCAGAAAATGAATGGACTCCAGGCTGAGGGCCTAATCTGCTGAGAGCCTGCAAGCGAGGGCAAGGCTACACCAGGAAAATTCCCTTGTTGTTGCAACACTGTTCAAAATTACTACCTGACTTCAGCATAATTAACCAGGCTTGGGAATTTATATGAACTAAGTAATTGGAAAGAATTAGCAAGAGATATGTACATTAATCTTTACCAGTTACACAGTGTTTAATGAAATTAAGGATCTCACGCTCATTCTTGCCTTGCTTAGCTTGCACACTTTCTACTTCTCCTGTAGAACAAGGAGAATGTGCCAGAGGAGGATTGCAATAAACAAAACCAGAAAAACCCCAACACATGGTGACAAAAAATGCCAGGGTAAAAATCGGTGACAACCTCAAAATTGAACATCAGGCTTTTACTTAAAGTATAATGCTTTCATAGGGTAGAATATTGTGGAATCTCTATTAAAATGGTTTTATTAAAATACATACTGAAATATTCATGAATGGAAATATGAAAGCAAAAAGTTTCTTCAAAATATTGTGGGGGTGAGAAGCATGGGAATAGGTGACAGACTTCCAATGAGTTGAACATTGTTGAGGCTGGATAATGGCAATTTGGGATTTAAGCAGATTATTTTCATACTATTTATTTATTTATTTATTTATTTATTTATTTTGGTGATACTGGGGTTCCTGAAAACCCTTCTACCTCTGGGCTACACTCCCAGACCTATTTTATATTTTTTATTTAGAAACAGGGTCTCTTAAGCCAGTGCGGCTGGCTTCAAACCTGAGCGACCTTCCTGTCTCTGCCTCCCAAGTGCGCGATTACAAGTGTGCGCCACCACTCCTGGCTCATACTTTTTATATATTGAAAATTTCTAGAATAAATATCAGGAAAAAGACTTAAGAACCTTGTCTTAGAGGAATATTTAACATATGATAAATGTTTATGACATTAAAGTATATGATCAGAAATATGTACAAGATAAAGACAAAAAAAGCACACAATTTTGAGGAGTCTAAGCCAGGATTTCTTAATCTTGCTAAACTGACATTGGGGCAAATGAGTAACTGCTGCTGGAGGCTGTGCTGCGCACTGCAGGGTGTTGGCAGCTCGCCTCTACCTGCTGGATGCCAGCAACACCCACTCTTGGCTGTTACAACCAAAAATGGCACTAGAATCACCAGATGTCTCCTAGAAAACAAAACTTCCTCCTAATCAGAACTATTGGTATAAGTCAATGAACTACGGAAAAATTATTTTTGTTCTTTGTTTTTTAAAGTTGTTGAATATGAGTGTAAATCAGAACAATAACAAAACACACTGTTATTAAAAATATATTTATCTTCATGAAGAGCTCGTAATGTCTGTGAGAAATCAACTACTTAAATCAGAAAATAAATGACTAAGCTAGGGGAGGTATCACATGCTTGTAATCTCAGTACTTGGGAGGCTGAGACAGGAGGCACATGGCCAGCCTCAGCTAGTTAGTGAGGCCCTCTGCAACTTAGTGAGACCCTTTTTCAAAATAAGGAATAAAAAAGAGGGTTAGGGGTATAACTCAGTGGTGGATTGCCCTTAAGTTCAATTCCCAGTACCACAAAAAATAAAATAAATGACTATGAAATAGACATGCTGTGGTCTTTTTTTGGTTAAAATGAAGTCATCAAGCTAAAAATGAAACTTACTATAAAATCTAGTTTGTTCACCAGGCTCCAGAGAGAAAGCGGACTGAGAACAGAGCTCAGAGCCACAGAGGAGATACACCGGCCTCACGCCCGAGGACACAGCAGCAGTGCCATACTGCCGGCGGCAGGGGCGAATTCACCGGACGCCTACAGCAAGCCGAGGTGAGCCGCTGCGGAACAGCCAGGCGGGATCTTTCGGCGCAGGGGGCATCTAAAGCTCCCAGTGGCTGAGCTCAGCACACGCTGCAGGGACTCAGAGTGGAAATCAAAACCAGAGAAGAAAAAATATGCCAGCCTCACGGCCGAGGGCATACCAGTGGCACCATATTGCCACCGGCGGCAGCAGCAGTGAATTCACCGAGTCCAGTACAACTACATCTGCGTACTCAAGAACAGTGAGTCAAATTGCGGGCCACAGAGGAGAAATCCCAGTACTGTACTCCCTGGGACTTGACCCAGTGGGAGAGTGGCGGTGACAGAGATATCACACCATAGGAGAACGCCCAACCTGGCACCCCCCATAGTCTAAAGCAGCCTCTATCGACTCCCTGGGTCGGAGACTCTGTGATACAACCCAGTAAAGGAGTAGTGGGGTCTGAGATACTACTGACTCGAGATCCAGAGCACCTTAAGCGAAGTCATAGTGACCAAAGGGAAGAACCCAGAGAAGGCACAAACTTCCGAAATCATGGGAAAGAGGAATAACACTGGAGCAATGAATGCCCACAACCCCACAACATCAGAACCCGATAAAACAGAAAATCAGAGATTTCTAGAAGATCAAATCAGCAAAATAACTGTAGAAATAATAGAGGTGCTTCGAAAAGAACTCAGAGAGAGCCAAAAAGAGATAAAGGATGCAATTAATGAAGTAAAGGCCTCAATTCAAAGCATGAACAACCGATTAGACCACATGGAGAACAGAATCTCGCTCTTAGAAGATGATCATTTCAAAAATGAACGCATAGTTTCTAATCTAGAAAAAAATATCCAAGAGCAGGAATCTGACATTGAAGAAATATGGGCCCATTTTAAGAGATCTAACCTAAGAATAATTGGAATAGAGGAGGGAAAAGAAAGTGAAACCAAAGGGATCAACAATCTCTTCAAGGAAGTAATAGCAAAAAATTTTCCAAACATAGAGCAAGAGGTCAATACACAGATCCAGGAAACTTATAGAACTCCCTTTAGACAGGATCGAAGAAGAGGATCCCCACGCCACATAATTGTCAAAATAACCAATGTGGAAGCCAAGCAGAGAATCTTAAAGGCAACAAAAACAAAGGGCCAAGTGACATTCAGAGGCAAGCCAATTAGAATCACTCCAGACTTCCCAAACCAAGTCATGAGAGCCAGAAGGGCTTGGAGTAACATATTCCAAACTCTGAAAGAAAACAACTTCCAGCCAAAAACTTCCTACCCAGGAAAACTTTCTATCAAATTAGATGGGGAAATAAGAAACTTGCACGACAAACAGAAACTGAAGGAATTTATGTCTTCAAAATCAGCGCTAGAGAAAACACTCAAAGAGATTAACTACAAAGAAGAAATAGGTAACACACACCAGAACCAGAGAAACAAGATTTTCCATCCAACAGACAACTAAGACTGGTTATCTGTGGAGATTCATTATTTATGTTAGTCTTTTACCTATCTCTAAATTGTATTGTTTGCCTTTATTGTTGTTAATTTTTAGGATTTCTAGTTGGAATATTAATATACCTTCAGATATAGCATTTGGAAATATTTTATCCAATTCTATTAGTAACTTTTAACTCTGTTTACATTGTCTTTGGATATACAATATTTTTTTATTTTTTAGGGAGTTTGTATACTCTTCTGTTGCCTGTGCCATTGAAATCATATCCAAGAAATCACTGCCAATTTCAATGTTGTGAGGTTTCATGACCCAGATTTTCTTCTAAAAGTTTATAGTCTTAAGATTTATATTTAGGTCTTTTATCTATTTTGAGTTAATACTTGTATATGGGATTAGGTAAGGGTCCAATTTTATTCTTTTCCATGTAATTATTATTTTTCAACAATACTTAGTTAAAAGATTATTATTTCTGCCACCAAATGTTCATGGAAACCTTGTCAAAAATAAGTTGACAATATAGGGAAGAATTTAGCTCTAGGCTTGTATTTAACTCCAATGGTTTATATATCTGCCTTTAGAACAGTACTACACTGTTTCAATTATTGTAGCTTTATATGGTTTGAAATCAGAAAATATATGTCTTCTAGCTTTGTTCTTTTTCAAGATCGTTTTGGGTATCTAGAATCCATATTCCATATTAGGATAGATTTTTTTCTGAAAAATAAATATATAAATATATGATAGTTTCACCTAAAAAATAGAAAAAAATATTCTCTGGTAAGAAAGAAAGCAAAAAGAAATATTGAAATGTTATCTTTAAGTCATCAAAAGCTTGGTATCAGACAAATGAAACTGTTATGTGAGATTATCATTTTTAATTTTGGATAAATTGCTATAATACTAGATGTCAACCACTAAGCCAAGCATGGGAAGGAGGGATGGGGAGGGAATGGAGTGGGGATTGGGTGGGGGCTGACTGGGTGATGTGTACATGTATGTCTACAAAAGTTTGTATCCCACTATGATGTATGAATACAGTGTACCAATAAAAAATAAAAATAATAAAAATAATAAAAATAAATAAAATCTAGTTTTTTTTTAAAAACTCATGATTCCATCATAGAAATCAAAGAAAATATTAATCAAAATATCCCAGGAATAATGTCTGGCTTCCTAAAATTTTTCCTGGATAAAAAATTGCTGTACTGCAGAGAGATTAATACCACTATACCCACCTTAAAGGAACTGATATTCACAGAAATATAAGGTCAGCTCAGGGAGTTAAGCTTTTATTAGACAAAACCACTTTCTAACTAACATTAGTTTGAATGTAAAGGAAAAGCATTGTATGGTCTTTTTTGCCCACGTATGAAATGGCATCATCAACTACCTATTTAAAGAAGGGGCTTTGGGCTGGCTTTCCCACCATGACACAGGCCTGTGTCCTATGACCACACTTTCTACCAAGCTTCTTTCTAGAGACAACAAGCTGTGGTAAGCACATTAAGAGCACAGCTAGCTCTGTAAAATACGAGCCAGCATACTTGTCTTAGTAGCACAGGCTTTAGGACCATTGATACGTATATACATACATACATATAATATATATAATATACATATGTATAGCCAGTACACATTGCCAAACCAGGTGATCAACCATTGTTATTTCATGGGTGCAAAAGTCCCAAAGTTTTAAACCCAATCAAAGCTACAATTTATTGGAGTTCATACTTCTTTTACATGTTCTACTCCCACATAAATTCCTTTCCATGAAATCATAAACATTTTGGAGATTTTTAAAGGCTTTCAAATAGCCATTACTGTAGCCACCTACCCTGTGCTGTAGCACAGCTCAAGGTTCATTACCCCCACAGCTCTGCAGGCTGGGTTGCCAGCAGCCATATCCACACAAGGGGGGCAAGAAAGCACTATCTGAATTATTAAAATACTGGTTTGTTCACTTGAAAGGAATGTGTATTGTTTTTCTTTAAAAAATAACATATGGCTGATAAAAGAAATTAAAAAAAACTGATCTGCAACAAAAATTATTTTAAATGAAATATATACCATTTTGAGTCAAATGGAAAACATGCAAATCACTGGAAAAAATAAAATGTATTTGAAATTAAACAACACAATTCTCCACAGCTAAAACATACAAATTTATAGGTCACTGCCTACCAAAACTAAATTTAGGGAAACAAAGACTTCTAAAGTATTTTTTTTTTGTATTTTGTCAATTTATTTCACCAATTATGCTGACGTACTTGTCTGCCAAATCTTAGATTAGTGGTTAGGGTTTTCCTGTATAAAAAAAACCAACCACTGAAACAAGGTTATAAGATTTCTAACCAGGCACAACAGAAACATGTATACACAACAGACTCTGAAAACACTTGCTTTCATGATGGATTTAAGTTATTAACAGATCAAAAAGAGATGGATGGTGGTTTGCTTTTCTTAATCTACATCATCATCTAGATCTATTTAAAGATATGTGGTACACTAACAAACTTGGTTAAGGTTTCGATAAAATCAGTAAAAATAATCTGCCCCCGTTATGTTGAGTCTGTATCGATCAATAAAATCACTTGTACAAAGAAGGTACTGTTAAGTACTGACAATTCCAGCCATTAATATTATTTAACACACTGTTCACAATCTTTAACAAGGACAAAGAACAGTTTGTCTCATGTTATAAGCAGAACCTGCATAGACTCTGTTATTTCCACAGGTTTTTATGGTGGTTTTCTGAAATTCAAACTAAACTTCCCTCTTGTACCAAGAGCTCCCTTTCCCTCAATACATAGTCTTAGTCTTTACTTCTGTTACAGTGTAAAGGAGATCTTGGTCAGAATTAAAGCTGCCGTTACAAATCACTGCTTAATCTATCAATTAAACTCAAAATTCTAAGAACATGAGCTATAAGGGTTAGGGTGGTCACAGGGACAGAATCAGGACCTCCTTGCTACATTCACACTTTACTCTTGTTGGATATGAATTACAAGAACAACTTTGAATTAATCCACAGTCAGAGTTGGATGGCCAGGAACAGATATGCATGTGCTTGACTTAAAGCTACAAAAATGGAAGATGAAGAAAAAGGGAGAAAGGACAAAAATGTTTCTCATAAGGATGCTTTTACCTATCTATGATTTATGATTAATATTAATCATGAGAAAATGTCTAAAAAATTAAACCAAGCCGGGCATGGTGGCGCATGCTTGTAATCCCAGCCATTGGGAGGCTGAGACAGGAGGGTCATTGTTTGAGGACAGCCTCGGCTACTACTTAGTGAAGCCCTTTGCAACTCAGTGAGACCTTGTTTCAAAATAATTAATAGACAATAGGGCTGGGGTGTTAGTCGGAGGCAGAATGCCCTAGGTTCCATCTTCAGTACCGCAGGGGGAAAAATACACACACACAACACACACACACACACACACACACACACACACACACACACACACCAGCCAGGTGTGGTGGCATAGATCAGTATTTAGGAGGCCATAGCAGGAGTTTTGCAAGTTCAAGTCCAGCTTGGAAACTCAGGGAGACCCTCTCCCCAAAAATAAAAAGGGCTAAGGGTGTAGCTCAGTGGCAAAGCATTCCTGATTAAAACCAACTTAGAAATAGCCATGCTGGGCATGGTGGCGCACACTTGTAATCCCAGCATTTGGGAGACTGAGACCGGAGGATCACGGTTCGCAGACAGCCTCGGCTACTTGGTGAGGTGCTCCACAACTCAGTGAGACCCTGTTTCAAAATAAAGAATAAAAAATTGGGCAGGGGGGTATAGCTCAGAGGTCAAATACCTCTGGCTTCCATCCCCAGACCAGAAAGAAAAAAAAGAAATAGCCATAATTCTAAGATATGAATTAGAAACATTTTCTAAAATTAGCTTCTAAAGCTCCTCTTCCTCCTTCTTCTGGAGACTGAACTCAGAGGATTATTGAATTACACTCCCAGTCCTATTCTTTTTTGAAACAGGGACTTGCTAAGTTACCGAGCTGGCCTTGAACCTACGTTTCTCCTGACTCAGCCTTCCAAGTACTGAGATTATAAACATACACCACCATACCTGGCTTGAAGTTTTGACTATTGAAAATCCTCACAGTTTATGGTATGCAGAGATTTGTCGTTTTTCTGAAATGAGCCAGTAGGAGTCCCTTCTCTAGTAAGTAAGTCGTTAAAACAATAAAGATCTGAATCTCAGTTCAGTTCATTCTGTAGTTTTCAGCTCAACAGTGCCTACTCTACAATTTTTATCAAGTGTTTTAAACAAACATCAACAACACAACTTAGAGAGTTGCACAGGACTTGGATAAAAAGGCTAATTGCTAGTACTATTTTAAAAATGAAGAAAAAGTGAAAATATACACCAAAAATGGCTCTTTACCATAAAATAAATATTGGAGATAATTCAAGAATCAAATGTCAAATTTATACGTGGTTTAGGAAAAGCAAGTTCACAAATACACTGTGATGTGGAAGAAAATGTGGTTCACGAAATAGCTTAAGGGAACCTACCTACGAGTACAGAGACTGCTCAAGTGTGAAGAACCTCAGAGAAGATGGCAGCGAGGCACAGACACACCCTGCCTGCCTCTGGCACCCACAGCCTCTGGGGCCAGATGACCAGGCCATGTTCCAGCACTGTCATGAAGTAACTCGTGATAACTGCAGCAGGGCAGTCACTCACTGGCCAATGTTCAAAATAAAACACCGCTTCAAGCATTTTAGAAGCAGTTCTTACTGCATAATGAGAAAAGAGAACAAGTTGCAGCAGCATTTTTCCTTTAGGATAATGAAGAGCTCAGGGAAGCAAAAGTCAACAGGTGGGAAATAGGCCCAGTGGAGGAGAAGGCAGCCTACTTTGGAAGAAAATCTGTGTGTGTGTGTGTGTGTGTGTGTGTGTGTGTGTGTGTGTGTCTGTGTGTGCGTATTGAGTCCAGCATTCTTCTGTATCCGAGCTATATCCCCATTTCTATTTTATTTTTTATTTGGAAACAAGGTCTTGCTAAGCTACTGAGAGCCTCACTTAGGTTACTGAGGCTGTTGTTGAATTTGTATCCTCCTGTCTCAGCCTCCCAAGTATTGGGATTGCAGGCATGCCTTCTTAAGCACTGGGAGTGCTTGAATGGGGTGAAAGGCAGACACAGAGACTTTGTTATTTATGAGCCCCATGACATGACATGAAGTCCACAAACAAATTGAATGAAAGACAAAATGAGAAGTTTAGGTCATGATGCCACCTGTGTTGGGACTGCTTGCTGGGAATGCTGGACGTCTAGGCTATGCCACATGTGTGAGTATAACAGGCAGTATTTAGTAGGTGCATGATCCATTTGGCCTGAGTTGAAATGCACTGTCTCTATGATCAGACACTTGCTACCACAGTTGTACAGCCCAGAGAGGTTTCTGCGTAATCATCCTGCCTCCAGTATCCCCATTTCAGAATGAATAGGGTATCCAATCAATTTCATGTGGTGGGACAAAGAAGCTCCTGGAATTTTGACTTGTGAAGCAAACATTGTCAAATAAAACCTGAAAGTCAACAAAATATCTAAATTTGTTTTCCAAAACATGTATTTATACACATTTATGCGTGTAATTGTTCTTAGAAGTCTCCTATATAGGTTGTGGTAATATTTGACTAATCATGTAGAGACTTAGCACCTGAATGCTCACTACTGCTCAAGTTTTCCTGAAAAGGAATCATTTTCCTCAATAAAAAAGGTGGATATATTAAGAAAAGAGGAAAGAAAAAAAATGCATTACTGAACTGGTAAATAAAACTAAGGAATCTGCAGGACTTTTTTTGGTGTTAGGGATTGAACCTGGGGGGGGGGGGGGCATTCTGCTTCTGAGCTACACCCGCAGCCCTATTTTATTTTTTAATTTGGAAATAGAGTCTAAGTTGCAGAAGGCATCCTTAAATTGCTGAGGGTGTCCCTGAACCTCTGATCTTCCTGTACCATCCTCCTGAGTAGTGGGATTACAATCTGCACCACCATGCTCAGCTTCTGCAGCACTTTCAAAGCAAGCACCAAAGCTGGCCTCCTGTGGGGCTGCCTGGAGTAGGGAATATATACAATGCCTAATGTTTGCTTGAGGTAGGTAGGTGCAGATCTAAAGGCAATCTTCACGTAAAACCAGTGCCTCAAAAGGATACATTCCTGCTGGGCATGGTGATGCATGCTTGTAATTCCAGTACTAAGGAAGCTAAGACAGGAGGATCACAGGTTTGTGGCCAGCCTCTGCTACTTAGGCTCTCCGCAACTTAGTGAGAACCTGTTTCAAAATAAAGAACAAAAAACAGGGTTGAGGGTGTAGCTCAGAAGTAGAATTTCCCTGGATTCAATCACCAGTACTGAAAAAAGGAAAGTACACATCCCCAAGGGCAAAGGAAAATGAGAAATAAATGCACTATGAAGTACAGTCCTGAGCTTAGCACTGTAAGAGGGAGAAAGGGAGAAGATACATGTCCTTTATTTTATTTTATTTTATTTTATTTTATTTTATTTTATTTTATTTTATTTTATATTTTGGTGGTACTGGGGGTGGAACCCAGAGGCTTTCTACCTCCAGGCTATACTCTCAAACCTATTTTATTTATTTTTTTTTTTGAAAGAAACAACTAATGTGACAGTAGGGTTTTTTTTTCGGGGGGGGGTTGTTTTTGTTTTTGTTTTTTTGTTTGTTTTTTGTTTAAGTGGTACTGGGGATGGAACCCAGGGGCCTTCTACCACCTCCGGGCTACAGTCCCAGAACTATTTTATATTTTTATTTGGAAACAAGGTCTCTTAAGCCAGCTGAGGCTGGCTTTGAACCTGTGCGATCCTCCTGTCTCAGCCTCCCAAGCGCGGGGATTACAAGCGTGTGCCACCACGCCCGGCTAACAGTAGATATTTTTTAAAATCAGAAACCAGAGAGGCCAGAGGGAAGTGGGAACAATACTGTCCATGTACTATAAGGAAAGAACAACCAACCCAGAGGCTTATATCCAGGGTGATCGGATTTAAAATTCAGGAAAAAAGTAAGAAAACAGCAACTACTAAAAGAGCAGATATAAACTAACAATGGGGGTGGGAAATAGAGAAAAGGGGTTAAAAATTATCTCACCAATCAAAATAAGGCAAATAAAAGAAATAGAAAAGGACTGAAAGAGCCCAGAGTAAAGATGGTTGAAGTAAGCCCACTTATATCAATACGATAGTTTTCTTTTTCTTTTGCTGCTGAAGACTGAGCCCAGGGCCTTTTACACGATAGACAAGAGCTCCACCACTGAGCCATATCCTTAGCCCCTCTATAATAATACATTTAAAGTGAGAAATTTTAGCCAGGCGTGGTGGCTCACACTTGTAATCCCAGTACTTGGGAGGCTGAGATAGAAGGTTCATAGGTTCGTGGCCAGCCTCAGCTACTTAGTGAGGCTCTGGGAGTGTAGCTCAGAAGTAGAATGCCCCTGGGTTCCATTCCCACTATTACAAAAACAAACAAATAAACAAAAAACAAACAAACAGTGGGAAATTTTCACACACCTTTCTTGTTATAGGTTAAGTAGCCAAGTTAAGATATGAGATTAAAAGTAAGTCTAATAAGCTTGATCTGATTACACATAGTTCACTGCACTCAAGATTCAGAGAATACACATTTTCAAATACACATAGTCAATTTTAGTAAATGTTTAATGTACTACTGGAATTTTTAAAGTACACTACTCTGAACTATTGGGAATTATTGACTTAATGAGCATAATGTACTGTATAATCTAAGGAATGAATGAAGGGCTGGTTAGTGAGGTGGTAGGGTCCTCTGAAAGACACTAATCATGCTCTAGAATTGTTCTCTTCAAAATAACTTTAAAAAGAAAGATTTACATTATTATCTTAGATTATCCTTAGTCCCAATTTTCATGACCAATTTCTATTTAGCTTACAGTATTCACTATATTTTTAATTCTTGCTCCCTCTTTATGAAAAAGATGAAAATATAAACAAAAACTGCCATCCTCAAGTAAGTGATGTAAGATGTGGCTATCATTCTCAGAAAGACAAGTTTTAGCCGGGCGTGGTGGCGCACGCTTGTAATCCCAGCGCTTGGGAGGCGGAGACAGGAGGATCATGCAGGTTCGAAGCCAGCCTCAGCTGCTTAGTGAGGCTCTCAGCAACTTAGTGAGACCCTGTTTCAAGACAAGTTTTACATTACTGCAGTGAATAGGATGAATAATGTGCAAATTTTCATGAAAAACCCTTGTTTAAAAGCATGCCAGTTTGTAATTTAATGCTATTCCTGAAGAATGGAGGGAGTTTCCATTAAACCAGCCCAAAAGGAAACAAATGAAAGGAAAAAAATGAAGCCAAACTGAATGAATTTTTTTCCAGGAATATAATAAATTTTATTTCTTTTTTTTTCTTTTTTTTCTTTTTTTTTGCGGGTCTGGGGATGGAACCCAGGGGCATTTGACCTCCAAGCTACACCCCCTGCCCTATTTCTTATTCTTTATTTTGAAACCGGGTCTCACTGAGTTGCAAAGGGCCTCACTAAGTAGCTGAGGCTGTCCGCAAACCACGATCCTCTGGTCTCAGCCACCCAAATGCTGGGATTACAAGCATGCGCCACCACGCCTGGCTAAATTTCATTTCTAATGTACTAAATTCACTCGGTAGCTCTAGTTATTACAAAGCTTATGGCATTCTTTGTTCTCTGCCCTTGGAGCACTTTTTCTATGTGAAGGCTTAGATTCTCCAGATGGGGGAAACAGGAAACTGCCAACCATTTTCCCTTTAATTATTCTCTCTCTCTTCCTCCTCTTTTCTTCTTCCAACCTCTTCTTTCTTCTCTGCTTCTTCTTCTTTGAAGGATTGGAGACTGAAGTCAGGGGCAAGCACATGCTAAGCACATGCTCTTCTGCTGAGCTACACCTCCGGCTCCTCAGCTTCCATTTCTTACTTGTATATTTTGGTCTCTCCTTTCCTCATAGGACTATAGAAATAAGTAGGACATTGCACCTGGATTGGTGCTTCACATCTTTTGCCTTCTATTTGAAAGTTTTTGTATATTTACTTTACAGAACAGTTCCCCAACTAGAGAGAACTTCTATTGAATGTTTTTGAGTGAATAGCACATTTAATTCTAAGAACTTTTATGTTTTCACACAATTCCTTTTAACACAGCATCCTACAGCATGTACACCTTTGTGAAGCTCTGAATTTAGGAAGTCAAATTTTTTTTTTTTTTTTGCGGGTCTGGGGATGGAACTCAGGGGCATTTGACCTCTGAGCTACACCCCCTGCCTTATTTTTTTATTCTTTATTTTTTTGAAACCGGGTCTCACTGAGTTGCAGAGGGCCTCACTAAGTAGCTGAGGCTGTCCGCGAACCGCGGTCCTCCAGGTCTCAGCCTCCTGAATGCTGGGATTACAAGTGTGCACCACCACGCCCGGCTAGGAAGTCAATTTTTAAGATTTGATTCATGTCCTGACTAATTTCTTTCCTAAAGACTCAATATTTGTTTCCTTATTCTCCATGTACCTGGTTATTAGATCATACTCAGAGAGAAGGCTGAGGTAGGCTTCCTCTATGGGTATGCCAGGAAGATGCTCACATAGGCCTGTTTCCTGAGTGGGAAGACATCATGGGTGGAGCACACAGTCAGGCAGGCTTTTTCCTGGGGTAAGTGGGTGGGAAGGGCTCTATCAACTGAATGTTTTTGAGTTAATAACACATTTGATTCTAGGAACTTTTATATGTTTTCAGACGATTCCTTTTAATACAGCATTGTACTATGGCCCTGATATCCACATCTAGAGGGCTTAGCTCTTTGCCATTATGCTTTGATGTTGCTGCTGCACTGTTGTTTTTTTTTTTTTAAGAAAATTTTGGAGTTTTGTGTTTTGGGGTTGCTTTGTTTTTTAGTTTGTACAGAATAAGTGGCCTGGGCACCTGTTCCTCGCATACACCTTGAATGGACACAAAGCTATTGAGCACTGTGTGAGCAGGCTGCCTCCCACCTCCACCTCGCTCCCAGGGCCGGCTCTGGGCTGCTGCTCCGTTGTAAATCCTCTCATGTGCTCCTCTCATTTCTTCCAGAAAGCTGTTAAAATTTTCTTCCTTTGATGATTTCCTTTTTTCTTTTTGTCCACTAGCTACTTAACTGTTGGAGTTTATTTTTTCTTAAGTTTCTACAGTTTTATTTCAGTGGAGCCTCAGGAAAGATGGGAAGTTATATCAAGAGGCAAAATTATCATATAACCTATATTTAAATGGTCAGATTAGTTTGGGAAACAACAATTAATTTACTTAAGATTTTTCTTCTTCTCAGAACTAGTAAATAGCATAAGATACTAAATGCATTAATAGTCAAGCTCCAAACTTCACTGGTTTAAAAAAAAAGTTAATTTAAGGCTGGATGTGATGGTGCACCCTTATAATCCCAGAATTTGGAAGGCTGAGACCAAAGGATCATGGTTTGTGGACAGCCTCAGCTACTTAGTGAGGCCCTTCGCAACTTAGTGAGACCCTGTTTCAAATAAAGAATAAAAAATAGGGCAGGGGGTGTAGCTCGGAGGTCAAATGCTCCTGGGTTCCATCCCCAGACCCGCCAAAAAAAAAAAAAAAAAAAAGTTTATGTAAAAGTAAATTATATAGGCTAATGGAAAATTATTATTTTATATTTGAAAACAAGAATGAAAGAAAGGAATGTCTTTTAACACTCAATATTCATAGTATCTGTAACTTAATTCTCTAGAAATTTTACCTAGGAAAGTGCCTTGGGTTCCAGTCTCAAGAATGTGCCTATTTCTTCATGACCCAGGGAAATTTACAGAGCTTCTAAGCATCATGCTTTCTGTAGTGGGCATCTGCTCTCTGCATCCCGAGTCATACTCAGAAGACTCCTTTCCTTTATCAAGAACACCCTGGTTGTTCCTCAGGGAAATTACCCCATCAACACCCCTAATTTCAGAAGTAGGTTTTGACTGGCCACAATGAGATCAGAGGTGGGCATGTATACAAAGATATGGAAAGCTTCTAGGGAAAAATGCTTCCTCTTTCTGTCTACAGGAAGAAATGAGACTCTTCTATAGGCTCTGGTGTAAGCTGTAAGAGTAGGTGAGATTGGGGCTGGGATGTAGCTCAGTGGCAAAGCACCTGCTTTGCAGGTGTGGTGCTCTGGGTTCAATCCCCAGTCCCAAAAAGACAAAAAAAAGAACCCCTTTAAAAAAAGAGTAGGTGATAATTGGATGATTTGTGCTTGTATATCCTCTCAAGTCTTGTATTCCAATGTGATATATGATTACAATGCACCAATAAAAAAACTAAAAAAAATAAAAAGGCAATAGAAATAAAAGGAACTAATAATCCTAGAAAGAAAGATCACAGTTTTGCTTGACATTGCATTTTAATAGAATTTCAACAAAAAACATATGCATTTTAACTAGTTTCCTTAAGAGGCAACATTTTCAAAGTGCAGAAGAAACATCAAGGATAGAAGTGTTTCAATCAGCATTTGTAATTTAAAAGTTCTGGTATACTGTGACAAGCTATAAAATTTTTAAGTAAGACTGTATCTTTAATTTTATGGTGATGACAAAAAGGTGTAAAAATTTATATAAAAGATGTAAATCATTAAAAAGATTATTAAAAAAAGAGTAGGTGAGGTTGGGATTGGTATAGCTCTTTGATACCACTAGGGGGACCCAGGTGAGGCCTGCACCATGAAAAGTAAAGAGACATGGATTAAATGACTTAGTTATTTAGTGTGGGCTTGGATTCAAGGTTTCCCTGAGTCAGATCCATCCTTCTGGCTCAAACACCACAAGGGCTTGGTGAATATCTATTATTAAGCAGAACTGTGTGCACGTATATGACATTCATTGGTAAGTTAATATAAAATATTAACTTGGTACTTCAGGGAAGATGGTGACCAAGAAAAGCAGCGTTTATGAGTCCTGCTAACACTCGATTTTTATTGCTACAAAATCAGCACTTTACATAGCCAGAAAACACTATCAGCAGAGAAATAAAAACTGTAAATATAAGCAACAGAGAAAAAGAAGACTAAAAGAACAACCAGAGACCAGAAAAGAAACCAGCCCGCATTGCAGAGGTGGACGCCGTGCCGGCGCCATCTTGCCTCACAGCACTAGGCTCTAGAGAGGAAAGGTAAACAAAGAGCTGAACTGAGCAGTTGCGGATCATTCGGTTGTAATTCATCAGTTCTTTCAGCACAAAGAATCTCTAAAACATACAGTGGCCAAGCTCATCATGCCCTCCAGGGATTCAGAATGGAGCTCAAAACCAGAAAAGAAATAGGACAGCTCTATGGATGAGGGCATGGGAGCGGCGCCATATTGCTAGCAGCAGCGGCAAATTCATCATGCATACGACAGCTCTAGATCAGCATGCACAACAACCATAAGTGAAATTGAGACCCCCTAAAGGAAAAATCCCAGTAGTGCACCCCCAGGAACTTGCAAAGCTTTGATGATCTCCCTGGGCCCGAGATTTTGCAGTCCAACCCAGTGAAGGAGTAGCAGTAGCAGAAATACCACACCCTAGTCCCAGCTCCCAGTGGGAAAACATCCAGCCTGGCACCCCCATGGTCTCACGCAGCCTCGATTAACTCCCTGGGTCTGAGACTTTGTGATACAATCCAGTAAAGGAGTACTGGGGGCTGAGATTATCACAAACTCCAGAGATCCAGAGCACCATAAGTGAAGTCGTGGTGACCCAGAGAAGAACCCAGAGAAGGCACAAACTTCTGAAATCATGAGAAAGAGGAAAAACAATAAAGCAATAAGCTCTTACAACCCCACAAAATCAGAATCTGATAACACAGAAATTCAGAGATCTCCAGAAGATAAAATCAGGAATATAACTATAGAAATAATACAGGACCTTCTAAAAGAATTTAGAGAAAGTCTAAAAGAAATAAAGGATGCAATCATTGAAATAAAGGCATCAATTCAAACAATAAACAATCGGTCAGACCACATGGAGAATAGAATCTCACTCCTAGAAGATGATCACTCCAAAAATGAACACATAGTTTATAACTTAGAAACAAGATCCAAGAGCAGGAATTTGACATTGAAGAAATATGGGCCCATTTTAAGAGAGCTAACCTAAGAATAATTGGAATAGAAGAGGGAAAAGAAGGTGAAACCAAAGGGATCAATAATCTCTTCAAAGAAATAATAGCAGAAAATTTCCAAACAGAACAAGAGATTGATACACAGGTCCAGGAAACTTAAAGAATTCCCTTTAGACAATATCAGAGAAAATGTTCCCCATGCCACATAATTGTCAAAATGACCATTGTAGAAGCCAAGGAGAGAATCTTAAAGGCAACAAAAACAAAAGGCCAAGTGACATTCAGAGGCAAACCAATAAGAAATCACTCTAGACTTCCCAAACCAAGTCATGAGAGCCAGAAGGGCTTGGAGTAACATATTCCAAACTCTGAAAGAAAACAACTTCCAGCCAAAAATGTCCTACCCAGAAAAACTATGTACCAAATTAGATGGGGAAATAAGAAGCTTCCATGATAAACAGAAACTGAAGGAATTTATGTCTTTAAAACCAGCGCTAGAGAAAATACTCAGAGATTAACTATAAAGAAGAAATAGGTAATAGATGCCAGAACCAGAGAAACAAGATTTTCCACCCACCAGACAACTAAGTAAAGAAGAATAAACAGTATTTCAAACAGAAATAAAATCTGCACTGTGAGGAATGAAAAATTATCTCTCAATTATCACGCTGAATGTAAATGGCCGCAATTCCTCAATAAAAAGACATAAAATGGCAAAATGGATTAAAAACCAGAATCCATCCATCTGTTGCTTACAAGAAACACACCTTACAAGTAAAGGTAGGAACAAACTTAAGGCAAAGGGCTGGAACAAGGGGCCAAAAACATACACTGGAAAAAAGATAGACTCTTCAACAAATAGTGTTGGCAAAAATGGTTAAGCATATGCAGAAAACTGGAAATTAATCCCACTTTCTCACCCTGTACAAGAGTCAATTCAAGATGGATCAAAGACTTGGAAATTAAACTAGAAACCTTGAGGCTCCTTGAAGAGGGCATAGGTCCAACACTGTAACACATAGTCTTGTTGAGAAACACTTTCTCAACAAGACTCCAAAGGCACAACAAACTAAAAGGCAAATCAATACATGATATTGCATGAGACTGAAGAGCTTCTGTTCAGCAAAGGAAACTGTCAAGAACCTCAATCGAAAGCCAACAGAATGGCAGAAGATTTTTTGCCACCTATTACCTCTGATAAGGGACTAATATCTAGAATATACAGAGAACTCAAGAAACTTAACATTAAAAAACAAATAATCCAATAAAAATATGGGCAAGTGAACTAAACAGGCACTTCATGAAAGAAGAAATTCAAATGGTCAATAAATGCATGAAAAAATGCTCAACATCATTGGCAATCAGAGAGATGCAAATAAAAACTACCCTGAGATTTCATCTAACTCCAACTAGAATGGCAATCATTCAAAACACAAACAACAACAAATGCTGGTGAGGATGTGGAGAAGTGGAAACTCTAAGACAATGTTGGTGGGATTGCTAATTAGTGCAACCACTTTGGAAAAGCGTATGAAGAATCCTCAGAAGAATGGGAACAAATCTACCATTTGACCCAGCATACCACTTCTGGGTATCTACCCAAAAGAAAGGAAACTAAACTACCAAACTAATGTATGTGTATTTATGTTCATAGCTGCACAATTCACCATTGCCAAACTATGGAACCAGTCAAGATGTCCATCAACAGATGAATGGATTACAAAACTGGGATATGTACACAATGGAATTTTACTCAGCCATAAAAAAAACACAATTATATCATTTTCAGGGAAATGGATGGAACTGGAGGACATTATGCTAAGTAGATTAGTGAGTCACAAAAAAATAAGAAATTGGATGCTTTCCATAATATGTGAAAGCTAAGGAGAAGTGGGTCATAAGAGCAACTCTAGATAATAAAGGAAATCCTATGGAGGAGCAAACAGGACAACCTAAATGAGGGGATAGGAAGGGAGAAGAAGATAATTCTCTAAAACACACAATGTACTTAAACATATCAAAGTCAACCACTAAGCCAAGCATGGGAAGGAGAGATAGGGAGGGAATCGGGTGGGAATTGGGTAAGGGCTAAATGGGCAATATGTACATGTATTTTCACACAAGTTTTTTTACCCCATTATGATGCAGGAATATAATGCACCAATAAAAAATTTAAAAAATTAAAATATTAACTTGGTTTTATCATCAGGTTAAAACATTCCAAAAGTAGAAGTAGTTCTGGTTCAAATGTACCTTGATTACAATGGTTCAACTTATTATTTTCAACTTCATCATGGGGCAAAAGTAATATGTATTCTGTAGAAACTGTACCTCAAATTTTGCTTTCTTCCCCAGGTCAGTGATATTTGGTATAGTGCTCTGGAGTGACATGTCCTGATGTGATGTGACGTGACACTGGCCAGCAGCAGCAGCTCCCAGCCAGCCATGTGATCATGAGTACTTACAACCAGTGCGATGTTTTGCTAAGGTGTGATGCCTGGTAGATTAGGTGTATTTGATGACATGATATTTTCAACATATGATGGGTTTACCAGGCTATGAAACCATCAAAAATCAGGCACATCTGTATATAAGCATTTGAAAAATATATTTGTTACTTAATAAAATCCTTATTTGGCACAAATTTTTGTTTTTGTTGGGATGAAAACCAATTCGTTTTTTTTTTCATTCATGTAGAAAGATCTTGATTTGCTTAATTCTATTTTTACAGTGGATCAATCCTCATTTGTTAAACCTCAGAGAGTTTTTTTTTTTTTTTCTTGTAAGAGACAGGAAAAAATGACAAGAGCTGCTAGATTTCCTATTCACTATATGGAAAGTGATTCTAGAAAATAAAAATAAGCTTCATTGTTCATCATGTAGACTGCCATATTTCAAGTAACTTAGATATCTACTATAAATTGTAACTTCTCCTTGGCTAATTATAGTTTTGATTTTAAGACACTATATATGCTTAGATATTTAATACTAGTTTTAGAGTTTTTCTAACCAAATTATTTAAAATTTAAGTAGGAAAGTGGTGATGGTTTAAAAATATATGTAAAAATACTCACTTATAAAGCATACATTATTGTTTTTAATAATGTAATATTTGTAGTATCATTTAATACTGACTTGTACTAGCTACCTTGCATATATATGTGTATGCACACACGTCTACACATACATGTAGAGTTAGAATATGTGAAAATAGCCATTTTCTAAGCTTGCAGAAAATTTTGAAGTTAAATTTCACTGATTAGAACCTATTGTAAGGTTTGAGTCCGCAGGGGGCAGGGCCGGAAGCTAGGAGGTGGAGCTCTGTGATTCTGGGAGGGAACCAGGCCTCCCGGGTCCAGAAGAAGAGAGTGCAGAGTTCAGAGAGGAGCCCGAGAGGGAGGGACGCACGCTCTCCCCCGCCACCAGCCCCCGCGGCCACGCGGGGGCTGGAGGCCGATCTCCCACGAATAAAGGCATTCATAATATCTGCTATGGATTCTCCGCGTGTCTCGATGCGACTGGGGGACACATACGCTCATTCAGTCATTCACCTATCTCATGCTGCAAAGCTTTTATTTGTACTGTGGCAACTGTGTTACCACTTTATTTGGATATGCTTGCTTTTTCCCGATGAAAGTGTGAAATGAAGAGAAATTTCTATTTAAGAAAAAGGTGGCATTTTGCTACATTTTCCAAGCTGGCCCTCAGCTTCCAGATTAAGTGATCCTTCACTTTCAGCTTTCTGAGTAGCTGGTACAATATCCACTTATGCATGACGAGGGAAATGTGGCTTTTTGAAATACAATGTAAAATATTCTAGTAAATCTATAATCAAAAGCATACACTAGAAAAAGTTTCTAAATCCCAATTCTCTGCCAAAATAATTTTTTAAAAACTAAAATTATTTAAATTAAATGACATTGAAAGGGAGGAGATATTTATTTATAAATTATACCTTGCAGAGTGGCAAGCATAAAGAAATCAAATAACAAATGCTGGCGAGGATATGAGGAAACAGAAACTCTTTTACACTGTTGGTGGGAGTGCAAACTAGTTCAGCGGCTATGGAGATCAGTGTGGAGATTCCTTAGAAAACTGAGAATGAATCTACGATATAATCCAACTATACCACTCCTGGGTATCTTTCCAAAGGGGTTGAAATAAGAGAATTACCGTAACATATGCATATCCATGTTCATAGCACAATTTGTAATAGCCAAAATATGGAACCAACCTAGGTCTCCATCAACAGATGAATGAATTGCAAAATTATGGGAAATGCACACAATTGAATTCTACCCAGCAATAAAAAAGAACAGATTCATGTCATTTTCAAGAAGCTGGAAAGACCTGGAGAACATTATGTTAAGTGAGACCAGTCAAGAAAGAAAAGGGACATATGTTTTCTCTAATATGCTCAAGCTAGGGAGTATTAGTGATATCAGAGGGACTCCAGGGGATGGAGGGGACATCTCAGCAAAGCCAGAAAGGAAGGGTAGGGGAGGAAGAAGGATGAGGTTGATTAATGGAGGAGCTATATTAGAATATGTGTATAAGTGTGAATGTAGCATGGTCAACCTGGACACTCAGTGTTGGGGGAGAAGTGGGGTTGGGGGAGGGCACCAAGTACTGTGTGCATGTATGCCATTTTCAATATAATCCACATTACGACGTGAGACTATAGTGTACCAATAAAATAAAATAAAAATAAATAAATTATACCTTGAAGACTAATATGCGGTGTTTATCATTAAACTGAAAAATATTCAAATAAATGGTGTGAGTTTTCTTTCTCTTATTTTCAAACTTCAGGTGACCAGCAGAGAAATGAAATAGAATATAAAAACTACATAGGTAGCCGGGCATGGTGGCGCATGCTTGTAATCCCAGCATTTGGGAGGCTGAGACCTGGAGGATCGCGGTTCGCGGACAGCCTCAGCTACTTAGTGAGGTCTTCTGCAACTCAGTGAGACCCGGTTTCAAAATAAAGAAAAAATAGGGCAGAAGGTGTAGCTCGGAGGTCAAATGCCCCTGGGTTCCATCCCCAGACCCGCCAAAAAAAAAAAAAAGAAAGAAAAAAAAACTACACAGGTAACATAGGTTGTGCTTCTTCTGTTTAAAATCTCAAAGAGGACAGAATTAATCTTGAAAATAAGTTATTTGATCTTTCTTGCTTTTAAATTAGTCTCTTACTTAAATATAATACTCAGAGGATCCAGACATGTTCCTCTCTATACTGGGTCCAGTGGCAGGTGCTATAATACTAACTACTTGGGAAGCCTAAGCATGATTGCCTGGGCCTACAAGTTCAAGGTCAGCCTGGATAACATAGCGAGATCCTTTCACAAATCACAACAAACAAAGTAAAAACCTTCTTTGTCAGATAACTTAACATAGAAAATATAAGCATATTTGGCTTTTCATAGGATCTCAAATATTCAATTAGAGATTTAAAAAATCATCTATCAAGCCAGGCATGGTAGCACACGCTTTGCAATCCCAGTTCTTGGGAGGCTGAGACAGGGGGATCACAGTGTGTGGACAGCCTCAGCTAGTGAGGCCTTCTGCAACTTAATAAGACCTTGTTTCAAAATAAAGAATTAAAAAATAGGGCTGGGGGTATGGCTTGAAGGTAGAATGCCCTTTGGGCTCTATCCCTAGTACTGTAAAAAAAAAAAAATCATCTATCAAGGGAACTGGGGATATTAGTCAATTAAAATAAAACAGTATATGGTTATGAGGTCTTTTACCTGATATTATGTCCTTAAGTAAAGCTATAAGACAAGGCCGAAAATATTTTCCTGTCTTAGAAAATCAACAGCATACACTGAAAAGAGCTTAAACTGGGCATTAGGAAACTGAAATTCCAGTCCCAGCCCTTTAACATACCACACTAAGTAAATCAAATTTCTTTGTGCGCATGTTTTGCAGGAAGTACTGTGGACTGAACCCAGGGGCATTCTACCTCCAAACTACACCCCTAGCTATGTATATATGTATACATAATACATAATACATACACATATACATATACATATTTTTTTTTAAACAGGGTCTCACTAGGTTGCTGAGATTCTCACTATGTTGCTTAGGCTGTCCTTGAACCCACAATTTTTCTGTCTTAGCCTTCCAAGTACTGGGAATACAGGCATGCATCATCATCCCCAGTTGGTAAACCAAGTTTCTTAGTGCACAAAACTGAGTTTCTTCATCTCTAACATGAAAGGGCAGTGTGGGCTGCCTTAGGAGATCTGTGGGCTTGCACTCACCCGGGGCACAGAATGTCTTAGTCACCTTCTTGGTAAGGGGAAGAGCTGTTTTCTTTGACCCTCACATGACTGATCTGCCTACTTTATGTGCACCAGAGTGGTAATTGTGAACATGCCCAATGGGAAGGAAGCAAGCTGGGAGGCAAGACGTCGATATGACGTCTATGTTCTTTGTAGGCCTATGAGGCCACGGCTCGGAGGGCTTAGTACTTTCTCTGGTTCTTGTACCAGATCAGGGTCATGGCCATGCAGCTCATGCCTAAATAAATTAGTGACAGAATGGTGCCTGCAGAGAAAGGCTGGTGGCACTTATTCCCTGGGGCTTAGAGTGACAGACTCAGGTAACATAGATTGTGCTTCTTTTGTTTAAAGTTTGAAAGAGGACAGAATTAATCTTAAAATGGGTTATTTGATGTTTCTTGCTTTTAAACTAGTGAGGAGGTAGAAAAGAAGTAGGCGGGTAGGGAAGAGGCCTCGGTAGAAAAGCTTAATTTCCTGAGGGGCAACAAATATTAATTAACTTCCAAGGCTCCTAAAAAGAGACCAGCCCTTCCAAGATTCAGAAATAAGAATGACCAAAGCTTCACAAAACCATCTGTTTACTAATCAACAAACCCAGGAGACATCCCTGGAGCAAGCCTGACACCTCTACTGAAAGGAGACCCCTCAAAGGACATGCAAATACCCTATGCAAATTTTAAGAACTGCCTCCCAGACTCCAAGTAACAGAGGACTTACAGCGATATATAAACCCCTAGACCAGTCACCAGGATGGTTACCCACTCTGGGAACCCCTCCCCGTTGGGGAGCTTTTCTCTCTCTCGCAGGTCGTGTTGGCTTTGAGAGAAGGTGGGGTGCAATTGAAGGCACTTGGCCCGGACTACACTCGGTAGTGACCTGAAGGTCTCCGCTGGACATCAAGGCTGACCAGGGACCCTAGGGGTGACCTGCACTTCTTTTCTGGCAGATCACATGGACTTTGGGAGAAAGCAGCTTGCAACTGAAGGCATTTGGCTTGGGCTACCCTCAAGTATTGTCCTGAAGGCAGCTGCTGGGCACCAGAGTCCTGACAGCCCTTAGGGGTGTTCTGCCACTTTTCCCTATTCCCTGGTGTTTCCAATAAACTTCTTGCTCCCCTTCCTGCCATCTGCGGTGTCATTCTTCGCTCACCGCAAACAAGAATCCAGTAAGAAAAACTGTGTTTCTTAAGAAACCCCATTTCATCTTAAGGAAACAACATGTTTCTTCTCAAGAAACCCCATTTCACTAGTCTCTTACTTAAACACTGGAGCTATATAGGCAGTCAGAAGAAACAATAATACTTTCTCTTATCAATACTAATCTGAAGCCAGGCAGGCACACACTTGTAATCTCAGTACTTGGGAAGCTGCCACAGGAAGATCGCAGGTTTGAGGACAGCCTCAGCAAGTAGTGAGACTCATTAACCTAGTGAGACCCTGTTTCCAAATACAAAATAAAAAACTGGGCTGGGGGTGTAGCTTAAAGGTAGAATGCCTCTGAGTTCAATCCCCAGTACCACACAAAAAAACCAAAAGATTATTAATCTGAGTGTGATGGCTCATACTTGTAATCCCAGTACTCGGGAGGCTGAGACAGGATGTCCATGTGTTTAAAGCCAACCTACAGATAGCATGAGGTGGGAAAGGGAGAAGAGCACCCTTGACCTCCACAGGGAATTAAGTGACAACAAATTTTACATTAAATGCACCTCAGGAAGCAAGTCCTCTCAGCCCTTCAACCACCTCTTTCAAGCCCTATTTCTGAGAATAGAAAATTCTAAGCTCAATTTAAGTGTCACTATAAACTCCTTTGTGCCAGATGACTTTATCCACATATTTATATCCAAAGTACAAACAACTTAAAATGTTTACACTAAGGAGTAATAGAAGTCATGTGTCAAATACAATAGGGAAAAAGAATAAAGCTTGCTTCAGAACTAAAGCTTAAAGATATACAATATCTGTGGAAAATCTGGCTTGCAAATGCAAACGTGTTGTTTACCTATTCTATTTAATTATAGAGGACATGCATTTTTACCCTTTGCATACAGTATCTGAAGTCTCTTGGGGGGGGGGTGTTTTTTGCTCTGAAGTGCTGCCTGAAGCTATGGAAGTCTCATGGCTCCATGTAGAGTCTCAAGGACATGGCCACACACATTCTTGTATTCCTGTCACTGGTGATTCCAGTTTCCTTCAAGCTTTTACCCCCAGGGAGAGACAGTGAAGAATCTTTCTTCAAGCCCAAAAGCAGACAAGAAGAAAACAGTTGATAAAGCCCTCCTTAGATAACCTCAGCAGCCTCCAGCGCCTCAGAGTTCCTCCTTGAATAAAGAAAGGACCAGGCAACTGCAGGAGGCCAGGAACAGCCTTCTAGCTGTCACTACTGAGACCCTTCTGAAGTCTCCCAAGCCTGTGGAGACAGCCTCTCCTCCACATCTACTTACCAGGATTCAGGCACAACCATCCACAGAAGCCGGGTAGAGGAAAAGCACAGTGGCGCCCTCCCTGAGACATTCAAAGAAAAACAAAGTTGTGGCTGCGGCTTTCTCTACCACATCCTTAGAAGGATCAGCCATGGACTCATAACTCCTAGGTGAAGTCCAGCTCTTCTTTGAAAGGTGTGAGCCCATCGCTGTGCTGTCCCCCTCATGCCCCACTTCCCACGCAGGCTCAGGTGGGGTGCACCTGCGACTACGGGGCAGACCATCCCCGCCTCTGCCCTGTGCACTTGGTGAGGACTTCACTGAACAGTCACCTGGGCTCTCTTAGGCTTTTTGTTTTAAAAAATTCAGAGAAGCTGAGAGTGTTTCACTTTTCCCCTTTTGCTTTTTCTGTCACTTGGTGGAGAGAGTGCCTTTGTCTCATCTCACTTAAGTAATTCTGCTTCTCTCAGCTGCAGAAAAACCTCCAGACACATTCCTCATAACATATATTCTAAGTTTCAAACAAGCTAACACTTCATCATAGGCAACTTTTAAACATGAGTCCTCAGTGGGAGTCCACAGGTGTGGCAGCCAGGCCCACCAGCCATTTGCTTTGCTTACTACCCAATCAGGCTTAAACACCCAACAGATAAAGGTTGGGATTGCTAGGAGGAAGCCACAAACCCTGGAGAAAAACCAAAAACCAAAAACCAAGTACTCTGTAGAGCTGAATGTAAAAATGGACACTTTTTACATCAGTTCTTCCTTTTTTATTCAAATTTCACTTCTTTAGTGCATGAGCCAATTTTAAATAGAACCTGGCCAAAAGCTGTGCCAGTATTGGGAATGACCTAGGAAGATTTGGGAAAGCTCTGATTATTAATATATTTCAAAAGAAAATAATTGGTATATTTCAAAATAGTTGTGTAAGAATGGCAGCAGACATGGGTAAAGAAAGGACTTGGTTTCTGCCTAAAACAGACAGCTATTCCAGTGTAAATCAACCCAGCTCAAAGTAATTAACAAGTCAACAGAGGAGAGCTAGGGCTTCCTCTTTCTAAAGACAGATCTACATGATGATCTAGGGAGGATGCAGCAGGGTTTGACCTTGCCCTCCATGAAAGGAGACACCTCACCACACCTTGCTAGGGGAGGTACCTTACAGGGTTAAGGGGAGGCACCTTACAGGGACGTTCACTATGTCAGAGTCACGCAAACAAGATGGAGGTCATGGGTATAAAAAAGGCTGAGGCCACGTGTAATTCCTTGGGTGTACTCATTCGAGTCATCCCCTCATGCCATCTCGGCATGGGGCTGTATTTCTATTTTCTGTATTTCTATCTTTCTAATAAACTCCTTTAAATCTTCAGCAACGGTCCAGGCGATGAATACTTATTCTTAGCTTAGGACAAGAATCCACGGTTTTTCTGTTTGTTTGTGTGGTGGTGGGGGGGGGAATTACCTCTCCACACACACACACCACGCATTTCACCCCCGCAACAAAAGCTACATAGACCAACCAACATATCTATAATTTTTAAACTTTCTTTATTTTAACTGAGAATCTTTGGCTTCTCAATGTATTTTTCTATCACATTTACGTATCTTGAGAAAAAATAATAAGACATGTGAATATTTAAGCTACGTTCTATTCACTGAGGATGACCTAAATGTTACCTTACCTGTAAATATGTTTCCAAACCCTGCCGCCGTTGCTCCAGTACTTTTGGGACCCAGTTCCTGACGTGTTTAGAAGGAATTTCTGGAGTTTTTATACACTTCTTAAGCTATAAAAAATAAAAAAGAAATGTTTGTTAAATATAATGACATTATTTGGAGGAGCAAATAAAAGAAAGTAAATAACTGCTATCTCCAATAAAAAAAATAGAAAAATATAATTTTACTGAAATTTCATCAAGATTTTCTCATGTAGACATTTCTTTTGTGTGTGTGTGTGTGTGTGGTACTGGGGTTCCTGGAAGCCCTTCTACCTCCAGGCTACACTCCCAGGCCTACTTTATACTTTTTATTTGGAAACAGACTTCAAACCTGCACGATCCTGTCTCGGCCTCCGGCTCATTTAGGCATTTCAAATATTCGAGTTTCAGGACAAGAGTTTGATGTTTTGGTAGTAGCTAACTACTGTTATTTCAGATTAAATTAATTTTTGCTGAAAAATTAATAGTGCATTAAGTAAGGTAAAAAGAAAATTTAAAACCTTCAGTTTCAAAAATCTTATAAAACTGATATAAAAAAATTTTAAGGTACTTTCCTGATAAAAAGTCTTTCTACATAGTTTTCACATAAGAAAGCAAAACCAAATGTAATTGTATATAAGCATTGTCCCTAGAAATACCACATAAACTAGATCATATCATTTGGAAAGATACCTGAAAATTCTATGATATAATAGAAGCTAGTTTTTAAAAATTCCTAATTAGTGTCAAATTCTGCTCATAAAAACTGAATGGTGGTTCTGAGCAACAGTTTTAGATATATGTGTATGTGTGTGTAATAAAGTGAATTATTAATTAGGTATATTCATATATATGTAATATATTTACATATAAATATACAGTAATGTATTCATTTATGAAAGAACATTATTAACTACTAATAGTAAGGCTTTATAATAATAATAAGCTTTCCATTAAAAAAAACTGTGTGTGTGTGTGTGTGTGTGTGTGTGTGTGTGGTACTTGGAATTGAACCTAGGTGCATTCTACTGCCAAGATACATCCCCCACCATTTTTATTTTCTATGTTTAAAGTAGGAGAGTCTCATTATACTGCTGAGGCTGGCCACAAACCTGCAATCCTCCTGTTTCAGCCTCCCAAGTGTTATTATAACAGGCATGTGCCACTATGCTTGGCCACTGATTCAGTGAGGCCGACTCAATGGCTTGTGTTTTCTGTCTTAATTCCTCACCCCCTTTCACCTACTTCCTGCCTAAAATGTGACCATAATGACCAGAGCCGCTGCAACCATTTGCTTCCATGAGGAAATGCTGAGGATGGAAAGCAGGTGTTCCAAATGACCTCATCAGAAAGGATGAGGATGCTGGAGCCTCATGGAGCTACCCACTCCAGGCTTGATTATTGAGGAAAGAAAATAATACCCACCATACACTTAGAAAAAAAGATAACTAATATTTGTACATTTTTATATAACTGGATTTAATCTTGATAGACAGTTAAAAATAAAAACAAAAATACAAGAGAGAACAGGACAGGAAACAATGATGAGGTAAGACAGAAAAGGAGGAGGAAGGAAGAGCTACTAAAGGAAGGAGGAGAGAAGCTGGAGCATGTTGTACATTGGCAAAGAGAACAAAGCTGAGGCAGCTCCAGCAGCGGCCCTGAGGAAGGGGGCACAGGTTTTGGAAACCAGTTTTCTCAGCAGAACTCAAGCAGCTTTGTGCTCGAGTCTGGAATAAGAGAAGGAGGGACCAAGAAGAGATTCCTGTACCATCTCTTGTATCAGTGGACCCCTTACCCCAACCCTCCATAAGCAGAAATGTAGAACAAAGTAAGAAATAAGGTCAATAAAAGGATAAAAATACAATGGGGATAAATTCAGGAAGTAAGCCACCCTGCTGCAAAAGGGCCACATGGCTAGGACCTGGGGGTGGCCTATAGGAGCTGAAAGCTGCCTCTGCTCACAGCCAATAAAAAAGGGAAAGGGAACTTCAAGTCTACCAGATGAACTAGCGAGAAGGCCTGAGCCTCTTAGGACATCACAGCCTTGACCAACACCTGATTTTAGCCAGGTGAGACTCTGAGAAATAAGGAAAACCTGACCCATGGAGACCCTGAGATGGTAAGTTTACTTTATTTTGGGAGGGAACTGGGGTGGAACCCAGGGTCATTCTACCTCTGAGCTATACCCCCAGCCATATTTTTTATTCTTTATTTTGAAACTAGGTCTCACTGAGTTGCAGAGAGCCCCACTAAGTAGCTGACGCTAGCCACAAACCATGATCCTCCTGTCTCAGCCTCTCAAGTACTGGGATAACAGGGGTGTGCCACCATGCCCGGCTCAAGTTTGTGTTATTTTAAGCATATAAATGTGTGGCTGTGATAACTTATTGTACTGCAATGGCAAACTAACATGAGGGCCAACTCTAGGGGCAGGGTGATGCGTGCAGAGAAGGTGAGAAGCAGGTTCTTCCAGAAAGGTGTTTCAGGAAGGAGAACACAACCAAACTGCACCAAATGATGATGGGCAATCGTGGGGTTCAGAGAGAATGGGTAGGGGCACGCAGGCTCCTCCCTCAAGAAGTTCTAAGAGAAGGCATACGGTGGAGCATGTGGCTGGGGCAGGCTTTATTCTGTTAAATGAGAACTACTGTAACATGTTCACTTATTGATGAGACAGATTCAGTGTTTAGTGGGATGCTGATAATACAGGAGAAGGAGCAGGGAGACTGCCTATACGGGAATAGATGTACACCTCATATCTATAATATCATCTGGGGTATTTCCCAACAAGAACAAGGTCAAAATACCCAGTTATTCTGTGGTAATAAGCTTATTCAGTTTCAATTCAAACAGAAAGATTCTTCCTTCAAAACTGTTGAATCACAGGTGTCTGATACTTCAGAAAATCAATTCTATGATCTGCCTCCTCTCTGTTCTTAAAAAATGAAGAAGTTCTGAAGATGCAGCATTGAAAATATTTTTACTTTTTATTTACAGGAGCAGTCCTGAGGAGGCTGATCCTCACAGCTGCTGGGTCTGTGACACCGCTGGGTGAGTAATGGATTGCCTTAGATGAGAGACAAACCCGAGACAATATGTTTCCAGCAGCGCTCAGCTGCTTACAAGATAAATACTCCTCTGCCACTTCCTCGATGATTAACTGGCCTGGCTGTGCTGTGTCCAGGCAAATGGCCTTTCTGATCCACGCAGATAAGAATCAGATTCGAAGATGCCACAAACACAATCCCCTTTACCCTGTGTGGCACTCCCTTTTCCTTCATATACTGTGAGAATCTACACAGAACGTACTCCATACGGTCATGCCAGTATTGATATTGGTTAGAAAATCTACCATTTTCCACATAAAGGATGAGGAATACTGCTACCAAGCACATGAATAAAAAGAATAAAGAAGAAAATAAAGCATAAATCAGCAGGGATATTTGGGAAGAAAATCCAGTCTACTTTCCATACTGTTACCCCCATTCTCTCAGGATTCCCTTTAGAGACAGTGCCTGGGATGAGGGATCTTGGTTTGATCCCATACAGCAGTTTTCTGGTTCTTCTAAAATGTGTACTTCATTAAATTAAGTAGAAGAGAATGCAATATTTGATTCAAACCCAAAGTAGGCAATAACAAAAATGAGGACAGTTAATTTAAAAATGAACCAGCACCATCTTTCAGTGAAAACTCTGTGAAGAAGAGGGTGGGCTGGAACTGACAGAAAACAGCTGGGAAGGCATGAAAAATAAAATATGCTTGGCAGTTTGCAGTGCGGGCAAGGTTTTCCTACCCACACATGAGATCTGGGGTCTATAAAGGTAAAGTTCCTTTCAAGCACCAATGTTAAAAATGGTAAATTGCTTGGCTATAATAAATAGGGCATGGGCAGGGTGTACAGGAAAGGCACTGGTAGGCTTAAGGGCTCATAAGAGCCTGCACCCAAGATATAAAGACAGCTCCCAATTACAAAGAGGAATAAGAGGGGCCTTGCTTTGTTCCAGTGTGGCTGTGGTGTTGGTGCTAACAGAGGAGGAACTACAAAGAAACCAGAGCAGTAGGACATGGGGTCGAATTTAAGGTGAACATCGGCTTCCACAATGGAGCATGCACGATGCTACCTAAATGCCATTTCCCAAATACTTAATGCCTAAAGTGTGTCCAGCACTCCAACAGTGTGAAACATACAGAAGATAAAACTTGATCATTTTTAAAAGTATCTTCTAAGTAGACAAAATTTAGGGATAACTAAGTTTTAAATATGTCTTAGATGCTTTTAATGTTTAAGTACAAATCTGTCTTCTAAACTCCAAGCTACAGCCCCAGTCCTATTTTTTATTCTTTATTTTGAAATAGGGTGTCACTAAGTTGCAGAGGGCCTCACTAAATAGCTGAGACTGGTTGAGAACCTGTGATCCTCCTGTTTCAGCCTCCCAAGTACTGGTATTACAAGTGTGCACCACCATACCCAGCATAAACAAAATTTAAAAAGGCTCTTGGTCAGCTGAGCATGGTGGTACACACCTATATTTCTAGGCTGAGACAGGAAGATCATAGATTTAAGGACAGCCTCAACAAGGTAGCAAGACTCAGAGACCTAGTAAAATGCTGTTTCAAACCAAAAATTAAAAAAGGTTGCCGACCGTGGTGGCACATACTTGTAATCCCTGCGCTTGGGAGGTGGAGACAGGAGAATCGCGCAGGTTCCTGTTTCCAAATAAAAATAATATAAAATAGGTCTGGGAGTGTAGCCTGGAGGTAGAAAAGCTTCCAGAAATCCCAGTATCTATCTATCTCTCTCTCTCTCTCTCTCTCTCTCTCTCTCTCTCTCTCTCTCACACACACACACACACACACACACACACACACACACACACACACGGTTGGAAAAGGTTGGGAGCCGGGCATCTTGGCACACGCTTATAATTCCAGTACTTTACTTGAGAAGCTGAGACAGGAGGATTGAAGGTTCGAGGAAAGCCTCAGCAAGTAGTGAGACCCTTATCAGCCTACGAGACCTTGTTTCCAAATAAAAATAGGGCCAGGGGTATAGCTCAGAGGTATAATGTCACTGGGCTCCATCCTCAACACCACACACAAGCGCACACAAAAAGGGCTGAGGGTATAGCTCAGAAGTAGACTGCCCCTGGATTCAATCCCCAGTACCAAAATAAATAAAAGGCTCTTGGTGAAAAATACTTCTAGGAAATGGCTAACATTTTAATAGGCAAAACAAACTAATAAGCAAAAACAACTGGGATTCCATTAGATAAATGAGAAAGCATATGAATAGACAATTCAAAAAAGAGATTATAAGCCAGGTGTGATGGCACACCCTTGTAATCCCAGTATTTGGGAGGCTGAGACAGGAGAATCACACAGATTCGAAGCCAGCCTCAGCTACTTAGTGAGGCTCTCAGCAACTTAGTGAGACCCTGTTTTCAAATAAAATATAAAATAGCTCTGGGTGTATAGCCCAGAGGTAGAAAGGCCCTGGGTTTCATTCCCAGTACCACAGAGAGAGAGAGAGAGAGAGAGAGAGAGAGAGAGAGAGAGAGAGAGAGAGAGAGAGATATTATGGCTTTTAAATAAATATTTATTTATTTATTTATTTATTTATTTGTTTGTTTGTTTATTGTGGTACTAGGGGTAGAACCCAGGGGCTTTTCGACCTCTGGGCTATACTCCCAGACCTATTTTTTATACTTTTATTTGTAAACAGGGTCTCACTAAGTTGCTGGCAGCCTCACTAAGTAGCTGAGGCTAGCTTCAAACCTGTGTGATCCTCCTGTCTCAGCCTCCCAAGTGCTCGGTGTGCACCGCCATGCCTGGCTAAATAAACTTTTAAAATGTCACTTAAAATAGCAAGGCAACACATACGTTGTCTAAATAAACAAATATGTTTTTAAAGGATAATATTCAAAGTTGATGAGATTTGAACCTTACAGTTTCATAATTTCATATTTGCTAACTGCATTATAAATCTTCTATAACCATTTTGGAAAGTAATTTAGTAACATATCTCAGAAGATCCAAAGATATTCATCCCCTTTGGTAGAGAAATGTTTCTTTTTGTAATATAGCTTATAAAAGCAGTCTTGAACATGAAAAAAAAATATATATATATATTTAAAACATATATATGTATATTATATATGTATATAATATAGGATATTTATTAGTAAAAGTTTACCACATGATGCATGCAATCTCATTTAGCTCATAAAATATGAAGTTCATGTATCCTTTTTTTTTTTGCAGGTCTGGGGATGGAACCCAGGAGTATTTGACCTCTGAGCTACACCCCCTGCCCTATTTTTTATTCTTTATTTTGAAACCGGTTCTCACTGAGTTGCAAAGGGCCTCACTAAGTTCATGTATTCTTATACTGACTCAAGGTGCAGAAAAATCTTGTAACTTACTCTAAGAACTTAGAGCCAGAAAGAGGTGAAGCAGACTCAGGCTCTTTCTACTTCTTGAGCCTGTGCACTTAACTTCTACATCCTAGCTACCACCACTTGCAAATATGGCTAGCACAGTGGAATTTTTTTTATCTCACAAATTTAAGCTGGGTGCAGTGGTGCACGCCTGTAATCTCAATAATACCTGGAAGGCTGTGACAGGAAGATCGCAAGTTTGAGGACAGCCCCAACAATGTAATGAGACTCTCAGCAAACTAGTGAGATCCTGATTCAGTACAAAAAAATAAATGTAGCCTGGAAGATGTAGCTTGGAGGCAGAATTTCCCTGGGTTCAATCCCAAGTAATACACACACAGACACGGACACACGGACACACACACACACACACACACACACTCCAAGAAAACAAATGAAAGGAAAATAGAAATTGCATTAAGGTAGTAGAGTTGTATTAAATTGTTTAGGTAGCAGTGCGTGGTGGCGCACGCTTGTATTCCCCACTTTTGGGAGGCAGAGACTGGAGGATGGCTCAGTTTCGAAGCCAGCCTCACTGGCTTAAGAGACCCTGTTTCCAAATAAAAAAATATAAAATAGGTCTGGAGCATAGCCCGGAGGTAAAAGGGTTTAGAACTCCAGTACCACACACACACACAAAAAATGTTTAGGTAAATTAAATATCCTACAAGATTTTATAATCTAAAAGCAACTTGAGGGGAGGAAAGGAATGCAGGGTCCATTATATAATCATAAGACTGCCTAAAATTATTAATAAAACTGCAGAAATTGAGAGAAGAGCAAGTCTTGGAAAATCCAGACATTTTTTTCCTGGCTGTGTATCTAAGAATTGCCCAAGATCACTGGGGAAAGGGTTCTGTGCTGCAGAAGAGAGAGGACCGTGTTAGAGAAGAGCGCAAGTGAGCCCGCACTCGGGACCCCGCAGGCCTAATTGACAGTCACCCAGCTGAGCCTCCTGTGAGCCGCTCCCCCAGTGTCTGGAGAGAACAGCTGGGCTGTGTCAGGTCAGGAAGCGCTGGGTGCTGACCCGGGGGGTGAGGAGGGGCCCACATATGACAGGCTGCCCGGGCCAGACTGGTTGGTAGAAGCGGAGCCCTATGTGTAGGATCTGGTCTTAATCTCCTTGTGAAGACTTAGCTCATGTGGAACCAAGCAGAATTCTCTCTAGAGCTTCTTTCTTCCCAACCCAGAATTCCATGAGGAGGAAGTAAGGCCTAGACTCCAGGGTTGTTTCTCTCTGAAGTCCCTGCGGTTGGTGCTTTTTGTAAGGTCTGCGGGCAACACCTGGCCTAAATCTGCATTCACCTGTATTGATTCTTTGGGAGTTAAACCTGCACTTGACAAAATACTAATTGGAGAATTAAATATGAATAATCCCTTGCTGTCCTACCAGAAAAGTATACAAATAACTTAGAGCTCCCCTTCAAAGACAAAGAAACAGGCTCACTAATCTCTTAATAATATTCTGTTAACATTTATACCGCTTTCTAGTCTCTTGATTGAACAAAGTGAGAAAAATGAATTTGAAAAAAATGCTAAAGAACTTTTAATACAGAATTAGCACACTGTTACATTATTTATGCACTGATAGTTCTCTGATAATTAAGAGGTGGTTAAAGAAATTAAAAGACTGTCTTTTTAAAAATACTTCACACCCAAACTTAGTATCTAATCATTTTTACTAACAGAGCAAATGAAGAAACTGAATTATGTCATATATTGACATGTGGGTACATAATCCACATATACATTTCATATGGGTATACATATGAAAGAAAAATGGTCAAAGTGTACGGGTGCAGAAAATGCTGAATTTTCTGGGCAATTTTATAAGGCATTTCTAGTTATTAACATAATTTCAGCACCTAATAATAATTTGTAACCCATAGAAATTAAATCTGGGTAAAAAATAAAAAGTATTCACTTTTTCATATTCACCAGCCACTTCACCATGAAACTCAAGTTACCACTTCTGTGTTTTTTTTTTTTTTATCCAAGACTTTTAATGGAATGGATCCTAGCACAGAAACATCAGTCTTTTCAAGAGGCCTTTCAGCTGGACATGGTAGCACATACTTGTAATCCCAGCTGCTTTCTGGAGGCTGAGACCAGAGGATCACAGTTCGCAGACAGCCTCAGATACTCTTAGAGAGGCCCTTTGCAACTCAGTGAGATCTTGTTTCAAAAATAAAAATGACTAAAATATAGGGCTAGGGGTGTAGCTCAAAGGTACAATGAGCCTGGGTTCCATTCCCAGTACCGCAAAAATAAATAAATAAATAAATAAATAAATAAATAAATATAAAGTGGCCTTTTACAACTCAAAAGAAGGCTATGAGCCTCTTTTACCTGTGTTCTCCAGTCCTAGAATACTAGTGTACATGTACATTATCTTTTCCAGGTACCAGTAGGTATAAGTTGAGTTTAACAACTTTCTTCCTATAAAATAATTATTTCCTTTAGTTTTTCTTTTTGTAAAGAACACTAAGTATATTTAATGGAAATAACAGGATCTGGTCTCATTCTTTTTGAATCTGTTCTATCCAATCCAATATACTGTAAACAGTTTGTAGTCTTAGGTGTGCATACATAAATGATCTTAACAAAAAACCCACTTTCTCAGAAAGCACATTTTTGAAGCTAAATAATCTATTTCAAAATAAAATTTACATCATAAGCATATATTCACAAGTAATATTAAAACTCTTAAAGCCACAGAAAGGAGTTTTAACATCATATCATCTCTGTATAGAGAAAAGGGAGGAAAAGAACAAAAACCAAGGATTACCTTTTTGTGCAAGGCATGAAATTCGCTGTACCTTTTTTCAACAAAATGTTTTCTTCCATTCATTAGCACTTCTATCTTAAATACCTAAGGAAAAAATTAAAGAGATTAATTCTACTCGTATAAGACGCTCAATGGTGTGATGTGGTAAGTTTGTGACCATGATATATTTCATCCCTTTAATTACAGTAGCTGAATCCCCCAAAACCCAGAAGGCTCAGGAGACCCTGGCTCAACAGCACTGATTAATGAGCACGCAAAACAAATGCTCCCTAACTACAGCATTCTCCAAAAACATGTCTACATACAAGGGAAATTTAAGTGCACCGAAATGCTACTTAATTTTTTAACTAGAGAATGTTCCTCTGTTAAAATGATTTCACAAATGAGTCTGACGATACTGAAAGTGCGAGGCCACAGCAACCCTCTGGTAAAAATCTCAGGCCCGCGGCAGTCCATTATGGGCATTTCAATGAAGACAGCCCAGTGTCATCTCTAAGACAATCATGCAAACAGTCGTGCATTTTAGGTTAATTTCTTCCTAACCTGCATATTCATCCCTAGTCTCAGCTGGGCTTACTCGGCTATTTGCAAAACAGGGAAAATGTAGTAAAGGCTCATTTTCCCTGCATGATGCAAGTGACAGCTTGTGCTCCTACCTCCAGGAGGTTGAAAGTCCAGCTGAAAAGCTCTCTGGGTGCACTAATTAGTAGGCACTAACATGACATTTTCTTGATTCTTGGGTCAGTGGGTCAAGACTGGAAACAGGGATGAGAAATATTGTGAAATGCTCATGAAAATACAATGTTTGGGTTGAGTGGGAAGGGAGGCTTGGCAGAATTAAAGAGCAGGTGCTCTGTTATTCTAAGAGTTTGCATATGACTCTTGTTTTGCGAAGTGAGAATTTTAACACCAAGATGAAAGAATACTGTACAGTTACTTATTAAGTCTAATTTCTTGTTTTAATTGCCCCTTTGGAAAAAAATCTAAACTGAAGTTTAAGTCACATGACACTAAAGAGTACTACTAAAAGCACATTTACCTTAAGCCTAAAAATCAGAACTATTTAAATTTAACATACATCATACAAGATCACATACTTTCATTATGAAAATAGATCCCTATGGTTCTATTTTTGCCTTATATGTAAATGTAACTATTTAGAAAGTCAGAAATTATGGCATCAAAAAAGTTCATATTTTTATGCTTGGAATTAGAAGCACAAAATCTATTACACAATTCAGACTAAGTAACCTGTTTTTAAATAAATGAGAAGAATTTAACAATTTAATCAATATTATTTACTAACAGTTTATTTTTTCAAGAATGCTATCTAAGTAAGTATTTTTTTCTTTGGTGAATAAATGAAAATGTTTTCTTCTAAAACATATGCATATACTTCAAACTCTCAGATGTGCATCAACTATTTTTTAGGAAAAAAATCCATTTACTAACTCAACAAAGAAAATTCTTCTTTAAAGACTCTGCCAGTAATAGAATCATGAAAACTCCCAAGAAACACAAACCAGAACAACATGGTTTTAATTTGGGGCATGGTTAATCAGCTACAAAGCTCCTTTTTTGTGTGTCAGGTGCCTGATTTAAATCAGGACACTGTGATAGCAATGAGAGCAGTTTCCCTCTGCTGAGCTGTATGACATAAATGAAGATATGTTCTGCGTCTAGTTACTTGAAGCTACATCAGAAAAGCTACCACTTTAATTGGCACTTTTGCCACAGAATCCAAAGCACAGGGAGAAGGCTGAAGACTCAGTAAGGCTCAACCCTCTGGGTCAGTCCTCCAAGCGCCCTTTCTTGAAGGTCAAGGAAAAGACATTTCTCAATGGCTGCCCCAGGAAGGCCACTGATAAGTCGGGTCCCTCCCCTTCCCCACATGATCTCCCAGTGGGAACAGGAGGCAGAACCCCGGAAGCCAGAAGCGGAGATATTGCGAGAATCCAGGTGCCTTGAGACTCCAAATATCGCGAGACTACAGATGTCACGAGAGAATTGGCATGCCTATAAAACATTGGTGCTTCCGATCCACCACGTGACTCAGCCAGCCGATCAGGACTATGTGCAACTCTCTAGATGCGTGGCCTGGCCAGTCGGTCCCTTCCCCCATGGCTGGCTGACTCCACAGAGGGTGCCAGGTCCAAATAAAGCAGCAGTCTCTGATAATCCGGTTGGTGTTTTTACCTCCCTCCTAAACTCCATAAATCTATTTTCAATCTTTCAGCCACCCTTCCTCCTGAAAAGAGGGCTCCATCACAGACCTCCCACGCACTCAATTCACAATGGGAGACAGAGGTTAGAAGATGTACACAGACTCAAAGCAAAGTTTGTGATAAACTTTAACTATATTCTATTATGTTGCCATTGGGTAAAAAAAAAAATCACATTCTATACCTCATGCTATTAAGACTTTTTTTGTACAACTTCTGGGAAAACATTTTTGAAAGAAAGTTGGCTAACCAGGACTTCCATAGCAAAGAGAGGCAAGTAATAGAGTCAGTTTCATAAATTCTATTTTCCTGAATACTGTGCCAAACCTTTCTTTCTTATTTGTTCTGATATCCTGACATCTGTCATCTATGCTTCATACAAAACCCTCTTCTCGCTTTGCTCTCCTGGCCAACTCCTAGTGTTATCAGCCTCATAAAGCTGTGGTGGCACAGGACAGTGCTTCAGTGGCACCCAGCACAGCATCTGGCAGTCATTTATTCAAAAGATATTCCCTGAGAACTGACAACATGCCTGGGAGTTGTTCTAGGCTCCGGGATTCAGCAGTGGGCAAAAGCAAGAGCCAAGCCTTACACAGGCTCATGTCCTTCACATAGGAGGGCTGACTACACACACGTGAACAATTATGAGGAGCAACACAGCAGGGTAAGAGACCGAGGCTGAGATGTGCCATTCAGAAGGGGTGGGAGGGCTCAGAGGCACAGAGAGACAAAACCTGGAGGTCAGTACCAAAAAAAGGATGTGCAAAAGTTAATATTTTTGAGCCGGGCGTGGTGGCGCATGCCTGTAATCCCCGCACCTGGGAGGCTGAGACAGGAGGATCATGCAAGTTCGAAGCCAGCCTCAGCTACTTAGTGAGGCTCTTGGCAACTTAGTGAGACCCTGTTTCCAAATATAAAATGGGTCTGGGAGTATAACCCAGAGGTAGAAAGCCTCTGGGTTCCACCTCCAGTACCACCAAAAAAAAAAAAGTTAATATTTTTGGAATATAAAAACATTCAGCATCCAATAAGATAAAAATCACAGAGTCTGGCATCCAATCAAAAAGAAGCAGAAAAATAAGATTCATGAAGAAAAACTAGTCAATTAAAACTGATTTAGAATTGGCATATGATAGCCTGGCGTGGTGGCGCACACTTGTAATCCCAGTACTTGGGAGGCTGAGACAGAAAGATCTGGGTTTGTGGTCAGCCTTAGCTACTTAGTGAGGCCCTCCGCAACTTAGAGACCCTGTTTCAAAAATAAAGAATAAAAAACTTGGCCTGGGGGTGGAGCTCAGAGGTAGAATGCCCAACAAAACACACACACACACACACACACACACACACACACACACACACACAAATGATAAGACACAATTAGAAGACAAAGACGTTAAATCTGTTGTTACTGGAAATATCTTTAGTCCAAGAACCCAGAAGAAAAGTTGACTATGTTCAGTGGAGTTGTGGAAGCTATATATATATAAAAAAGACTCAAACAGATCTGGGAACAGTTGATAAAATTATTACCCATGTTTGTGATAGAAGATACACTGGGTGGAATTAATAGCAAATTAGATCTTGCAGGAGAAAAGATTAGTGATAGAGACCTAGCAATAGAAATTATCTAAAATAAAACAGAAGGGGGGGAAAGCCTTAAAAAGTAGATAAACATGGCATCAGTTAACTATGAGACAAATTTAAATAGCAAAACATGTGCAAATGGAATTCCCAAAAGAGAAGAGAAAATAAGGTGTGGGGATAAAGACTAAGGAGAAAGACCAGTAAATGTAAAGAAGTCATGGGCAGAAATTTACCCAATTTGATAAAAGTGATAAATCTACTGACCCAAGATCAATGGACCCACACATAAGAAACTTGGAGAAAAAAATCCGAGCCACTTCATAACAAAATTATTTTAAACCACTAATAAAGAGTAAATCTGAAATGTGGCAGAGAAATAAAAAGATGTTTCATAGAAAGAAACAAATAATAATAATCTGGACGTGGTGGTGCATGCCTGTAATCCCACTACTTGGAGACTGAGACAGGAGTGTTGCAGGCTCAAGGCCAGCCTCTGTAATTTAGGGAGACCCTGTTTAAAATATTTAAAAAATCTAGCTGGGTATGTTGGTGCATGATTGTAATCCCAGTGCTGGGGAGGCTGAGACAGGAGAATCACAGGTTCAAGGACAGTCTCAGAAAGTAGTAAGACTCATCATACTAGCAAGACCCTGTTTCAAAATAAAAATAAAATAGGGCTAGGATGTAGCTCAAAGGTAGAATTCCCTGGGTTCAATTCTCAGTAACACACACACATTAACACATACAAACAAATTTTTTTAAATATTTTCAAAAAATGGGGATGGGTGTGTAACTCAGAGGTAGAATGCCCCTGGGTTCTATAAGCACATAGTTTTATTTCAATGCTCCAAATAGTTTAGGTCAGCCCAATGTTACACTGGGAATTTGAAAAATTCAGGAAGGACAACTATCCACTTAGAATATGACCTTTCTTGCATTTATATATTTTCATACACACATACATCATTTACTGTGCATCTATTGTGAGCCAAGTTCTTGACAAAGTCTTAATTCATAATACATAGTTTTTCTGAGGGGGCGAAGGGTTTGCCATGTCCTAGGGAAAATAAGACAAGGACATCCACACCTACCTATTTTGCTTTTTTTAAAATAAAATAAATATTGCTAATAGATGGAAAAAGGCAGGAACAAAAATCAGGATGAACCTAAACTTTGTATTTGCCACACAAAATGTCAAAGCCCACATCTACAGAAATGCTAAATTCTAAGCCAGGCGTGGTGGCGCACACTTGCAATCCCAGCATTCGGGAGGCTGAGACCTGGAGGATCGCGGTTCGCGGAGAGCCTCAGCTACTTAGTGAGGCCCTCTGCAACTCAGTGAGACCCGGTTTCAAAATAAAGAATACAAAATAGGGCAGGGGCTGTAGCTCGGAGGTCAAATGCCCCTGAGTTCCATCCCCAGACCCGCAAAAAAAAAAAAAAAAAAAAAAAAAAAGAAATGCTTTCCAAAATTGATAGTGAAGGCTGTTTTGAAATACTTTTCAAAATTGATAAATTGATAGTGAAGGCTGTTTTCTCTTTTCTTTTTCCTTTTTTTCTTATACTGAGGATAACCCCAGCCCTGTTTGTTTTATTTATTTATTTATTTATTTATTTATTTATTTATTTATTTATTACTGGGGATTGAACCCAGCAGCAGTCTACCTCTGGACCATACCTCCCAGCCCTATTTTATTCTTTACTTTGAAACAAGGTCTCACCAAGTTGCAGAGGGTCTCAAGTTGTTGAGGCTGGCCGTGAACCTGCAATCCTCCTTTCTCAGCCTGCCAAGTATTGGAAGTACAAGTATGTGCCACCACGCCAGCTTTTATTTCATTTTGAAACACGGTCTCACTATGTTGCCGAGGCTAGTCTCAAACCTGTGATTCTCTTGTCTCAGCCTCCCAAGTACTAAGATTATAGGCATGTACCACCATGCCCAGATGCGAATTATCTTTAACCTAGAGTTCTGTATCTTGCCAAATCTTCAATTCTGTGTAAGGTAAAGTGCTATTTTAAGACATGCATGAGTATAAAACGTTTTATTTATTTATTCATTCATTCATTTATTATGGTACTAGGGGTTGAACCCAGGGCACTCTACCTCTGAGATATACCCCAGTCCTATTATTTTTTATTTTATTTATTTTTAATGTGCTTTTATTGGTACATTATAGTATCACATCATAATGTAAATTATGTTGACAATGGCATCCATGCACACAGGTCTTGCTAAGTTGCTGAGGCTGGCCTCAAATCTGCTATCTTTCTGTCTTGGTCTCCCAAACAGTGGAATTTTAGTCATGTGCAACCACATTTAGCAGAAAGTTTATTTATTATGAATACTTTAAATCTTCTTTTGAAGATTTAAATTTAAAAATGCAATTAAAAAGCCGGGAGTGGTGGCACACGCTTGTAATCCCCGTGCTTGGGAGGCTGAGACAGGAGGATCGCACAGGTTCAAAGTCAGCCGCGCTGGCTTAAGAGACCATGTTTCCAAAAACAAAAAAGTATAAAATAGGTCTGGGAGTGTAGCCCGGGGGTAGAAGGGCTTCCAGGAACCCCAGTACCACCACCAAAAAAAAAAAAAAAAAAAAATAAGCCAAGACTGAAGATCTAACCTAGAAATACAGTGTCCCATAATGATAGCTTTGGGGCCTAAAAGCATTCACAACAGAATAAGAGGCTAGAGGGCCCCAGGAAGAATGACTTCATGGAGAATTAATGCCAATAGCAATGTATAAGATAATGTCAAAACATGTGCCTTTCTATGTCAAGAAAAAAAAGATACTTTTGGCGTGGTGGTGCACGCTTGTAATCCAGCATTTGGGAGGCTGAGACCAAAGGATTGAGGTTCGCGGACAGCCTCAGCTACTTAGAGACCCTCTGCAACTTAATGAGACCTTGTTTCAAAATAAAGAATAAAAAAATAGGGCAGGGTATGTAGCTCGGAGGTAGAGTGCCCATGGGTTCCATTCCCAAACCCGCAAAAAAAATAAAAAATAAAAAATAAAAAAATAGGGCTGGGGGTGCAGCTTGGGGGTAGAATGCTCTTGGCTTCCATCCCCAGTGCTGCAAACCGAAAAGAAAAGAAGAAAGAAAAAGAGAAAAGAAAAAAATGCTTAAAATTTCAGAAAAAAAATATTCAAGAAAAAGAAAACTATACAATTTAAGTTCAGATAAAAAGCAAACTAAATGTAACACGATTTGGTACAGTTAACAAATAATACATGTCTATTTGACATAATGCTTGAAATGGTTTGTGTGGAACAATTTATTTCCTTCTCTACAGTTCCAAACACTTTTATACATATACATGAGAGTGGGACCCAGAGGCTTACACATGGTAAGAAAGCACTCTGCCACCGAGCTACATCCCTAGTCTTTTTCGTTTCTTTCTTTAATTTTTTTTTTTTTTTTTTTTTTTTTTTTTTTTTTTGGTGGTACTGGGGTTCCTGGAAGCCCTTCTACCTCCGGGCTACACTCCTAGACCTATGTTTACATTTTTATTTGGAAACAGGGTCTCATAAGCCAGCGCGCAGCTGGCTTCGAACCTGCGCGATCCTCCTGTCTCTGCCTCCCAAGCGCGGGGATTACAAGCATGCGCCACGACGCCCGGCTAATTTTTTTTTTTTTTTTAATTTGAGATAAGCTCTTACTAGATTGCTGAGACTGGCCTTGAACTTGAAATCCTCCTGCCTCAGCTGCCCATGTTGCTGAAATAAGGGGCTTGTACAAATACACTTCTTGATTGTACAGTGAAAAATAAAATATGCATACACATATGTATAATGTGTAATCCTGGAAACATTACACTTACTTTATAGAATCGATCTAGGAAGATAATTATTTTTATAAAATGGATTATAAACATTTTAAAATCTTGTTAGTAAAAAACTAAGGTATATGCAGCAGAAGAGGCAATTAATCTGGGAGAGACTGGGTGAGAAAAATTAACAGGGGTCTCAGTTGACGTATTCGAGGTCAAAGGATAATGCTAAAAATTGGTGGATACAGAAATATGTTCAAGTTCCAAAGCAGCCAATAAGAAGAAAGATAATGTTAATTTTAAAAAGATGAAATTAAAATCATACATATAATGCAAACTGAGTATGGCGGGGAGGGCACTGCATGGTGAGCTGTAAATTTATTTTTCAAAGTACAGGGACAAGGGAGATTTTTAAAGATTCAGACATTGCCGGGCGTGGTGGCGCACGCTTGTAATCCCCGCACTTGGGAGGCAGAGACAGGAGGATCACGCAGGTGCGCATGCTGGTTTAGGAGACCCTGTTTCCAAATAAAAATGTAAAAATAGGTCTGGGAGTGTAGCCTGGAGGTAGAAGGGCTTCCAGGAACCCTAGTACCACCAAAAAATTAAAAAATAAAGAAAGAGAGAAAGAGAGAAAGAGAGAGAGAGAAAGAAAGAAAGAAAGAAAGAAAGAAAGAAAGAAAGAAAGAAAGAAAGATTCAGACATTAAGAAATGGAGATATAGACGTTTAGAATCATGGTGCTTTAAAGAAAACAACTGCTTTTCAACTAACTCCTCGTTCTGGAAAGCTCTGGGCATATCTTTTTTTCTCTTTACATGTTTAAGTAGTGTTGGAATGTTTTCACACACACATAGCACTTTCAGAAATTCTAACAATAATGTAATCTCTGTTAAACATTTTGAACTTTCTGGAAAGCTCACAAGGAAAGATTTTCTTGAGCGTATGAATATCTGTATGATTAAAGGATTACACACAGTTATACATTTCCAGATTCTCAGTTTAAACCTTAGTACTGACTATATATCTGCAGTCTCTGGACTATTTGATTATAAAAGTCTTCATTTTTCTTCTCTTCTTAGGCTGCATCAATATGACACAAAACCAATCAATCAATTCAATGTGAGGGGAAAAATGCATTCAAATATATCAGTTCACATATGCTGATAGGCTACACAATTTTTCATTAGTTTCGATATTATATAATTTTGACTTCGACATTCAATAAAATGTGAATACTGCTAGTTCTTTGCTTACCTAAGTTGTTGTGATAATAAATTTCACGTTAAATAATGAAATGTTCTAGAAGACAGCTGCGACATGAGCTTTATTATTCTTCTTTACAGGCGGATTTGAAAAAATGGTAAATGTTACCTCCACTACTTACTAATTTGAGCAAATCTCTAATTATCTTTGAGCCACATGATCTTCATCAATAAAATAAAATGGCAGAACAATGTCTTCCGAACCAGTCTGTGGGCTAATGAATGCCTTGATGCTTTGTAAGATGCTTTGAAATGGAAGAAAACACTTTATGCCAATTATGAAAAGTTGGTTAGTTCTTCTGTAGGAAACAGAATGGTTTTCATGGACACTTGAGGACACGGTCATGGGCTGAAATAGCTTGTCACAGAAACAAAAGAATTTATTTTTTCCCCTCACAAACTCTTTAGCACCTCCTTAACACAAACTTACAGCTTCTGTAAAAACACCCATTTTCCACCTTCTTCCAAAATCCCTTGCACCAACCCAACCACCCAGTCTTGGCGTGTAACCAGAGCCAACTCCTTGATTTCTCTGCCCCTGGCCACCACCTGTGCAGCCCTGACTCATCTACTTCAGCAACTCTGCTCGGGGGCGATACTCTAGGATCCAAGGCTGACCTCCTATCCCACTGTCAGCAAACAAGTGAAATTCTACCTCCGTTCCATAGCCTTTTGGAACTGCAGGCACCACTGTCTTCCATATCCTCTTTAAACAGGAGCACAGAAATGGCACAATCATAATCTTTAAATCATACTCACAATTTATAATTTGGGGTATTACCAAATGTATTCTTATTGACTACTTCATATAAATAGGTACCATACGTCCCAAATAATTTTTAAAAAATTGTTTAGGAAAATAATAAATAGGAGCCTATAATGGTGTTTTGAGAAAGAATATATTATATAACACTGATTGAAAAAGCAGGATGACACCAATAAGAGCACATTATTAAAAATTCAGTAAAAAAATCAAGATGGAATATTTTATTTATAATATGCTATTAACTACATAAAAAGATAATGAAGAAAATAGGACAAAGTGATGCTTGAGTGATATGATTGCTAATTATAATTTTCTCTACAATCTCAGTTTTGTAGCATAGTATATATTATTCTTATAATCAGGGAAAATTAATCAAATTTCTCCTTTTTGAATTTTTAGAGTAAAGGTAAAAAATTATAATTATTATCTTTTTTTTTTGTGATACTGGAGGTGGAACCCAGGGGCTTTTCTACCTTCAGGTTATACTACCAGACCTATTTTAAACTTTTTATTTGGAAACAGGGTCTCACTAAATTGCTGAGAACCTCACCAAGTAGCTGGGCTGGCTTTGAACCCATGCGATCCTCCTGTCTCAGCCTCCCAAGAACAGGAATTACAAGTGTGTGCCACCACGCCCAGCTCATAATTATTCATTTTTTAAATAAATTATTGGTGCATTGTAGTCATACATCTTAATGGGATAAGAAACTTGTGGAGATATATATGCACACATCACCTAATTATCCCATACCCAATACCCATCCCATTCCCTCCACCTCCATCCTTCCCATGCTTGGTTTAGTGATTGACTTTGATATGTTTATTTATAAAGTGCATCATGTGCTTTAAAGTATTTCCCTCTTCCCCCCTTCCATCCCCTCAGATAGGTCACCTTAATTGCTCCTCTATAGGATCTCCTTCTTCATCTAGAGTTCCTCCTGTTACCCATTTCTCCCTAGCTGTTGCATATTAGGAAAAGCATCCAATTTCTTATTTTTTTGTGACATTACCCTTAAAATGCCATAATTTTGTTCTCCTCTATGGCTGGGTAAAATTCCATTGTATACATATCCCATAGTTTTGTAATCCACTCATCTGTCGGTGGACATCTTGGCTGGTTCCCATAGTTTGGCAATGGTGAATTGTGTAGCTATGAGCATAGATATGCATGCATTAGTTTGGTAGTTTGGTTTCCTTTCTTTGTATAGATACCCAAAAGTGGTATTGCTGGATCATATGGTAAGTTTGTTTTCATTTTTATGAGTATCTTCCATACTGTTTTCCAAAGTGGTTGCACTAATTTGCAATCCCACCAATAATATATTAAAGTTTCTACTACTCTGCATCCGATCAATTACACTTTATCTCCCTTGGAAGTCCTTTTTTTTATTTTCCACACTGATTCCCACTTACTGAAATCATGAAAGCCAGAAGGTGAGTAACCTTGATGAGATGATCCACTCACAACCAATATTTTTCAATAGAGGTCACTTGGATCTGGGAATCTGCTGAAATGAGGTGAAGCAGTGGTAGCTTCAAGTGCTTCCTGACCACATGGTTAAAGGGACGCGCTGGCCCTTAGCTGTGGAGCAGGCCCCGGTTCCAGCCTCCCTGGCTCCAGTTCCAGCCTTGTTGTGGAGCAGGCCTCCGTTCCTTTCACTGTGGGCAGGACATCTACAGAGGTTCCCATTTTTTCTTCATTTTTTTTTCAATTTTTTTTTTAAATGAAAGAAAACAGAAGCTGGGAGCCCGGATACCTAGCAGCAATGGATTTTATCTCCTCACCGAGAGCGGAGGCCCACAGCTTCACCATGGAGAGCGGGATCTGTTGCTCCGAGCACGGCATAGAGGAGCCCAGTGGCCATGAGCACCAAGGCCCCTGGGATGTGCAGCATGGCGAGCCCGGGCTGGCCATGCGGAGCTCCTTCCAATGTGCCCTGAACATTTTTCTTATATAGTATGTTGTCCAGAACTCCTGAGCACATGCGGCAGGAGCAGTCTACTTTCTGGGTGATTTATTTTTAAAAATTTAAGGTAGATTGGATTGGATACTGTCCACTGCCACCACCGCCATCTTGATCCAAAGCCCAATTATTCATTTTAAGTACAACTATCAATTTATTATGAGATGGAGCGAGGTATTTCCAGATATTTATTTGTTTGTTTGTTTGTTTGTTTATTTATTTATTTATTTATTTTTGTGGTACTGGGGTTCCTGGAAACCCTTCTACCTCCGGGCTTCACTCCCAGACCTATTTTTACACTTTTTTATTTGGAAACAGGGTCTCTTAAGCCAGCGCGGCTGGCTTCGAACCTGCGTGATCCTGTCTCTGCCTCCCAAGTGTGGGGATTACAAGTGTGCCCCACCATGCCCAGCTCCAGATATTTATTGAGATATGTTACAGGTACTTTGCTAAACGCTGTATTAATAACAAAAACAACACTTTATAAATTGCTTTGATAATATTTTCAGAATCTCTTAATTTCTAGTCTGTAAGCACCATGAAGGCTGAGACTATAGGTTTTTTATAAAGGACACTCTAAGGAGAAGTATAAAAAACTGAGCTGCACTCAGTATATACTTCTTTTCAGAAAACTATCTGAATATCAAAAATAATTATCAAAAAATCAAAGAATAATTATAAAAAAATTACAAATGAAAATTTTATACTCAGGCTCAGGGGAATTTTCTCTTAATAGCTGATGGTTCAGAGTAGACTTATAGGAAGGACAGGCGATGAGGACAGGCAGAGCCTGTGCAAAGGCCCTGAAGCAGCAGATGATGGAAGAAGCTGAGTGTGATTCAGCCAGCCAAGGAGAGCAGCTCCTTAGGAGGCTAGAGACTCCCGGGAGTCAAAGGCTAGTTCCATTTCAGTGCTCAACAAGGACTGACCCCTTGCCTGTGCCAGGCTCAGCTCTGTCCCAAGGAGACACAATAGCAAACACAGACAAACACCTGCAACAGAGCTTACTTCTACTTTAGTGGAGGAGGAAGGGCAGAGACAATCACAAATTAATACATACCGGCAGATGATCGGTGCCACTGAGTGAAGAAAGCAGAGTTATGGGGATAAAGAGGGACTGGAAGAGAGGGCGTGTGGCTATTATATGAGGTGGTCAGGGAAAGTCTTGCTGAGAAAGTGATATTGGAACAGAGGTCTGAGATAGTTCTCTTTTCCTGCAACACCCATTCATTATCTCACAGGAGTATGGGCCAGAATTCCAGTAGGTTTGCTGCTTTCTCTGCTTTCTTACTGAGCTAGAATTAAAGTGTTTGCAGGATTGTGCTCCCTCCTGGAGCTTTCTGAAGAGAACAGGGTTCTGTGTCCTTGCAGAGTTAAGACTGCCGCCCTTGTTCTCTTGTTGGCTGGCTATTTGCAGCTCCTACAGGCTGCCTGCATTCCTCGGCTCACAACTTCCTTCTCCATCTCCAAAGCAGCAAGAGTAACTCAAGTCCTTCTCCTGCCACATTTCTCTAACCTACTCTGTGCCTTCATCTTCAAAGGCTAATCCAGGATAACCTTCCTTATCTCAAGGCCCTCAATGTTAATCACATTTACAAAGTCTCTTCTGCCAGTAAGGTGACATGCTCTGGGCTTCTGGAAATCAGGGTGAGGGCATGCCTGGGGCCGGGCTGGGCAGGCGGATGGAAGAGACGATGCTTGCCTTGTGTATGTGCCTACAGTGGTCTCTGGCAAGAACACTCAGAGACACCATCTGAGTGTGGGCAAGTAGAACCGACTAGACAAGCTGATGGCTGGATATGAGCTCATGAAAAATAAAAGCAGGGGGATCAACTGGAGTGGTGAGGATTTGGGTGTGAGCGACTGGAAGGATGGAGGTGCCCTTAACTGAGCTGGGGAACAGCACACTGGTCAGTTTGCAGGGCAAACAGCAGCTCAATGTCAGACAGGTTATGTTTGAGATTTGTATTAGACATCCAGTGAAAATGTTGAGTTGGGCTGAATTTGTTAGTCTGGGGGCTATGTGGGTGGTCTTAGCACAGATATCAATCGGGGAGTCACCAGAGTGTAAATGTAATTTAAAGCCAGAAGACTGGATCTGATCACCCAGCAGTTCTCTTAAGGATCTTTGGATTGCATTAGGTTTATAAGTCTTCCATTTCAGCAATGAGGGCCTTTGCATCATTTTACATTCCCTCCTCTCCCACATTAAACTTCTCTAGTTCCCAAAGCTGTCCTTTTTATGAGTTGGATTTCAGATCCTGCACCACTGACCACCTTCTAGATAACATACAGTTTGTCAAAATTCTCTCTAAAATGCTGAAATCAGTATTTGATGAAATACTGGCATTCCCTGATTACTGAATAACAGGATCGCCAAATTTTCCCATAGAATTAATATAAATGATAGTTGGGTTTAATAATGGCCTAGAAGATAGCCTAGTTAACCCCAAATATGCACACATTATAATACTAATATTATTTCCCCCATGAGATTTACAGTGGTAAAGTTCTAGCTCTTTAATCAGACTGCCTGGGCTTGAAGCTGTTAACATACCATAACTTGGGGCAATTTAGTTAATCTTCACAGTTCTGTTTCCTCTCTTATTAACATGGAACTTACTTAACACAGTGCCCATCACAGGTTTACTGTAAGGACAAATGTGGTTATTGATGTAAACCATTTTTTACATTGTCTGGCTTTTAGCAAAGCCCCCAGGCAATGTTAGCTATTCATACCATTATTAGTTTCTAATGGTTGTTACAATTGTTTCTTGGGGGGGCGGGGATGGGGAGGAAGAGGACCTGTGTGAGAGTAACTTACTGGCCACACTCACTCACCCCTGTGGAGTCCAGGCACTTCTCTCCCCTCACTGGGGCTGCTGTACACTGCTGGACTCTGCATTTGCCTGTCAATGCCCCTTCAAAGTCCTGGTCTCCTGATGAAGTCCAACCGGCACAGAGTCCAGCAGTATTCTGACCTCCCTTGATTTTAGCTTAAGATTCTGTATCGGCAACACATTTTCCTAAGTGTTGTTGGAAACTATATCTTATTCTTGGCCCATGATGCCCTTGAAACCTCTAAGATTCCTGAACAAGTGATTTTCAGACCTGAGGCCAGGCTTTAAGAATCACCTGTTATGATATAAAATAATCATCACACAAGAGTTAATTGCGTTTCTATACACCAATAATTAGTTCACTGAAAATGAAATCAGGAGAATAATTCCATTCGTAATTGCCTCAAAAAAATTAGAAATAAATGTGATCAGCTGGGTGTGGTGGCGCACGCTTGTAATCCCCGCACTTGGGAGGCTGAGACAGGAGGATCGCACAGGTTCAAAGCCAGCCTCAGCTACTTAGTGAGGCTCTCAGCAACTTAGTGAGACCCTGTTTCCAAATAAAATATAAAAATAGGTCTGGGAGAATAGCCCAGAGGTAGAAAGCCCCTGGGTTCCACTCCTAGTACCACACAAAAAAAAAAAAAAAAAAGAAAGAAAGAAAGAAATGTAATCAAGGAAGCAAAAGACCTCTATTACAGAAATTATAGAATACAGGAAAAAGAAACTGAAAAATACACTAGAAGATCCCAAGCTTACGGGTAGGCAGAATTGATACTGTTAAAATGTCCATATTACCAAAAGCAATCTACAGATTCATTGTAATCCCAATTAAAATACCAATGACAGGGCCGGGCGTGGTAGTGCACACTTGTAATCACAGCGCTTGGGAGGCGGAGACAGGAGGATCACACAGATTCGAAGCCACCTGCGTGCGTTGGCTTAAGAGACCCTGTTTCCAAATAAAAAAGTATAAAAATAGGTCTGGGAGTGTAGCCCGGAGGTAGAAGGGTTTCCAGGAACCCCAGTACCACCAAAACAAAACAAAATAAACAAACAAAAACAAAAACTATAATAACATTATTCACAGAATTAGAAAACAACAGTCCTAATATTCATATGGAAAAATAAAAGATCTGAGAGTGCCAAAGTAATTCTAAGCCAAAAGAGCAGTGCTGGACGAGGCAATATAATACTTAATTGTAAATTATACTGCAGAGTTACAGTAACAAAAACAGCACAGTACTGGCATAAAAACAGACTCATAGGGCTGGGCGTGGTGTCACATGCTTGTAATCCCGGCGCTTGGGAGGCGGAGACAGGAGGATTGCGCAGGTTCTAAGCCAGGCACGCTGGCTTAAGAGACCCTGTTTCCAAATTTTAAAAAAGTATAAAAATAGGTCTGGGAGTGTAGCCCGGAGGTAGAAGGGTTTCCAGGAACCCCAGTACCACAAAAATAAATAAATAAATACATAAAAAACAGAATCTGTAGTCCAATGGAATAGAAGACACAGAAAACCCCACAAAGGTACAGTCATCTGATCCTTGGAAAGGCACCTAAACATGCACTGGAGATAAAACAGACTTTTAAACAAATAGTGCTTGGAAAATTGGATGCCCATATGTCTAAGAAGAAGATTAGATCTCTACTACTCTGCCCAAATGTCAACTCCAAATGGACCAAAGACCTAGGAATTAGACCATAAACTTTGAAATTGCTAGGAAAAAAAAAAACATAGGTTCATCACTCCAACATACAGGTGCTGGGAATGACTTCGTCAGCAGGACTATGAAAGCTCAAGAAATAATGCCAAGAATTATAAAATGAGATGGCATCAAAATGAAAAGCTTCTGCACAGCAAAGAAAACAAGAGCATAAAGAGAGAACCTGCATACTGGGAGAAAATCTTTGTTGGCTACTCCTCCAATGAAGGAATAATATCTCAAAAACCTTTATCAGTAACAATAATGATAAAAACAAATAATCAATAAATGGGCAAATAAACTCAAAACACTTTTCAAAAGAAATACAAGCAACAATATATGAAAAATGTTCAACTTCTTTAGCAAACAGCCTGGAACAAAGCACAACTACACTGAGATTTCATCTATTATTCCACAATAATAAATGCCGACGAGGATGTGGAAGAAAGGGGAAAATTACATAACGTTAGTGGGATTGTAGATTAGTAAGACTGCTATGGAAATCAGTCTAGAGTTTTCTCAAAAGATGAATGGAGACATCATAGAACCCGGCTGTACCACTCCTAGCCACGAATCCAAAAGAATTCTAAGCACACTGTAGGTACATATCATAGCCATGTGTACAGCAGCTCAGTTAACAATAGCCAAGTTATGGGATCAGCCTAGTGTCTATGAAAAGATGAACTGATAAATAAAATGTTAAATATATACACAACGGGGTTTTATTTAGCCATAAAGAAAAATTAAATTATGCCATTTGCAGGAAAACGGATGGAACTTGAGAGCATTATGTTATAACAGACTCAGGCCAGAGTGGTGTGTTTTTATCTCATATATGTAAAGTGGCAAAAAAAAAAAAAGTGGAAAAAGCCTGAAGGGTGTGTGTGTGTGTGTGTGTGTGTGTGCGTGTGCGTGTGCGTGTGTGTGTGTGTGTGAAATCTTATGAAAACAGAAAGGAGACCAGAAGAGAGGAATGGGACCAGGAGTAGGGAGGAGGAGAAGGGAAGGGAAGATACAGGGAATAAAATTGACTAAAATACGTTAAGTGAATGTTCGAATATGTTGCAGTGAATCCAACTGTTTGTTATGTGTAATTATAATGCACCAATAAAAATGAAAACGAGTAGCCTGTTAAATATTATATTACCAATGTCTCAAATAACCTGGTAACCAGGCAGGTAGAATCCATAAAATAAAAAGAGAGGAAGTGTGCCATAGTTAGGATCTTAAAAGGTACTATGGTTGGAGTGTAAAAGGTGCCACAGTTTGGATTTTAAATGTCCCCCATTTCCTAGGTAATAGAAGATTTAGCCCCCAACTTGGCACTGGTGGGAGGTGGTGGGAACTTTGCCAGGTGGGGCCGAGTGGGGGCGTCTTCTGGTTACTGGGAGCGTGCCCTCAAAGAGCGCACCAGGGCCTGGTCGCCGCTCTTCCTCTTTCTTTGCCTCTTGGCCACCATGAGGTGAACGCTTTGCTTCAATCTGTGCTCTTTGCCATGGTACGCTGCCTTTCCCAGGCCCAAAAGCAACGGGTCACCCAAGTGCGGACCCAAACCTCCCTGTCTGTGAGCCAAAATAAACCTTTCTGCTCCCTCCAACCTCTACCCCAAACGTGATGTTCCCCAGCCCTTTTTATTTTGGGATAGGATCTTAATTTCTGTCCAGACTGGTTTCTAAATTTCAATCCTCCTGCCACAGCCTCCCAAAGTTGCTGGGATTACAGCAGTGCACCCCACACACAGCCCATTCCAGGCTTTTGAAGTCTCTCATTGGGGCAAAGTAGTAGAGTGCTGTCCACATAAAATTGACATTTTAGTATAGGAGGCAGGAAGCCAATAGTGAATACAAAAATAAGTAAACTATACAGTAAGTTTTAGAAAGCAGTTTCCTGGCATGGGGGGAATGGGAATGAAACCAAGCAAAAGACATTAGGGTTGCTCAGAAGAAGGGGGAAATTTTCAATAAAATGGTGAGAGTAAATAGCATTGACAAGATAAAACTACAGAGTATAAAGGGAGATCACAGAATTTAACATAGGAATACTTTTTATTGTTTGTTTTAAATTTAAGTGAACCCATTTCCTGTTTTAAACCAATTACTACCTCTTCTAGATCTGTATAACCAACATTAGTGTCAACGACTCTCTGAAAGAAGTGAGGAGTCTAAGCAGGTTGGGCCTCAGCATGAATCACTGTCATTCCTCATGTAGAATCAGCGATTCTAAACCCACATATAAGGAGCTGCTACTGAGTGAGAGAAAAAGGCCATTCCAAGAGCTTCGGGTATTGATTTCTTTTACCCCAAACAAAGAGATTCTCCTAGTTACATGATATATCATAATCACTTAATTTGTCTGACTGCTTTAAAGAAAGAACAATGGATTTAAGAAAAGCTGTTGACTTGCAAAAATATAATCATTTTGCAGGGTTTTTATTCTTGTTGTTTCAATGGGTTGTTTTTTCTTAATATGACATGTGTGGTCTCTACAGAGAAACTGAAAATGCAAACCTCTAATTCATGCCAGTCCCAGGAACCTGTATAAATATAAAGCAACTAATATCTGAGAAATCTTCCATTGCTCTGAGTGCAGGGATGATAAACCCCTTTTCCCCCTAAACATTAATCCTCGGCTTAAAGTATTAGACATTCACAATTAAATTACTTGTATCACTGGGATGTGATTTTTTTTCTTTCTCCCCATGGTGTTTCTGTAGAAACAGAGACAGTACAACTGAGATTCTCCTGCCAAGCATTTCTCCACAGGCAGTACATGTAGATTCAAAGGAAACTTTTTTTTTTTTTTTTGGTGGTACTGGGGTTCCTGGAAGCCCTTCTACCTCCGGGCTACACTCCCAGACCTATTTTTACATTTTTATTTGGAAACAGGGTCTCCTAAGCCAACACGCGCGGCTGGCTTAGAACCTGCGCGATCCTCCTGTTTCTGCCTCCCAAGCGCGGGGATTAAAAGCGTGCGCCACCACGCCCGGCCAAAGGAAACTTTTTTTTTTTTTGGTGGTACTGGGGTTCCTGGAAGCCCTTCTACCTCAGGGCTACACTCCCAGACCTATTTTTTATACTTTTTTATTTGGAAACAGGGTCTCTTAAGCCAGCGCGCGCGGCTGGCTTCGAACCTGCGCGATACTCCTGTCTCCGCCTCCCAAGCGCGGGGATTACAAGCGTGCACCACCACGCCCGGCCAAAGGAAACTTTTTGATGAAGTTCTTTCCTGGCAAAAATAGTTTGCAGGCTAGAAAACTCATACTTCCACCATGATTAATTCCTTCATTACCCTTCATTATGGCTTTGGCAAGACCATCCTTTTTCAGATTAAAATTCATAACATCAGTCGAATAAAGACACTTAAAAATATTTCCAGTCATGTGTGGTGGCACACACTTGTAATCCCAGTACTTGGAAGACTGAGACAGGAGGATCACAGGTTTGAGGCCAGCTTTAGCTACATAGTGAGGCCCTCCACAGCTTAGTGAGAACTTGTTTCAAAATAAAGAATTAAAAAAAAAAAAAAAAAAAACAGGCTGGGGGTGTAGAATGCCACTGGGTTCAATCCCCAGTACTGAAAAGAAAAAAAAAAAAATTCCAAATAGGGTAGCTGCTTGGTTCTCAGGAATAAATAGCATATCGAATTTAAATGAAGTGAGAAAGAAAAGAAGCTATACTGGTATTATTATATAGCTTTAATGGGATACATTACAAGAACAAGTTGATCTGAAAATACACATGAAGTCTAGAAATGGAACAAAAAATGCACAGGGCTGATTATTTCTCAACTGATAAGAAATATTTAATAACAGTACCCAACCAAAATTGAAATACTGGAATATGGCTTTTACAAGTAAAAAAGTACACTTACAATTGTATGAAAATTTGAAAAGTATATTTTAAATTATAAAAATTATCATGAACAACCTAATATTTAATAAAGGATTAATAAATGATGGCACAGTCATATTGTATCTTGGATTTATTAACATGAAATGATATTGTTAATCTTGATAAATCTTTAAAAATAAAAACGGGGCTGGGGATGTAGCTCAGTAGTAGTGCTCCTGTCTAGTAGGTGCATGGACCTGTATCAGCTCCCTCATACCTTCCCCACCAAAAAACAAATATAGAAATAAAATTAAAGTAGGATACTGAAAGAGTGAGCTATTTTGTTTTACTTAGTAAATATATAATAACATTTGTATACATGCACACACACATAATCTTTACCAGAAAAAAGCTAGGAGAAAAAAGGTCAAAATATTCAGGAAGGCTTACAATTTTTTTCCTTTTTTGCAAAACTTTTTTTTTGTTGTTGTTTTATTGCATTCAGTACAGACGGCTTATTTCATTTTTTGAAATTTTGAGTAAAAATGGTCTATAATAATAAAAAAAAATAGCTATGAACCAGAAATCCTGAGTCCTAAGTCTCTCTCTGACACTTATTAGCTATGAAGACAAAAAATGACCTTTTACCTCTATGTGTTTTCATCATCTCTAGCATGAGGGTGTTGACCAGAAACTTTTTCACAACTTAATATTACACCTACATATAGCAACTGTATATTGCTTTGCCATGAATATTTTTAATATGCTTTTATCAGCACATTATAGTCTCACATCATAATGTAAATCGTGTTGACAAAGAGTTTCTCCAAGAGGCTCGGCCACCTCTTCTCTGCTTCCTTCCCATCACACTGGCTTCTTCTCTAAAATCTTCACTTCTCTCTCTTCTTTGGCTTAAAAGGAAATGCAATAGATTCTGTGTAGGACAATCTACCCGACTTCTTTAGTCTCTAGACATTTCCTCTTGCCTTGGAGACACACACACAAAAAATCTCACTGCCAAAGGAGTAAGCAAGCAAACACTTGGACTCATTTGCAAGAAAGGATAAACTTAGCCAACAGGTCAAACTACTCAAAAAATTCAACTAGGATGTCCATGGTGATGTGACATAAAATGAGGTCCTTTTGAAGGCATTTTTTCTAAAGTTGTTATAACCTTGTGTTACAAAATTGTTGATGGGAAGGATTTGTTGGGCTCTGGTGCATGTAAACTTCATAGCCAGGGTCTGATTTTGGAGGGAAGCTTGGTGCACTGACAAGACACTTGGCCAGTCTCTTGGCTATTTAGCAAAATCACACTTCCTCTGGCAGGTAAAGATGTATCATTGCTGTTGCTGCTGTTGTTGTTTTCAATTACAATTATTACATCATTTTTTTCCTAATACCTAAACAACCTTGAATTAATCTAGATTGAGACTACTTTAGTACACTTTCTGAAATACAGTAAAAGATGATGAATTTTTCTGAAATGAGTCATCTAATCACAAAAAGGTACTACACCAAACACCACAGAAGCAGGTCCACTGAGGGCCTCTAATTTTCCTGCTCAGGTTTTTTTCTGATTTGAAGATATGACCCCCAAATGAGTTTTGTGCTTTTTCTTATTCAAAGATATTCCTACTTCATTAAGACAATTCTGTATGTTTTACTTCTTTGTTAGTGCCAAGGAGAAATTCCAGGCTTTAAAAGATTCAAATGACTTGTATCTAAATCAGATCTGGTCTCTCTTCTCTCAACATGCCGATTTACATGAGATCTCTTAGAGTTTCTCTGCTTCCATAAAATGCGGATGCCACTGCCCATCAGGCCCAGGTTTGCCTCTTTGCACAAACAGTCCAAAACAGTTTTCCTGATCTGTTTCAACTTGAAGTGTTGTCAATATATGGATTGTCTTGCTTTCTAATTCAGTGAAAAATCTAGTTTTCCATTAGTCTCTGCCTTTCTAATTTTCAATACAGCTTTACTAAATGTAATTATTAAAGGCAGATTCAAGAAAGCAATTACTGAGCTACTGGTTTGTATCTCTGAAGTCTTAATAAGTGGCAAAAAGTTGTAATTGCAGCAGGGGTATAAAATAAATTTTTCTGTAGATTAGACATACATCCTTGAATTTGTATATGGGCAGACATATTTAAAAGAGTATATAAAACATCCCCTTTTAAATCACAAGTTTTAACCTCACTTAAACTTTATTTAGATGCAGTGCAGTATGTTGCACAGAATAGAAAACTACATTGAGAAAGACCATATTCTATTCTTTCTCCAGGACTCTGTGACTTTGGCAAACACTTGACTACTCTGTATGTCCCTTTTCCTTCTATCTATGAGTATGTGAGAATGTCGAACCATAGGGTCATCACAGAAACTCTTCATCTTTAAAACTCTATGAGCCAGGCATGGTGGCGCACGCTTGTAATCCCCGCGCTTGGGAGGCAGAGACAGGAGGATCGCGCAGGTTCGAAGCTAGCCCCGCGCGCTGGCTTAGGAGACCCTGTTTCCAAATAAAAATGCAAAAATAGGTCTGGGAGTGTAGCCCGGAGGTAGAAGGGCTTCCAGGAACCCCAGTACCACCAAAAAAAAAAAAATAATAAATAAATAAAATAAAACTCTATGAAATATTAAGGAAATTCCACATCTATGCTATGGTTTTTTACTAAACACTGGGCACAGTAAGGTGTTTTACCAATTCTAATCCATAGTTTTGAGAGGCTTAAAAAGTAATAAAAATAAATAAATGTAATTGATCATTAAAAAATATACAAAAGAGCTATCCTAATGATATAAACCAAATTATATTTCCAAAAAGTTCTAAGAAATAGCTATACATGTAAATGGGGGGGGGTGCAACTTCTTTGTCAGTCATTCAAATAATACAATTGGTATTTTAAATGATTTAAGCAAATAACAGAGTATTCATTATAGGTCACTTAATACTAGCCTCTGGCAAAAATACTGAATGAAGCCACTGCTCCTGTTAGGTACTCAGTTATGGACCCCTCATCCCTTCCATTCATGTGTTTAAGGCCTAATTCTGTGACTGTATTTACAGATAAGGTATTAAGAAGGTAGGTAAATAAGGTTAAAAAGTTAATGGGGAGACAGCTAGTTTGACAGGTGTCTATGCAAGATGAAGAGAGACCACAGATCTGGCTTTTTCTGAGTACAAACAGTAAAGTAATGTGAAGACACAGAGAGAAAGTAGCCATCTACAGGCTCAGAAAAGAGGCTTCCCCGGGAACCAACCCAAGGACACCTGGGTCGTGAACTTCCACCTACTCTATGGTATGAACTGAGCTTACTAGTTCAGTCCCCAAACCAAGATGCCTCTGAAACGTTTAATAGTCATGTAACAGTCACTTAATCATCCTATCTCAATATTATATTATTTAATAGCCCGTGTGAGGCATAGGGAATAGTCTATTGTCGTTTTATAAATGAGAAAATCAAAAGAGGATCTGAAAGTTAAATGTGTTTTTAAGAGCCTCTCAGTGGGTGAGTGGCCTGTCTTCCAGAATATAATCATAGCTACATGACCATCCTTCTTCAAAAGAAATTTTCTTTTATTTTCTCTTTCAAAAATTTTTATTTTATTTTATATTGTGGGGTTAGGGATAGAACCCAGGACCTCATGTATGCTGGGAAAGCGATCTACCACTGAGCTCTACTCCTAGTCCTTAAAATGTACTGAATAAGAATATAGGAGCCTTTAATCCCTGTGACCTTTTCTCTCCCCAGAAAAATCCTCACTGTCCTAACGATGTCTCTTGGTTTGTCAGCAGCAACGTAGTACCTATTGCTCGCCTTGAACATCGTGTAGTTATAACAAGCACTTGGTCTTACATTTATTGAGCTGATATGGGAAGAACACAGCTTCATGATTTCTAGATTCTGTGCTAATGGATTGGGGGCAGGTTCCTTATACCAAAGCCTATGGCATAGCACCACCACCACAGTGTGAAGACAGATCTGTACATGTAAAACCACACAAAGATTTTCTTCAAATCCTCCTTCTTAAATGTCTGTCAGCCAACTGGAGGCCAAGAGAAGAGAAGGGAACCAAATCAAGGAAGCAAAGGACATGTGCTTACTCCTTGAACTGCACAAAGCAGTTAAAAGCCTGGACATTAGGCCCACACCCAGTGGCTTCCCAGCGATCTACGATGCTCTGCTCTGGATGCCACGATTTAAGGTCACTGTCAAGTGAGACAGTCTTTTCCATGGAGAAGCCACCGTAGGACCAGGATTCTCCGCCTACGGCATTTGAAGAGTAGTTTATACTGAGGGAGTAGTCTTCAAATACTTTTTAAAAAATGAATGGAGGAATTATACTTAAGTTTTATAGATCCCAATAACAGAATTATGGCCAGCTAGTAAATTTTCTGTACAATCTAGAGAAAAAAAAAAAAAAAAAGATCATGACAGAGTAAGCTATGCAAGCATAACAAGCCTACATCCAAGTCACCCACAGATAAGGCTGACCTGACGGCTTCCAGGCACACGAGGCAGGATCAGCACTCAGAGCAGGCTCTGGTCAGAGGCTGTACCGTGGGAAAATAGATGCATGCCACTGCTAGGTAAACAGTTCCACTCTTTAAAGCAGGTTACTAAGGGTGGGCTGTTATTAAGCCACAGAAATAACTGACATCGAATTTAAAGATCAAGTTTCCAGACTGACTATTCAACAGTAAGATCAAGACTCAGAAAAAAAATCTCCTAAAACACAATAGCATGGGATAAATCAAACACAAATCTAAAATAGTCACATTCAGCAATTAATAAACTGGAGAAACATTCAACTGCTAGCACTATGATGTGAAAAGAGCAAAACAGGCCCTGGTGACGGACCCCAAGACGAGGTAGAAAACGTGCCCAGGAGCCATCTCCCCAAGGCCCGCCAGCAAGAGCAGAGGGCCTGGTCTCCCTGGAAACAGAGTCAGGCACATTCTCCTCCTACAGTCAGAATGAACAAGTCACATGTGTGGACCCAGACGCTAATAAAGAGACAAAAGCCAGACACAGTGGAAAGTACTGTGGGTTTTGCCCCAAGTCTGATATTAAGTGGCCACACCATCTCAGATAAATTCCTTACTCTAACTTCTGGTTGTAGTTAACTTTTTCTTAATCTGTTTAGTAAAAATGTATCAATCATTTCTACTTGAAAACATATGCTGGATGATGAGAACAATAGCCTCAGGGCATGAGGACACGGGAGGGGCCATCACTGAGGACAGGAGCAGGGACAGGCTCCTCAGGCGAAGCTCTGCGGAGGCCTGAGGCCCACAGGGGAGTTGAGGGCGGAGGCCAGGGCAAGGCAGAGACTGCAGGCTGGTGCTGAGGGCAGGAGCAGACGGCCAGGCAGGGACCCAGAGCCGCACTCGGCTGGCCTCGCCTGCAGGAGCAGTGAGAAGTCACACAGCAGTGACCGTAGGCAAGAACTGACTCGATCAGAGGTGCAATATGAAAAAACATCCTGAAAATAATTACAAATAATTGCTTCTAGAGAGCTTGAGGAGAGGGGGAGGTTACTACAGCACTCCAGAGAGAGAGAGAGAGAGAGAGAGACAGACAGACAGACAGACAGACAGACAGACAGACAGACACAGAGACAGAGAGAGAAGGGGCAGGGCCCAGGGAGACAGGATGAAGATGACTGGAAGGGAAGGTCAGCAGGCTGGGTGCTGAGGCCCGTGGGGTGGCTGAGAGCAGCAGGGGCAGATGGCTCCTGCCTGGAGCTTCAAAGCCAGATGCACAGTGGGCTGAAGGGGAGGGAACTGTGGCAGAAGACTAAAATGAACCCTCAAAGTCTTCTCCCAAACTCCCTTCCGCCTCAAAGCTTTTTGCTTCTAATGTTTCACTTAGGCATTTTTAAATTTCGCTACATCAACTAGAAAGTGAACTTGGTCACATAACTATGAGAAAGGTAGGCCTTTAAATGTTCAAAAAGAAAGTCGTTCGGCTGGTGTTTGAAAAACAAAATCACTAGGACCTTTTAAGAACCTTCTCATCAAAGGCTTTTCTCCCTTCCCCACCCATGCAAGACCCAGAGAAGGCTGCTCTGTGGCTGAGGTGAAGGAGAAACCATAGCAGGTCCCTGAGCAGAGGAGGGAGGGGACCGGTCCCTGCCCTGGCTTGCAGGTGTGAGCCAGATCTCCTCTAGGGCAGAAAAGGCAGCACAAATCCAGTTACCAGCAGATATTCCCAGAGAAAACAAAGAAAAGTGGGATGGGTGGGGCAGGGGGATACTAAACAGGCTGGCTGAGGGAGAGAGCTGCAAAGCAGAGGACATCCACAGGGCTCCACCAGTGCCAGATCAGGAGTGATGTCAGCAGCCTGTTCTCAACAAATGGAAAAGAAAACAAAATAAGATCATACAGGGCACCTGAATCTCTGCTAAGGCAATAAAGACCACTGAGGGAAAATGAGTTTTGAAAGTTGAATAATGTGAGTTTTTCTGTGAAGGAGAATGGTGCAGGAGAGGTCTGTGAGGTCCCAGAATGAACCACGGAAGCGAAGTGTCATGAGGACAGGTATCCATATAAATACAGGTCAAGGATGACAATATCCAGGTTAAAGCTCCTAGAGATGAAATGGTATATTCTCTTTATGACTGGGATAACTTGTTCCAATGATCAACTTTAGGTTCTAGTAAAACAAGGTAATGATTAGGCTGGTGGCATGATTTTGAAAGTATAAGAAGGAAATACCAGCCAGATATTAATTAGTTTCCTACCCAGAACTCGACTGGGAGGTGAGATGGTATGAAGGGACACATGAATCTGCAGCCTGTTTGTGCCATGTAGGAAGCGTCCAGAGGTGCATGTGAGCACAGAGAAAGCTCGTTAAGCCAGCTTTAGAGACTGAATAGTGATATCCAGAGCACAGCTCTCTCTGCGTCTATGAGCGGCATGCCCTTCCCCCTCCATCTCAACCTGGCAAAGGGCAGGTGGTGAGGAGCATCCTTTCTGGAGCCTCCATCTGTACGCCCGACCTCAACTTCTCCCCACTCACTCACTCCTTCAAGTCATCAGAGCCTGTCTTCCCCCACAAGGGGCCTTGGAGGAGCTGCTGGGACAGCCCTGATTTTCAACTCCTCCCATGTACTAATCATCTCAGTTCTGAAATGAACAGAAAAGAATCTTAAAAGAAAAGGTGAAAATAAGACCATGGAGATGGGAGCGGTTGTGAACAGGGGAGGCCGCAATCCCTAGACACACTGACACAAGGCCAGAGGACCTGGACCCCTAAAAACCACAAGTAACTTTGTTTCTTTGGATTGTTTCAATTACGTTTCTTATTCTTAGAGAAAACGTGACCTCTGGCGATCTCTCTTTTCAGCTTACTCCTAATAGAAAAGTGATGGTTCACTATTTATAGAATAAACTGTTGTCTTGCTGCCTTGAACCTACAGGCTCAGTCCTCTGTCTAAACCCCGCACTTGTGGGTGAAAGCTCACACTGGAGAGAATTATTCTATTAGGAAGTTTGTGAAAGAAGAACTGGTGTAATGTAATCTCGCCACTGGTACAGGATCTGCCTGGAGTATTGGAGTCCTTTCCATGCCAAATATTTATTAAGTACCTTCCCTGGGCTGGGGTAAGGGGCACGAGGAGACAGTGAGAAGCAAAGGGATATGGTCTCTCTCCCACGGAGCTTAGAAAGAGAGATTAATCTCAATAAAGTTATTATGACTGAGATGGGAGCTGGAAGGAGATGCTGATGGTGCCAAACAGTCATGGTAATGGGGAAGCCTGGCAATAGGGCCACCAGAGACTTCACACAGGGCACGGCCAGGTCGAGTCATGTCCCGTGGGCATCCACGCTCGGGAGCCTTGCCTGGCCACAGGCTTTCCACGCTGTGACTCACACTACACCTAGTTCTAGAGACCAAACCCTGGGATCCAATCTAGCTTCTCACCTCCTGGCCTTATGACCTACAGTAAGTTATTTAAGCTTTCTGACCATCAGGTGTTTCACCTGTAAGAGACAATAAATTTAAATGTTAATATTTATAAGCAGTGAGTGTGGTATCCTGCATATGGTAAGCATTCCGTAAGTAACCAGCACTCTATTTCACAATCCAGTGTCCCTGAATTTTAGTCAATGACAGTAAAATCATTTAAAGTAGCATTAGTGTGGTTTTGTAAGCCCTCATTCTGATCCCTCTGAATGACTTTTCCAGCTTTGGTAATGGAGAAGCTAACCAGAGTGCTCTGGGCATGTGTGTCCCTTGGTAATATCATAAATACTGTATTTCTTTTCAAGTATCTAAGACAATCTCATATAGAGAAAAAATATCTTTTTATAACTTAATATTTAAAAGAGGAGATATAGTCATGTGGTTTGAAAAGCCAGACATAACCCTAAGTACCCGGTAGGAGGACTGCTCTTTGACTAGGTCCCATGCGATGCTCCTCCTACACTTCTCCTCCAGGTGCTCACAGGTGAGATCCTCTCAGGCGGGGCGGGAGCATCGGTGAGCCAGGCTCCTGTCCTTGCAGGAAGCACAGTGCCTGCTCCGCCTCTAGCTTCCCCACTCAGCTGTGACCCTGATGCTCCTTCAACATCTGGACACAAAGGCTTCCCTTTTCTTCCTATATAACATTTTACTGTACTGATACTGTTATAGTAAGTATAGCTTTGGCTACACTTATTTCTGGACTAACAAACTTTTAAAATTATAGTTCTGGCCATGGTTGATGAAGAAAATAGGCAGAAATATAATATTTTCATTTGCCTTAATTGTTCTTTGTCGAAAACCAACATCAACCATTTGGGGAATATTTTACACAAATAGTCTACACAACGTCTGTGCTACAACTTGCAAGAGTAATGTTTCTCTTAAATTATTTTAAAACATCTGCTCTGTCTTTTACCCATAGCAGGATCATTTTCCTTCATGTTTATATGGGAAAAGTGCCGGCTGCTACAGTATCCAATCAGTCACCCCAAGGAGATGTCAGCTGTCAACCATGTCTACTGCAGCGATTTCCCTCACCTCTCTCCCTTCCCACTCTGGGTGAGCTGTCAAGTTTCTAGTTTCTGACGTGCATTTACATCACTCAATGACATCTGACAGCAGTGAAAGGCCACAGAAAACTGCTTATTGATCAGAGCAAAACTAGTTGACGGAACAGATGAGGTTGTATCACAGAAATGCAGCCACGTTCAGGTGGTGACATTCTGCTCCCCGCATAGGAGAGCTTAATGGAATACAACTTCATTATATCATGCCACTTGCGCTTACAGCACCAAGCCTGTCTCTTGACTGTTTGTCTATGTGCTGATGAGGACAATCTCTTTGTGCGGGTATCGGTGTATGGCTAACCTGATTTGTTCATGAACACTTGCAAACTACTTGTGAATCTGTCCTGAGAAATGTACCAAGAGACACTGAAATTTCAATCTTGCCAAAATATAATTGTGCTGTCCTTTAAAAAAAAAAAGAATTACCACTTAGTGAGCTATAACTGCTCACTTGAAAACTTTTATACTACTGCATAAAAAAGTTTAAATGGATATTTCTTTGATTTTGTGGCACTGTCAGAAAATCAAACTAAAAAATTGATAACTTATGATAGTTAAAATTTACTAAAAATGGGAAAGTTTAGTTCTTATTAAGAACTAAGATACCTGATTCAGAACCTCTGCATGCAAACTGCTCCTTTCAGTTTTAAAGATAACAACATCAACCATTTCTCACTCCCTGTGCCAATGCAGAAAGATGGCCATACAGTTATAAATCAGTACCTGTCTGAAACAGGGATCATTAAATCAGGCAGACTTCAGATTCAGCCATAAGACTCCACTCCTCCAACTTCAGGAAAGGGAAAGGCAGCCCTCTGACTCCTGGGTGAAAGAATGCTAAAGCCCTACCCTGAGGGTTGTCTGGCTTTTATCTTTACTTCTTAATTCCTCCCTCGAGAGAGAGTATTTCCCCAAATTACAAATTCCCACACTACTTTCGCAACTTGGTCACATCTGCATCCTATCTAGATTTAATATTTGTTACACAGGCTTCTTACTTCAATAGGCTTTAAAGAAAACTTGATGTCACAACCAGATATAAGAATCACTTGCCATAAATAGAAGGTGAGTATAAAAATAAATACTCATTTTAAAATTACAGACATTTCTTGCTGAAAGCTGAGCCTAAAAAGTCAGTCAGTCTCTCTCTCTCTCTCTCTCTCTCTCTCTCTCTCTCTCTCTCTCTTCTCTCCCTTCTTTAGAAAAAGAGATTAGCAAATTTAAGTTAAAGCTTTTGGGGGCTCTTTTAGGGAAGTATGGGAAATGATACAGGATTAAGAGACAAGTGCAAAGAGTAGCTTCTCCCTTGTGAATCCATATTACTCAATGTCTAGGCACCACTTAAATCATTTCCTGAAGCACTGGCAGCCAGGACCCCAGTGCCCTACACAGAGGAGCAGGAGCTGGCATTAGACTACTGCCCCTCCCACTCACTGTATGATCCTGCAAGTTACTTAACCTGTGCAGGCCTCACTTCCATCTCTAAAAGGAAGCTACTAACAGCACAGGAATCCTAGAGAATTGCTTTCAGAAGCAAATTAGATTATGCATGTAAAGTCCTTAGCATAGTAATAAGAAAATGTTTAGTAAGTGTTAGCTATTATCATTCATTTCTTCTCATTTACTTTTATAGGCCTCAGTTAAAAAAAAAAAAAAAAAGGATGGAAGCTTGGTGTGGCGGCTCATGTCTGTAATCTCAGTACTTGGGAGGCTGAGACCGGAGAATCATAGGTTCAAGGCCAGCCTCAGCAGTTCAGCAAGGTCTCTCAGCAACTTAGCAAGATCTTGTTTCAAAATAAAAAATAAATGATATAATTTTGTTCTTCTTTATGGCTGAAATTATATCATTTGCAAGAAGATGGAAAGCCCTGGAGAACATTATGTTAAGTGAGATCAGCCAAGCACAGAAGGAGAAGATACATATGTTTCCTCTAATATGCCCAAACTAGGAAACACAAAGGATACCAGTGGGACTCCAGATATTGGAAGGGAAATACTAGCTAAGTTTGAATGGTAAGATAGGAGAGGAGGAAGGCCGATCTTGATTAATGAGGGTCTATACCTGAACATGTGTAAAATTATGAATAAGACATGTTTAACCTGGACAACCATTGGTGGGAGGGGGGAAGGGAAAACAGGGGCGGGGGGAAGAGGGCACCAAATATAGTTTAAATGTATACTATTTATGTTCAATAAAAAAATTTGTTAAAATAAATAAATAAATAAAATTAAAAAATAGAAAAATATTAATTCATTTTCTATTCTTTGTAATAAAAGTACATGGTTCAGAAAAAAAATAAAAAATAAAATAAAATAAAAAGGGCTTGGGGTGTAACTCAGTAGAGCAGAATGGCTGTACACGGTAAGCCAAGTGTGGGGTGGGCGGAGGAGACTGGACTCTGCTGTTCCTAGACAACCCAAGTCTATTGCTCTCATCCTGCCACAGTTACCAATGCCACCCTTACTTTCAAAAAGCATGTCCGTCTGGATAAGGACAGGCTTTCTTCACCCGAACTGCAGAGGAGCACTCCACTCTGAGGTCCCGTTAGTCTCAGAGCTGTTTGTTTACGCCCGATAGGCTTGGGCTCATTGTTTCCCATGTGTTTATTTTTATATACATACTCTTTATCTGACTCTTGGGGTTTTATGCTAATCCTGTTTCCAGTGCCTAATTAAGACCTTTCCAGAGAGCAGCAAGTTAACTGCAGTTGATTAATCCTGAGACAGCCACAGTTCAATGGACTAGAGTTGACCTGAAGGACTGAGTTTAACCAGGGAAGGTAGTGAAATGGTCAAATAAAATTCATTTAGCTTCAAGTTCCTAAGCAATGTCCCCAAATATGAAAATTGTAGTTACAAAAATGATCTTATGGACAGGAGTTAATACCTGAGTTGGAATGTTAGAAGGACCTTAAAGCAGTGATAAAAAAAAATTTTGGGCAAATCTCCAGCCAGAGCCAGGCTTGATGGCGCATGCTTGTAATCCCAGCATTCGGGAGGCGGAGATCAGAGGATCAAGGTTCATGCACAGCATGAGCTACTTAGAGAGACCCTTCACAACTCAGTGAGACCCTGCTTCAAAAATTTAAAAAACACTAAAAAATAGGGCTGGGGTATAGCTGGAGGTACAATGCCACTGGGTTCCATCCCCAATAGCGCAAAAAAAAAAAAAAAAAAAAAAAAAAAGAAGAAAAAGAAAAAAATCTCCAGCCAGGCGTTCCAAGGCAAGCTGGCTTTATTCTAACCATGTTAGGATTCAGCTAAGCAGGAATATCTGTATAGATTGGGCCTCTTGAATGGGTGGCTGTGGCAACCATCCCAGTCCACACCATGAAGGTGCAGAGTCATGGGCTCCTTCCAACAGGGGCAGGACTTCTCATTGCTGACAAAATGCAGCCAAGCGCCAGCACGTACCCCTAGCATACCCCTTCCTACCTCTCAGTCCCCACTCCCTGCCTGCTACTATCACTTTAGGATAAAATCAGGACCCTTACTTACAAAAAATAAACAAAAAAAACCTCACACTCTCAAACATCTTCCCTCCCCAAAAAAACCTTCAAAGTCAAATACACTTAAGTGTGGGCTCTATACACAGTGTGTTCTAACATACACGTTCACTGAGGACATTAAGAACTAAGAGGAAATGCCAGTGTAGTGGCTCACACCTGTAGTTCCAGTACTGTGGAGGCTGAGGACTGAGGATCACGGGTTCAAGGCCAGCCTGAGCAACTTAGTAAGACCCTGTTTCAAAATAAAAAGGTCTGGGGATATAGTTTAGAGGTAAAACACCCCTGGGTTCCATCCCCAGCAGGAAAGGAGAAAAAACAAACAAACAAACAAACACTAGAAAGATCTTCTCTGAGCTGAAACATTTATTGTTACATGCTTACATAAAATGACTTCTGGGGACAACAACCCCAGCAGGCAGTGGGGAGAGTCAGTGTGGGTGTCCAAGGTGGGCAGAGTGCCAGCCTGCCTTTCTTCCTCATGTGGCCTGACCAAGAACACTGGCTTTTTTTTTTTTTCTCCAGTTCAGCTCCATGGAGTTTAAACCGAAGCCAAGAGAAAAATTAATCCTGAACTTATTATCCATAAAAAACTTTAGGCTTTGCCAGTTGACATGCCCTGTTGATCACAGAGTTAACCTTAAAAAGCATACTGATCAAGATTACGCATACTAAGCCAAATACCTGATGACTATGTAAACTACTACTAAGACTATAAAATACAGAGGAAAGCTATAATTACAAGATAAGCTTTAAATCCTAGAATCATGTAATTACGGATCTGTAGAAAAATTTTTACTCATTTAATGAACTTAAAAGAGTATATATTTCTTTGGGTGTCTGTTTTCCTTCAACTTAGCTTCTCTTGCTCTTAAAACTCTGTTATAAAAACAATCTCAATGTCCATCAACCAATGAATAAAAAATGTGGCACATATATAATGAAATAATATTCAGCCTTAAAGAAATCTTATTATCTGCAACAACATAGATAAAACTGGACCATTATATTAAGTGAAATAAGCCAGGCACAAGACAACCACCAATCACTTCGTTTATATGTGGAATCTAAAAAAGTTGAACCCAGGAAAGGAAAGGAGATGTGGCTCAGTGTGTGTGTGTGTGGGGGGCTGTCCAGCATGTGTGAGGCCCTGGGTTCAATCCCTAGCAACACACATACACACACACACACACGCACGCATGCACGCACGCACACGATCAACCAGGTGCTGAGGGTAGCAGAAAGGGAGAGATGGGGAAAGGTTGGTCAATGGGTACTAAGCTATACTTTGTAAGAGGAAGAAGTTCTGCTGTGCTAATGCATAGTACAAATAACAATAATGTATATTTCTAAAAATCAAGAAGGCTTCTAAGTGTTCTTACCACAGAGAGATGATATTTGGAGAGATTATATGTATTCTGACTTGAATACTACACAAAATATACCTGAATTAAACATTAAAGGAATCCCATAAATATATATAAGTATTATGTTTCAATTTAAAACATTTTTGAACTTAAGGAAATCTTAAATTTAACCCACATACCACAAAAATTTATAAGGACTATAAAGAAAACTAACATAAAGTGTCTTATTCCTGGTGTGCCATTTAACTTTACGGCCTATTAGATACAATGTTCATAAATTTATGTTGTTAATTTTAATATGCATTATACCTATACATCTTTTATGTGATTACTGGAAAATTCTGTATGTGTAAAAACAATAATTTATAACCTATCTGTATAGTAAGTGACCTGTTTAAATAAGACACAGTAAAGCATTACAGAAGGCCATTATAAAGGCAGCAGAGCAGAAGCTTATCAACAGTAGGGAAAAGTTAGCAACATATCTCAAACAGAATTGCATGTGATTGTGCTTTAAATTATAGGAGTATGAGGGCAGACACACTATACTAAACCAAAATAATTAAGAAACAAAATTTAATGTTAAACACACAGCCAAGATCTTCCCAGGTTTTCTAATTCAATTCAAGTGGCGCTTCATTCATAGACAAAGATAAACACAGGTGTTCTGTCTGTGGTTGCCAGTGCACAGAATGTACCTGGATGCATTAAACATGATCTGCAGGTCAGAGTTGATGACCATGGAGGGAGAGACCGCTGGCTGGCATAACACAGCACAGACGTAGGTTAAAAAAAAAAAGGACAAAAATAGGCAATACTAAAAATGTAGAGGGTGAAGTGATTGATTCTTCATGGGGCAGTTAACTCACAGAGGAGCACGTTTCTACGTTTCTGAGCTGCAGACTGGGTTCTGTGTTTATAGGGTGAATATGAGACTAAGGAGGCCGGGGATACCTCAGACCTAGGGAACAGTGAGGAGGAAGACTCGGACGCAGCACTGTGATGACACCTCTGTGCAACACTGAGAAACAGGCAAGAGCTGAAGCTTGGGTGCATTGGGCAGGGAGAGGAACTGTAGTCAAAAGGAGAACTGGTTAAGAGGAGGTGAGAGGCACAGGCTGAAACAGGGTGGAGAAGGGACTTTTTATAGTTGTGTCTATAAGCCTTATATTGGTACTATAGACAGCCAAGCAGCAGCAGGAATATTACAAAGGCAAACCTAAAAGTGATGTGGAGAGACACAGCAGGGTGAAGCTGACTACAGAATTACGAGGTAGCACTGTACCACTTGCACACCGGGGAAGTGAGAGGCCAGGAAAGAGCTGGACAGGGCCAGGGCAAAGAGTCCTGGTAAAGCATGGACTGCTCAAGTGACCGAGAGACTGTAAGGGCTATAGTTTGGATCTTGTGTGTCCCCAAAGGATCATGTGTTGAAGGCTTGGTCACCAGGGCAGCAGTGTCAGAGGCGGGGCCTTCAGGAGGGTGATTGGTTTATAGGCTTCAACCTGACCAGGGCATCAGTCCACTGATAAATTCATAATTTGATGGCTTTATTAGACAGTGGTGGAAACTCTAAGAGATGGGACCCAGCTGTAGGGAGTGGGTTCGTAGAGTCTTGTCCCTAGTCTGTCTCACTGCCTGTTTCTCTCCTGGTAGAGCACCATGAGGAGGCCAGCTCTGCTCCACCACACCCTTCCACCATGACATTCTGCCCTGCCTCAACCCAACGCAGTGGAGCCAGCTAAGCATGACTGAAACCATGAGCCAAAAGAAATCTTTCCTACTTTAAGTTGTTTTCCTCTGGTATTTTGTCATAGCAATAGTGACTAACACAGTTGTGAGGCTCAGGTTCAAACCTATAAAGATACAAAGGACAAAAACAGTATTTATTAGCTGAACGTGGTGGCGCATGCTTGTAATCCCAGCATTTGGGAGACTGAGACAGGAGGATCACTTTGTGGCCAGCATCAGCTACTTAATGAGGCCATCTGAAACTCAGTAAGACCCTGTTTCAAAATAAAGAATGAAAAATAGGGCTGGGGTGTAGCTTGGAGGTAGAATGCCCCTGAGTTCCATTCTCAATACTGCAATAAGTAAATAAATAAAACTATTTATTGAAAGTGAGAAAAATGGAAAGGAGACAGCAAATTTAGGTTTGGACATCCAGATTTCAGGTGTGTACAGGATGTCCAGTTAGACAGTCAGTAAACACAGGGCAGAGTGGTTTTCCTAGAGCCACTATGGAGAAGGGTCCCATGATCAGGCATCTACTGGGCATTTTGTTTACCCTCAGAGGCCAAGTTCAGAAAGGACAAGAACATCAGTGAAAATTCCTGCAGGAAAAACTACTTTATAAATCTTCTATCTTGTTATCCCACAAAGTACAAGACATAGGGTAGAACACAATAAACATTTGCTAAATGAAAAAAAAAAAAAAAAGCTATCCTGGTGCAAAATTGCAATCCCAGTTCCTGGGAGGCTGAAACAGGAAGCCAGCACATGGCAACTAAATGGGACCCTGTTTCAAGGATGTAGCTAAGAGGTAGAATGTTCCTGGGTTCAATCCCTAGTACTATCAAAAAAAAAAAAAAAAAAAAAAGGGGAGAGAGAGAAAAAGATATATTTCAAGAAATCCAAAAGTTAGGTAGGATGCAACAGTTATTCATCATAAATGTAAGTAATATTTTGTCTTTTTAAAAAAAATAAATCATCTGGGTGTGGTGGTGCATATCTATAATCCCAGTATTTGAGAGACCAAGGTAGGAAGATCATAGCTCGAGACTAGCCTCAGCAACTTAGTTAGACCCGGTTTCAAAATAAAAATAAAAAAGGCTAGGGGTAGCTCAGAGGTATAATGCCCCTGAGTTCAATTCGCAGTATCACAGACATTAAATAAAAAATAAATAAATAAATAATCATTGTTCTCAAAAAGAAGAATTACTTATACTGGCAAAAAATTAGACTTTGGCCTTCAGGCTTTTAACAAGATTTTATCCTTCCCCAGTTGAATTTTGTATACTGCTCCAGACCCATTTCCATATGGCCATACAGAACTGAAATTTGAGCATATTTTCTAATGCACAGACTTGCATGTTCCTTGCTCCTAATTTTTTAAAGCTGGTTTTATATTTCACATTTACAAAGTTGCTCACACACACACACACACACACACAGAGGTAACTCCGTGAGGTGACAAGCATGCTAATCACTTTGGTTGTAGTAATCAGTTCACAACCTGCATATCCAAAGAATCACATTATATACCTGAAACATATGCAATTTTTGTCATTCATACCTCAGTAAAGTCAGACAAAAGGGAGAAGATCAAGATTAAAAAATTGCTTCTACGAAGACCCTTGGTTTTTCCACTTGTCAGTTAACCATTCTTAATAAGAAAAAGGTTCCCCTTCTCCTCTTTGGACTTAGCCCCACAAGCGCATACCCTGTTTTTGAACATGAGGAGCCCACCGAATTATCTCATTGTAGGATTAGCACCAGGCAAAGGCAATACTCAAATAAGTGTTGGAAGAAATCTATATGCTTCAAGGGACCCATTACTGATAGACTGATTATATGTTAAACTTTTTCCCCTAGTACTAATGGTAAATATCCATTGATTACATGATAGCTATAAAAATACATTTGCTCAAGCTACTTTTTGTCACCACTAGCACCAACTCTCTCCTTACAACGTCTGGAGCCACAATCCTACCAACAGCAAGGGGTTCACAACTCCAGCTCCAAAGCCCAGCCTCCCAGACAGGAATGCACTGAAGACACAGGAGTAAAACACAGACATGCTGGAAGCTGGCAGCACGGGAGGAAAGTTATTCCAACAGGAACAGCAAAGAAAAGAAGCTGTTCAATATGGTCAGGACAGCCCTCCACCAATAATGTCTACATACAATAAGCTAGCCACCCTCCATGCACACCAAGTGATGGGAGCACTTAACAAGGTCCTTTGGCTCCAATTCCTGGGCTCTGGTTTGCAATCTTGTCTACCAACCATTATTGCACACCCACTACACATGGTAGATCAATAATTCTCAGTACTGATTGCACATCAGTTACCTGTGGAACATTTTGAACATATCACTGTCCTGGCCTTCAACCAGACCAATTAGATTAGAGTCTCTGGGTAGAAAATGGTACAAACACATCAACTGTGTTAGGCAGCTTTATGCCATTGTGACTGAAATATCTGACACAAACAAACTTGGAGAAGGAAGGCTTATTTTGGCTCACAGTTTCAGAGGTTCCAGCACATGGTCAGGTGGCTCCAGTGCTTTGGGTGTGATATGAGGCAGAACATGATGGCCAAAGGATGTGGTAGAAAAAAACTGCTCAGCCTATGATAGCCGGGAAGCAGTGGGTGAGGAAAAAATAAAGTCCCCAAGGTCATGCCCCCAGTTACTGCCTTCCTTAACCATGTCTCGCCTACCTATAGCTGCTACCTTCTTCCCGTAGTCCATTCAAATATTATTATTCCACTTAATGGATTGATTACTCCATTGATGAGTCAGAGACGTCATGATTTGAGTCCTTCCCCAAAGCCGCACCTCTGAACACTGCTGCATTGGGAGCTACCCGTCAACACAGGGCATCGGGGGATGCTCCAGATCCAACCGAAACACCTATTCATCATCAAGATTTAACAGGTGTTTACATGTTTACATACTTTTATTTTACTTTTTCTTTTAAGAAACAAAATTTTATGATTCAACTAAGCCCTATATTTAACCTTTAAAACACTTGTGCCTCTTTCCCAGACCAAGGAACTCAAAACTGGAGACAGTATTAGCTCTGCCCATAAATATGCAACTCAGCTGGTTGTAGCACTAGAGCCCAAACCCTCAACCATTTGACCCAAAGGCATGTGGTTTACTGCGCAGAGCCACATATTCTGCAGGGACTTGAATTTTAGGGAAGGGTTTTTGAATATTATTAATTTTGAAAGTTATAAATGAAAAGGAACTTTGATTAAGCCACTCTGTATTTTAATTGCTGTATATGTATACATCTGTATATGTCTTGCAACCATTTTCATCTTACTATAAGAATTCATCTCCATTTAAATTACATATATCAGCCAGGTGTGGTGGTGCACGCTTGTAATCCCCGTGTTTGGGAGGCAGAGACAAGAGGATCGCGCAGGTTCGAAGCCAGCCATGCTAGCTTAGGAGACCATTTCCAAAAATTAAAAAAAGTATAAAATAGGTCTGGGAGTGTAGCCCGGAGGCAGAAGAGCTTCCAGGAACCCCGGTACCACCAAAATAAATAAATAAATAAATAAATAAATAAATAAATAAATAAATTACATATATCAGGGAAAATAGGGTCGAAGGTGATTTAGCACCGACTCTGCAGGAGTGCGCCTGTGCCCACAGCTACACTCGGTCCCCAAGAATCCCCTGTCGCTCTTTATGAAAGAAACAGCAACTCTCTTCTGAACAGAAAATTGCAGAAGTATTTCAGAACACAAATCACAGTCACAACTCTTCCCTCCTCCCTACATGCAAACATGGCTTTACAGAACACTGGCATTACTGATTGGTATTAATAAACTAAAAATAGTATTCTACAATGCTACTGATCTTAATAGAAAACCTTGTCAGTGAGCATCTTACAATTCGCCCCACCCCCTGGACAGAAGACAGAAAGTCTAGTACTCTTAACTTCTGTGTAGGAGCCAAGAGGACAGTGAACCCAAAGAAAAAAGACCCAGACGCCTAAACAATTAAGTTCTACTAATACAGCAGAGAGCATGGTCAGTTAGAATTGTGAAACATGGCAAAAAATAAATAAAATTATTTCATCTAACTTCAGAAACGTGTATAACAGAATAGTTTCTATTACAGAAAAGCTAAAATTCTGAGCAGCAGCCTAATGAATAGGTACAGTCCCCAAAATACTTGTTTTGATAAACATGCCTGGCCTGCACATACATACACATATACACATGTATTCACTGCATGTTAGTCAATGTTAAAAAATAATCTTGTATTGCCACTAATAAACATCAGGAGTGAAGAAAGCTAACCCTCCCAAATAAAAGGCTTCCAAAAATCAGGCCCTACACTGAAAGAGTGATACACACGCGGGAAAAGTGATCCATCCCTCAACTTAAGTTAATCCATACACTGTCTTCTGACTCTTACAAACGCCCCCAAAATAAATATTATCACATGCCATGAGAGCTCGGATAAAGTAGTAAGATAGCAGGACTGGGGCAGAAGGAACAAGGCCATGGTTTCTTAAAATAGCCTAAGAATATAATTTTAAGGATAAAAAAAGGAATAGGTATAATTATTCTTGCTGGGGGACCGTTTTTTAAAAATCTGTCCTGAAACTCAATTTGGGGAGTTCCTTTAATGACATCTTTGATTCCCATGTAATGCACACAGTGACACCTACTGGCATACTGATGAGCGATGAGGACAGATGAGAAAATCCATGCACAGACGGGGCCGCACACAGACACTGCACAGGCTCCGTGAAGTGACGTTCAATTACGCACGATATTCTAGAACACGGAATCAATCTATCCTTGAAAGAGCTGAGGGGAACACCCATGAGTCCAGTTTTCGGTTTTACATTACTGTCACTGTGGGACCGATACATACATGTGGAGCCTTTACTGCAGAGTTCAGCTCGGTTTCCAGAATCATAAGCATTTGTGTTTGGTGGTTAGAGTTAAACCTCAGACCTCACTAAGATTAATATTCTTGGTTGAAGGATGTCATATAATGCGATAATTTTTAAAAATCATATAAACCAAGAAAATAGTAGCGGGGAGGAGTTTCCTGCTTTATAAACAAATTGTGGCCTATTATAAATAAACTGTGGTCTATTACAGAAATGAGGCAAGGCTTAAAACCTCTTTTTCTGACTATCCACAAGGTATTGTTCAGTTTTTCCAGAGGAAAAGGAATAAATTCAAGATGAAGCAGCCGGAAAGAATATGGGTAAGTAGGTAGAATATACACCAGGTAATCTGACTTTAAAATAGAAGTCCGGCCAGGTGTGGTGGCGCATGCTTGTAATCCCAGCATTCAGGAGGAGGGAGGTGGAGACTAGTGGATCACTGTTGGCAGACAGCCTCAGCTACTTAGTGAGACACTTCTCAATTCAGTGAGATCTTATTTCAAAAATAAAAAGAGGACTAAAAAACAGAACTGGGTTGTAGCTCGGAGGTATAATGCCGTGGATTCCATCCCCAGTAAGGCAAAAATAAATAAATAAATAAATAAATAAATAAATAAATAAATAAATAAAAATAAAATAAAATAGAGGTCTATGCTGGACATGGTAGCACATGCTTGTAAACCCAACATTTGGGAGGCTGAGACAAGGAGGGTTCTGGTTCATGGCCATCATCCGCTACTTAGTGAGGCCGTTTGCAACTCAGTGAGACCCTATTTCAAAATAAAGAATAAAAAAAAAAAATAGGGCTTGAGGTGTAACTCAGAAGTAGAATGTCTCTGGGTTCCATCCCCAGTACTACAAAAAATAAATAAATAAAGTAAAATAAAATAGAGGTCTGGGGCTAGATGAGACAGGAGGTTCCCAAGGTGACAAGAATAATAGCTGCCCCCAGTGAATGTGACAGTGAAGGTGTCAGCCAGCAGCCGCTAAATCTGCCTCAGTCCAGCCAGACCAAACAGCCTCTATTTTATTTACTTTTTCTTTTTTTCTTTTTTTTTTTTGTGACATTGGGGTTCTGGAAACCCTTCTACCTCCGGATACACTCCCAGAACTATTTTATTTTGTTTTTATTTGGAAACAGGGTCTCTTACGCAGGCGAGGCTGGCTTCGAACCTGTGCGATCCTCCTGTCTCTGCCTCCCAAGCGCAGGGATTACAAGCGTGCGCCACCACACCCGGCTCTTTTCTTTTTTTTTTTAAGTACTAGGGATGGAATCCAGGGGCATTCTACCTCCAAGCTACACCCTCAGTCCTATTTTTTATTCTTTTTATTTTGAAACAGGGTCTCACTATGTTGCAGAGGGCCTCACTAAGTAGCTGAGGCTGTCCTCAAACCACGATCCTCTGGTCTGAGCCTCCCAAGTACTGGATTACAAGCATGTGCACCACGCCCAGCTTCACTTTACTTTTATACCATTAAAAATTCCTGAGCTGAGAGCTGGACATGGTGGCACGGAACCTAGTACTTGGAAGGATGGTATGAAAGGATCCTAGGTTTAAGACAAGCCGTGGTCATTTAGTAAGACCCAAATGAAAAAATATATTTTAAAAAGGGGCTGGGGTCGGAGGCCCCAGTAGTGGCCTTGCCTCACAGCAGGCTCCGATGCTGGCCATTGACCCCAGCACCGGCCTAACCCCTTGGCAGGCTCCGATCCCAGGCTCGGAGGCCCCAGCACCGGCCTAGCCTCACGGCAGGCTCCGATCCCGGCCTTGCTGGCCCCAGCACTGGCCTAACCCCTCGGCAGGCTCCGATCCCAGCCTCAGAGGCCCCAGTAGCGGCCTTGCCTCCTGTCAGGCTCCGATGCTGTCCACCGGGTAGCCAGGCCACTACTGGGGCCGTCAAGAGTGGGATCGGTACTTGCAACGCGGCATGCACAGAGAAATATCACAGAAAATAAAAATCAGATGCTTCCCCTAAGCAGCAAAAATTAGGAGGAAAGGGGCAACAGGAAGAGGTCGAGCTATAGAAAGGGCCCTATAGTGAAGCAATTAAGGTGACCAATCAGGGGGTATGGAATAGGGGAGGATGGAGCCTTTTTAAAAAGCAGGAGGTACATAAACAAATGTATCAAAGTTAATCACCAAACAAGCATGGGATCGAGGGAGGGGAAGGGAATGGGATGGGGGCTGAGTGAGGGCTAATTGGATGATATGTGCTTGTATATCCTCTCAATTCTTGTACTCCAATGTGATTGATAAATGACTACAATGCACCAATTAAAAAATAAATAAATAAATAAATACCAAAAAAGGGGGGGCTGGGGTATGTAGCTTAGAGGTAAAATGCCCATGGGTTCAATCCCCAGTACCACATTAAAAAACAAAAAAATCCTGGGTGAAGTCATAGCTCAGGGATAGAGCACTTATCTAGCATGCAGGAAGACCTCACTTTGATGCCCGGCACTGAACAAAACACAAACAAACAAAAATCCTAGAATTTAATTTTTTACCTCACTACCAAGTGTTCACTTATTGTCCACAAATCGCCTCTAAAAACTAAAGAAATAATAAATAGTATTTACATTATTGTGAAATAGTATGTATGGAAAACTAAGTAGTATACTAGGGTGTACACAATGACATAAGTAATTAACAAGGAAGCTCTGTAAAGGCAGGTACTAACACGAAAAAACTGTTAGAAAGCCATTCAGGGTAAAATTTCTTGTGCACAAGTATTTAAAATTGTATAATTTTCAAGCTTCTCATAAGTTGTGCTTTTTAGGCCTACTTAATATAAAATGTAAACGATCAGCCAGGTGTGGTGGCATGCGTTTATAATCCCAATACATGGGAGGCTGAGATAGGAGGATCATGGTTCGCAGACAGCCTCTGTTACTTAGTGAGGCCTCTGCAACTTAGTGAGACCCTGTTTCAAAGTAAAGAATAAAAAATAGGGTTAGGGGTGTAGCTCAGAGGTAGAATGTCCCTGGGTTCCATCCCCAGTACTAAAAAAAAAAAAAAAAAAAAAAAAACTAAAATGTAAACTATCCTTGAAACATGTTAACAAGATTTACAAAACTTTCCTTTGGCTATAGGCAGTATTTACTTGAAACTTTCTCTGAAAATGAGTTCTGTAGGTTAGGGGGTGGGGTTCTCCATTGCAGAATGAATGTGTAGGTGGGACTGGGCAATGAACGGAGCTGCAAGAAGAGGGCCAACCTTCACAGTGGGCCCGGGGGACTCGGGAGGGGAAGGCCAAATCTGCTCCAAGTCAGCTCCAACTCGGGAACCAAGGAGTCCATGTGCTTTACTTAGAAATCCTTTGAACCAATAAATAAAGTTTAGGTGTAACCATAAACTGAAAACCAAAATAGTAATCATCATGTGAGGATAATATATTCAATAATCCCCAATGGATGTAGTAAGGCTAATACATTCAGAATAGGCTGCTACAGATCCATGAAATATTCTGTAAGCCAGGCATGGTGGTGCACACCTGTAATCCCAGTACTTGGGAGGCAGAGAAAGGAGGATTGCGGGTTTGAAGCCAGCCTCAGCAACTTATTAAGACCCTGTTTCAAAATAAAGAATAAAAAATAGGGCTGGGGGTATAGCTCAGAGGTAGAATGCCCCTGAGTTCAAGCCCCAATTCTGCAAAAAATAAACACAAAAAACAAAAAAGCATCACTAACAACAAATATATATATATATATATATATTAAAATAGGGCTGGGGGTATAGCTCAGAGGTAGAACACCCCTGGGTTCAATCCCAAGTACCACAAAAAGAAAAAGAAAAAAAAAAAAGAAAGGGAAAAGGAAAAGATAAAGAAGTATTCTGTAGTACTATGCAAAAATCTCATGGAACTAAAGGAAATTTTAATGAACTACACATCTACCATGTGACCCTAAATAGAATATTTCTTTCTTCGTTTTTTTACTTTTTTGCACCACTGGAGACGGAACCCAGGGGCATCCTACCTCTGAGCTACACCCCCCAGCTCTATTTTTTATTCTTTATTTTGAAACAGGGTCTCACTGAGTTGCAGAGTCCTCACTAAGTAGCTGAGGCTGGCCACGAATCCATGATCCTCCTGTCTCAGCCTCCCGAATGCTGGGATTACAAGCCTGTGCCCCTACGACTGGCTTTAATAGAGTATTTCTAAACCAAATAAATTCCCTGAAAATGAAGGCAGCCAGTCACCCAAAACCATGAATGAGCTGTGCAGCCATATTTACTTTTATATTGTAGGAGTGTAAAATTAATATGAAGTTTAAAAAGGGAGGATAAAATTAAAAACATATTATTCTGGCTGAATAATACTAGTAAGAGAAACACATCTCTATACTTTTGTTTTAGAAAGTACTGTTGAAGCCGGGCGTGGTGGCACACGCTTGTAATCCCCGCGCTTGGGAGGTAGAGACAGGAGGATCGCGCAGGTTCGAAGCCAGCCGCGCTGGCTTGAGAGACCCTGTTTCCAAAAATAAAAAATAGGTCTGGAAGTGTGGCCTGGAGGTAAAAGGGCTTTCAGGAACCCCAGTACCACCAAAAAAAAAAAAAAAAAAAAAAAGTACTGTTGAGCTAAAATAAAGTGATTTACTGAAACTTAGCCCTTACAGATCCATAAATGTATTAATAAGCCAGGCACAGTGGCACTCACCTATAATTACGGTACTTGGGAGGCTGAGAGAAGAGGATCTCAGGTTTGAGGCCAGACTCAGTAATTTAGCAAGATCCTGTTCTAAAATAAAAATAAATACATAAGAATGTCTGGGCATGTGACTCAGAGTAGAACCCTCATTTAACTTAAAAGTTTTCTTTGTATTTTTACTTAGAAGCTAGATTGTAGCATAATAGTTACTTACCACTTACTAATCTAATCCTCCTATGAAAATCTTCAGTCAAAACAGAATTATTATAGATACCCAAATTATATTTGAGACCACTAGGTATAGAATACACAAGGCTCTGGGTTTGATTTCCAGCACCAAAAACAAACCAATCAAACAAATAAACAAACAAAGAAAAAAAACCACTAGGTACCGGACCACTTCTCTTTCTATTCTAATTCCTTCTAAAATTTCCCCACCATTGGACTGTCAGCATTTGAGGGCAAAACGCGTATCTTACACATTCAATAACCAAACAGTACTAAGACGACGCCTTTCCTACAGTGTATGTTCACAAAATATTGACTGCAAGAATATTATTTTTAAAAGAAAAAATGCTGAAACTAACCCACAGGCCCATCCGAGGAGGCTAGTGGATGAACGATGGTCACAAATGAGGCACAGAGTAGCCACTAGGAAAATAAAGATTCTTATGATTCTAGTGTTTTCTCTTTGACTGAAAAAAATACCCAGAGGGAAAAATGATTCTATGTAGTGTGGTATTATTTACTTATGAAAGGAAAAATGAGGAATGGAGGTGTCAAGAGATGGGGATACATGAGGGTGTGTGTGTGTGTGTGTGTGTGTGTGTGTGTGTGTGTGCATGTGTGTATGTGTATGTGTGTGTATGTGTGTATGTGTGTATGTGTGTGTGTATGTGTGTATGTGTGTATGTGTGTGTATGTGTGTGTATGTGTGTGTATGTGTGTGTGTGTATGTGTGTGTGTGTACACATAGGAGAAGCACAGAATGATAAACAAGAACCTAATAAAAATGGTTATCTATGGTCATCTCTAGACATGTACGAAGGACGGAAGTACAGCAAGACTTTTCCCAAACTACATTTTATACAGTTTTAGCTTGGGAATAGAACAAATGTTCTACATATTCATAAATTTAAATTTCTAATTTTTATAGGCTCAAGATTAAATCCAGGACCATACTCATACTAAGCTTATGTTCTACTGCTGAGCCACATCTCCAGTCTCCAGGGGAAAACCACACAAATGGAATATAAACAGAAAAAATCCTAGCTGTATATTCAATTGATAACAAAGGAGAGCAAATAATTATTTCAAGTAACTTGTTTACTCTGTAGAAACCTAGTGGGATATATGCTAAGACAAGAAGAACTGTTTAAAAGCTCACATTTTGCTGGGCGGGGTGGCGAACGCTTGTAATCCCCGCATTTGGGAGGCAGAGACAGGAGGATCGCGCAGGTTTGAAGCCAGCCGTGCTGGCTTAAGAGACCCTGTTTCCAAATTAAAAAAAAAAAAAAAAAAACATAAAATAGGTCTGAGAGTGTAGCCCAGAGGTAGAAGGGTTTCCAGGAACCCCAGTACCACTAAAAAAAAAAAAAAAAAAAAAGCTCACATTTTTTTTATTTAGTATATTAACTGTTAGAATAGTTTTGGTTTTGAAAAACTGAAATTATTAATGTCAAAATTTTAAATATTTATACTTTAAAAATATATACTGTATATAGTTGATACGCATAATTACTTGTAGTTTTATACATATATGTAATACATAATTATGTATCTACAGGTTTAGCACATCTAACTTAAAAATCTGAAATGTTCTAAAATCCAAAGCTTTCTGAACACCAACATGATGCCACAGCAGGGAATTCCACACCTGACCTCAAGTGACAGGTCCCAGTCAACATGCAGGTGCACTACAAACACTGTTTAAAATTGCCTGTAACGAGGGGGGAAAAACCCTTTTCCTATAGGATATATGTATACAATTACATGAACTATAAATGATTGATTGAGTGTTCCTACTTGTGTCCCATTCCCATAATATCTCAATATGTATATGCAAATATTTTAAAGTCTGAAAAAATAAAAAATTCAAAACAATTCTGGTCCCAAGCAATTCAAATAATGAATACTCAACCTGCACATCTCTCCCTCCCTCTCTGTCTGTCTCTCTGTCTCTGTCTCTCTCTCTCTCTCTCTCTCTCTCTCTCTCTCTCTCTCTCTCTCTCTCTCTCTCACACACACACACACACACACACACACAGAGTATATTCCTCAGTTCTATCTACTGAAAGGGTCCAGAAGCACTGACAAGCCATAACGCTACCATCCAGAACTGTTTCTACATCATTCCCCACTAAGGAAGATTCTAGTTAAAATCTAAAACTGGGAAGTACAAGGTGAACTTCCATAATATGTTGGCTAGAAAACAAGAAATGGAATCAAAGAAAGGCGGGGAGCTGAGTGTGGCGGTGCCACTTGTAATCTAGGTACTAGAAGGTTGAGACAGGAGAACCCTCGGTTTGAAGCCAGCTTTAGCAATGTAGAAAGAAAGACCCTGTTTCAAAATAAAATAAGGCTGGGGTTGTAGCTCAAAAGTAGTGTACTCCTGGGTTCAATTTCAGTACCAAAAAAACAAAACAAAATTTAAAACAAACAAAAAAAAAAACCCACACAGGGCCATGTCAAACAGATTTAAGGAGTCAACTTGAAGGAGATCCAGAGGGACAAATATGGAACAATCGAGGCATTAAAAAGAACAAGCCGGGCGTGGTGGCGCACGCTTGTAATCCCCGCGCTTGGGAGGCGGAGACAGGAGGATCTCGCAGGTTCAAAGCCAGCCGCGCTGGCTTAAGAGACCCTGTTCCCAAATAAAAATATAAAATAAGTCTGGGAGTGTAGCCCGGAGGTAGAAGGGTTTCCAGGAACCCCAGTACCACCGAAAAAAGAACAATGTACTTTCAACTTATTTTTCTCTGTGGTATTGGGGATTGAACACAGGGGCATTCTACCTCTAAGATACACCCCCAGTCCTTTTTACTTATTTACTTTTACTTTGAAACAGGATCTTGCTAAGTTGTTGAGACTGGTTTCAAACATGTGATCCTCCTGTCTCAGCCTCCCAAGCACTGGAATTACAAGCATGTACCAGCACGACTGGCTCACTTTTAATTTTTTCAAGCCATGAATCTACAGAGATACCAGGGAGGAAGAAGGAAGCAGGAAGCAGAGGAACTTCTCTACACACACACACACACACACACACACACACACACACACACACACACAGAGCTAACTAATACACACAGACAAAAGGACAGAATTGGAAAATCATCACCATGTGGTAATTATCAAAACAGTAACTTATTCACGTAAAGATCATTACTTTAGTTAACCACTGGGTCAAAAAGGCAAAATGTAATTTAGGGCTGGAAGAGCATAATTTACATTCAAAACTTCCGGCAAAAATATAAATAAATAAAATTGGAGTGGAGGAGTATGTGTATCTAGAGAACGAGAGCACTCTAAAAGAAGAAAGAAGACGGCAGAAGTTAACTGACAAATCTGACGAAATATGTGTGCCTTGCACTATGCTTCCAATGTTCCTTTAGATTTAAATTTTTTTAAATGCACTGTTTCAACCAGGCATGATGGTGCACGCTTGCAATCCCAGTATTCGGGAGGCTGAGACAGGAGGATCTGGGTTCTCAGACAGCCTCAGCTACTTAATGAGGCCCTCTGCAATTCAGTGAGACCCTGTTTCAAAATAAAGAATAAAATATAGGGCTGGGGGTGTAGCTCAGCGGTAGAATGCCCAGGGTTCCATCCCAAGTACTGCAAAAAAAAAAGTACTGTTTCTAGATAATTTTATTTTAATTGGCAATTATCTTCTGATTCTCATTGTTGGAGTTCTTAAATCTTAGCATGCATCACCAATTTCCAATGTCAAAAGTCCGTACAATTTTTTTTCAAGTTAGAGCAATTGTTTTTGAAAGGATGAAATAAAAATAATCTAGGATAAAGGTTTGACAACTTTGGAAAATTCTCCTAGTTGCTAATCTTACATTGTTTTAGGAGCCACCATATCTTTTTTTGTTTTAATAATCAAGACAATTACATGTGGCCATTTTGTTACACTTACAGGACTATAGGTCTGGATTTTTGGTTTAAAATATTCTTTTGAGTATATTTTGAATTGTAAGAACAAAATAATTTTGTACATTTTTCTTCATTTATTTGGGGTAATTTTCAAGTTTCTGCAAATAGAGTTAAGTATAAATTTAAACCCTTAAGCATGTATTGGTGAATACTGCATATATTCCCATTCCAAGAAATATAATAAATGAGTGGGGTTGAAATAAATAAAGTTTATTATATTGTCAGTGGTTTCACAAAAATTCTCTTGTATTTATGAATTGAATCAAATAAAGATGATTCAGAAAAAAATGCACTGATGGTAGGGAAAATGAAAAGAAAGAAGTCTTCTGGCAAGGATATTTAAACTCCCCCATAGCTTGAAGGTCCTTACTATGTTAGTCTTATACCCTGGACCCCACAACACTCACATATTCTTACATTCTTATTTCCCTGGAAGAAGCACTGTCTTGGTCACTAGACAGTATCCAGCTTACACACAAGCTTTTTATTCCTCTATGTCTGTTTATATGTCAGTATCTACTACTCACATTCTTCACAGAAACATTAATTTTCCTGGCCAGCCCCTAATGCCTATTCAAAGAACGATATAGATGAATATAACAATTAGGGTTTGAAAAAGATTAATCTACTCATAAATAAGTCAGTCCAGAATTAATTTAATTTTAATAAAACTTGAAGAGTCAGTTATACGTCACCAGAATAGGGAGAGGGCTTCTTTGGCAGTCTGCATTACTGCTGGACTATGAATAAGTGTGGGAAGAGACAACCGTGTGTAAGGCAGTATCACATACTTTTGTGTGTGTGGGCTTGGGGATGGAATCCAGGGGCATTTGACCTCCGAGCTACAGCGCCTGCCCTGCTTTTTATTCTTTATTTTGAAACAGGGTCTCACTGAGTTGCAGAGGGCCTCACTATAGCTGAGGCTGTCCACGAACTGTGATCCTCTGGTCTCAGCCTCCTGAATGCTGGGATTACAAGCCCGCGCCACCATATCAGGCTAGTATATCTTTAAAAATTATATTGTATTATATTGTATCCTCCTCTTTGGGATGGGGGTAGCTCAGTGAGAGAATGCACGAAGCCTAGCAAAACAAAAAAAAAATTAGAAAACTAAAGATTCCCCCACTTTAATTGAGCATGGTGATGCACACATATAATTCCAGTACTTGGGAAACTGAGACAGGAAGATTGCAGCCTCAGCAACTTAAGGAGACCTTCAGCAACTTAGAAAGATCCTGGTTCAAAACAAAAAAGGGCTACAGGTGTAGTTCAGGGGAAGAAGGCCCTTGGATTCAATCCCCAGTATAACAACAATAAAAAATTCCCCCTTTTATCTTCCACAAAACAGCAACTTCCCTACGTAGCCATTATTATTATTTACATATGTTTTCTCTAATATGTTCAAGCTAGGTAGTAATGGTAATATCAGAGGGATTCCAGATGACGGAAGGGAAATCTCAGCAGATTGAAAAGAAGGATAGGAGAGGAAGAAAGCTGAGGTTGTTCAATGGTGGAGCTACATACGAATATGTGTAAAAGCATAAATACAACATGATTAACCTGGACACTCTCTATTGGGGGGGGGGAGGGGGGAAGGGCATGAAGCACAATGTAAATGTACACCACTCTCAATATGTTCCACTTATAAAAATTAAATTAAAAAAAAATCTGGCTACTCAGATACCTACACCCTGCCTATAACCAGTCTCAACCCCATTTTTTCTTTCTCTCATTTTCAGAGAATAGGACCCCACTCCTTATTCAAGACGTGTGTGTGTGTGTGTGTGTGTGTGTGTGTGTGTAAAACTGCTTAGTGTGCTTATTTCTAAACTGTTTAACCCATTCTCATTTTATATATGTCCTTTTCCACAATAACATGCCTCAAAAATGGCCAATGGGTCTCAAAGAATATATGCACCAGCCTGGTATGAGTCAAAAGAAGAAGTGGTTGCACATGGGTACTTTTTTTCTGCAAGTGAATGTATTTTTTTGAGCATCCTTAGCTCTGCACTTCAGAGGGACCGCTGACTTTCCACTGGAACAGAAACCACTCCACAGAGGTGCTCTCCACCCAGCCACATGGCACCCCATGCCTCCCACACGCCAGCTCCAGAGCTCTCCTTGGGATCCTCACCGGCTGCACTTTCCCTTCTGTTGCTTATTCTCTATTATCCAAGTCGAAGGTGAGTCAACTGCAGCCCGGGCTGAGGGTGGACTCTACTGAGAGACACTGGTATATGAGTTATGTCTTGTTAGACAGGGAAACAAGTGAGAGGGACTCGAAAAGCAGTAAGAGGAGAAGAGACCCAAATTCAAGTCAGACTGACTCACACAGACACCGCAGGAGAAGTTAGATGTCACTTCCAAGTTCTAAATTCAGACGTTAAGATGGACACTTAAATATTCAGCTGAATGAATCAGTGTTCATTAAATCTGCTTCTCTTATGGAATCAGTGAGAGTGTTACAGGAAACATTTATCAATCCACCTGAAGTTCTAATGTTAAGAATGAACCAGGTGACAATCCTCAGTAATAAATCTCTTAGAGTTGTGAAAGCTTACTGGTTATATTAATCCCCTAGAGCAATAAACACATCAACAGAAGTTCACAGAGTTATGGCATATGTTAGCCATCACTAAAACAAGAAAGCTTGAGATTTGGAAGGAAAAGAAAATGTAATGGTAATAGGTGAGAAGAGATGGCGTTAGTACATTTGAGGCACATCAAGAGATGTCACCACACGTAGCTTCATATGAACAAACAGAATAACGCTGCTACTGTCAAAAACAGTGATTAACAAAGAGGGCCATCCTTAAACAAGCAGAAGGGCGGCTTCAGCCTTGATTTCTGGGAATTTCAGTTGAAGTAGTGATTTGGAGTGATTCTCAATTTTTCTTGGGGTCGTGCATCTGAAAATGTGGAAGGTACATACACTACACATGCTAATGCAAGACTGTGCATGCAATTTCAGGATTAGGAACCCATGTTGCAAACAGTCACCCCACTCCCTCTGAAACAGTGACAGTCTAGTTAGACAACACTGAGCAAACTCACCTTTGGAGCCGAGCTGCGGCCTCCTGGGGGTCGCCACACTTCCTCATGGCTGACCCCTGGGCTTCTCTGTCCCTCTCCCCTTTAATCTGCTTCAGTCATTCCTCTGCCTTCTTCCCTGGCTCTTTGCCTAGCATTTTCAAATTCCTAACCATCACCATCTCCATTTCTCCCTGAAGGCCATTCAACTCCCATTTTCTAGACTGGTCTAGATATGGGAATAAATTGCAAGTTTAATTGACCTAATTAATTTTTTTTCTGGTACTGGGGATTGCACCCAGGGACATCAACTCCAAGTTACACCCCCAGCCCTATTTTGGGGGGGTGGGGTGGGGATGGAACCCAGGAGCATTCAACCTCCGAGCTACACCTCTTGTCCTATTTTTTTATTCTTTATTTTGAAACCGGGTCTCACTGAGTTGCAGAGGGCTTCACTAAATAGCTGAGGCTGTCCCCAAACCTCGATCCTCCAGAATGCTGGGATTACAAGCATGGGCCACTATGCCAGGCTTCCTATTTTTTATTCTTTTATTATTTTTTTTGGGGGGGTGGTTCCTGGAAGCCCTTCTACCACCAGGCTACACTCCCAGACCTATTTTATACTTTTTCTTATTTGTAAACAAGGTCTCTTAAGCCAGAGCGGCTGGCTTTGGACCTGCGCGATCCTCCTGTCTCAGCCTCCCAAGCACAGGGATTACAAGCGTGCGCCACCACGCCCGGCGTTTTTATTCTTTATTTTGAAACAGGGTCTCACTAAGTTGTGGAGGACCTCCACTAAATAGCTGAGGCTGGCTGTGCACCTGCAATCCTCTTTTCTCAGCCTCCCAAATAATAGGATTGCAAGCTACAAGCATGCGCCACCATGCCCAGCTGACCTAATTTTAATATTATTATTCATAATTTTGTGAGTGGTACTGGGAGTAGAAAGAAGGGGTGCTTGACCCCTGAGCTATATTTCTAGTCCTTTTTATTTTTTATTTTGAGACAGGGCCTTGCTAAGTTACAGTGTGCTGGCCTTAAATTTGAACCCCTTTGGTCTTAGTCTCTAGAATACTGGAATTACAAACATGTGCCGCTGTGCTTGAATTTTTACTAATAATTTGAAAAGCCTAAGCCGAACATGGTGGCTCATGCTTGTAATCCCAGCATTTGGGAGGCTGAGACAGGAGGATCGCAGTTCATGGACAGCCACAGCTACATAGTGAGGCTCTGTGCAACTCAGTGAGACCTTGTTTCAAAATAAAGAATAAAAAATAGGGCTGGGAGCCGGGCGTGGTGGCGCATGCTTATAATCCCAGCATTTGAGAGGCTGAGACCTGGAGGATCACGGTTCGTGGACAGCCTCAGCTACTTAGTGAGGCCTCTGCAACTCAGTGAGACCCAGTTTCAAAATAAAGAAAAAATAGGGCAGGGGGTGTAGCTTGGAGGTCAAATGCCCCTGGATTCCATCCCTAGACCCGCCAAAAAAAAAAAAAAAAAATAGGGCTGGGGGTGTAGCTCTGAGGTAGAATGCCCCATGCCCCTCGGTTCTATCCCCAGTACTGCAAAAAAAAAAAAAAAAAAAAAAAAAAAAAAAAAAAAAGAAAAGAAAAGTCAGTAAGCGGAAAACTTCTTTAACTAGCAGATTAAGAGACTGTGAAGAAAAAATAAAGAAAAGGATGGAAAATAGCATTTTCAAAGGAAGAAAATTAGCTGTTTTTATAGCTGGCTCTAAATTTTTTTTGTGTGTGTGGTACTGGGGTTCCTGGAAACCCTTCTACCTCCAGGCTACACTCCCAGCCCTATTTATATATATATTTCTTATTTGGAAACAGGGTCTCTTGAGCCAGCGAGGCTGGCTTCGAACCTGCGTGATCCTCCTGTCTCTGCCTCCCAAGCGTGGGGACTACAAGCGTGCGCCACTACACCCGGCTTCTAAACTTTTTAAATTTAAATTTATTTTTAAAATTTGCTAGTAGTAGTTGTACGTGACATTGAGATTCATAGTGATATATTCATACATACACATATTTGATCTATTCCATATTTTAACTGATATATAAAAAGAACACATTTTAAGGCTAACATGGCTATATACTCACACACAAATATTTACATAAACATACACACATATATACAACTTGTATAATGCTTAAGTTAGGTTAAACATATCTGTCTCCTCAAATACTAATCATTTGAGGTAAATTCTTTGTGGTGTAATTCTTTGTGGTAAAAACTTTCCAAAGCCTTTCTTCTAGGTTTTTGAAATGTACAGTACATTATCATCCATTGTCTCCCTATTGGAGCACACCAGAACTTCTTACTCCAAATTATAACAGTACCGATGCTCTGCCTTCCTCCTCCCTCCCTCTCCCATACTGTTCTCCCAGCCTCTCACACTGCTCTCCTTGCCATTCTACTCTCATTGGTCCTTAATTTCTTAAAAATATATTTTTAGCCAGGCGTGGTGGTGCACGCTTGTAATCCCCGCGCTTGGGAGGCAGAAACAGGAGGACTGCGCAGGTTCGAAGCCAGCCGCGCGCGCTGGCTTAGGAGACCCTGTTTCCAAATTTAAAAAATGTAAAAATAGGTCTGGAAGTGTAGCCTGGAGGTAGAAAGGCTTCCAGGAACCCCAGTACCACCATATATATATATATTTTTTTTTAATTTTATTTTAAATTACCTACCATAATTATACATATTTGTGGGATACACTGTGACATTTCAATACCTTTAATATGTGTATACAACGAGTGATGATCACATCTGAGTAACTGGCATACTATCAACTCAGACATTGGTTTTTTCTTGGTCTTCGGAACATTCAAAATTTCCTCTACTAACTTCCAAAGTATTCAACTGCTTCTTGTCAACAACTGTTACTCCACTGTGTTCAGAACATCAGAAGTTATTGCTCCTATTCAACCTCACACTTAGGCCCTTAATTTTTGTCTCTTTTTTTCTCTATATGTCCTACATTTCTGCTTGTGATGATCAGGAGGCTTCAGGGACACAGACGTTTTAAGTAACCATACTGGATCCAGAGCACCCGGCCCAGAGACAAGGGCAGGAGTTCTACACAAGCTGGCTCAGGAAGCTCAGAGGCTCTGAATACAGAACTAGCCGATGCTAACATGCACCAGCTTCAAGCCAGGGGTGGACTTTACACACCTCTCTAGGTAGCCAGCACTGTCCGTGGCTCAGTAACAAAGTCTGAAATATGACAGAGCAGAGATGTAGAACATTAACAAGCTATGTGGGTTATGTGGGAGGAGGTAGAGGCATCCTAACCTTAAACCCAGCCACAACTGGTTAAATTTCATGCATAAAATTCACAATCCTAGCTGGGCATGGTGGTACACGCCTGTAATCCCAATACTTGGGAGCCTGAGATAGAATGATCATAGGCTAGAGGGCAGCCTCAGCAACTTAGCGAGACCTTGTTTCAAAATAAAAAATAAAATAGGGCTGAGAGTGTAGCTCAAAGGTAGAATGCCACTGGGTTTAATCCCAAGTCCAAAAAAAAAAAAAAGAATCACAAAAATCACAATCCTTAGCAGAGCTCAGTGACACATACCTATAATCCTAGAACTTGTGAGTCTGAGATAGGAGAGTAACGAGTAACAAGTTCAAGGCCAACTTGATGTAACTTAGCAAGAACCTGTTTCAAAATAAAAAAAAACGCTAGAGTGAAGCTCAGAAGTAGCACCCCCAGGGGTTCAGTCCCCACCACCACAAAAGAAATATTTCACAATTCTCATATCATGAAAATTATATGCAGGTGAATTATCTCACAATTAGACAAACTTTCAGGCTCATAAGGCAAAGTCCATGTAGTTGCTGCTTCACAATCTTTCATTTACTGTGTGATCTCTCTGGCAGGCACCGTAATACATACAGAGAGGGGCAGACACAATTTAATCCTCAACATCACCATATGATATAGTCATCATGATCCCCATTCTGTAAATAAGAAATCTAAAGTTTAGCACAACCAAACTATCTGAACTCAAACAGATTAAGTCAACGCAGATCTCAGACTCAAAGCCTATGCTCTAAGCCCTGGATGCTCAGCTTCTCAAACCTGAATATGCAGCTGGGCATGGTGGCACACGTCTGTAATCCTTGAGAGGCTGAGACAGGAGTAGCAGGATGGAGAACATTCTCAACAACTTAGTGAGATTCTCAGCAACCTAGTGAGACACTGCTTCAAAAGAAAAAATGAAAAGGGATAAGGGTATAGCTGGAAGGTAGAATGCCCAGTCCCTGAGTTCTATCCCCAGTATTAAAACAAAACAATAGAGGCTGGGCATGGTGGTGCACGCTTGTAATCCCAGCATTCAGGAGGCTGAGACCTGAGGACAGAACCTGAACCTGAGGTTCGCAGACAGCTTCAGCTACTTAGTGATGCCCTCCACAACTTAATGAGACCCTGTTTCAAAAAAACGAATATAAAATAGGGCAGGGGGTATAGCTTGGAGGTCGAACGCCCCTGGGTTCCATCCCCAGACCCGCAAAAAATAAATTAATTAAATAAAACAAGCCGGGCGTTGTGGCGCATGCTTGTAATCCCCGCGCTTGGGAGGCGGAGACAGGAGGATCGCGCTGGTTCAGAGCCAGCCTCGCTGGCTTAAGAGACCCCGTTTCCAAATAAAAAAATATAAAATAGGTCTGGGAGTGTAGCCCGGAGGTAGAAGGGCTTCCAGGAACCACAGTACCACCAAGAATTAAAAAAATAAAATAAATAAAACAAAATAATAAAAACAAAAACTTGAGTGTGCATGTGAATACCCTGGGGATGTATTGAGAATACAGACAGATTCTCGGGTGTAGTGTGGGACCCGAGAAGCTGCATTTCTAACACACTTGTACCAATGCTGCTCATCCACGGGCCTCCTTTTGAGTAGCAAGAAGCTAAATAAGCCATTACATTAGACTGACACTATTTTTCGAAATAGTGTGGCTTCGAAAAGTCAAATCTGTTGACAAAAATACATTTCTAGAGGCAACTAATAAAACCAATAAATTTTATAGGTATTAAACTGTGAAGCAAGCTTTTTTTTTTCATTAGAAAACACAAACACAACCCTACACCCTAAAACTATGTTTGTCTTTTTTTTTTTCTAAAAGGAATTTTTAATGAAATAAAACGAATATCCAATTTTTCTGCACATACTCTCCTGCTGTCTTTGGCCAGAAGAGTCTCTCTTATGTCCTATGTCCAAACCAGATGCATCCTGTGTTCCTACAAGAAAACCATCAGAATCTATTAAAATTACTGTACACTGATAGCAGCACGGACATGACAAATCGCAGGCCAAGAGTCAGATACCACAGAATGTGTTTCAGGGCTTAGGGGCCAGGCCTATTTGCAACCAAATGATATTGTGTGAGGCTGGCATGCCCAGTGCATGACAAACTGATGCAATTTCAGCAATGTCTGCGTCCAGGGGAGATTTCTCTGATGCAGGTTGTGGTTAGTTTACAGAATTGTGCAGAGTTCCCAGATTTGAATCACTTGGGGCTTGAAAGGGCTTCACTTGACAAGCTACAAATAATTACACTCTACTCTTTCCATTGTACTCTATTATTTTTGCCCCCCTTATCTCTAGAATTTGAGCTTTGGTGAACAAGCAAGGTTGGCTTCTATTTTGACCACAACACCGCATTGTTCTTTTTTGATATGACAAATAAAACGAGGTCTTGCAGAGTAAACATTTTTATCAGGTTTATTTTCCACTTTTTTCATAGGCAAAAATCAACTTTGGGCTCCATTAGAAGGGTTGAGCTGGATATAAACTGTCAGGCAGGTGTATGCATCCTCTGTTACTGATGTGATCCAACTATCTGGTTTTTGTAAAAGCTCATTTGAAAAATGGGGCATTGACTAGCAGATAAATAGCGGATGGGCAGTAGAGTTCACAGGGTGTCTATTTCCTTATCCTCTGACCCCAGCTCTATTCTAATAGCCTCTACATCCAGATGCTCTTTGTGGGAGGATACTGGAGGTGGAACCCAAGAGCATTCTACCTCCAAGCTACAACCAGGCCCTATTTTTAATTTTACTTCATTTTTCTTTGGGGTGGGGGGAGTACTGGGGAATGAACCCAGAGACATTCTACCCACAAGTTAGACCCCCAGCCAGATTTTATTCCTTATTTGGAAACAAGGTCTCACTAGGCTTGCTGAGAGCCTTGCTAAATTGCCAGGTCTGGCTTTGAACCTGTGATCCTCCTGTCTCAGCCTCACAAGTACTGGGATTACAAGCATACACCATGACTCCCAGCTTATATTTTATTTTTAATAGGGTCTCACTAAGTCTCCAACCTATGATCCTCTTTTCTCAGTTTTCCAAGTACTGGGCTTATAGTGCCACTATGCTGGCTCATCCATGTTTGTTATTTTTCTTTTTTTTTTTTTTTTTGGTGGGTCTGAGGATGGAAGCCAGGGGCATTCAACCTCCGAGCTATACCCTCTGTCCTGTTTTCATTCTTTAATTTGAAACAAGGTCTCACTGAGTTGCATAAAGCCTCACTACGTAGCTGAGGCTGTCCATGAACCGGGATCCTCCAGTTTCAGCCTCCCAAAAGCTGGGATTACAAGCGTGCACCACCACGCCCGGCTCATCCATATGTTCTTAATGAAAAAGTTTTGCAAACTGGGATGCGATTACAACAGAGCTATATCTATGGCACTTCTCAGACAGGCCGGCACTCAGGGTTTTAAGCTTCCTGCTCTGTGAAAGATTTTAGAGTCTACCTCCCACTGGAAGGAATTTCCTAAACACTGTTTAGTGCTGTATATGTTTTCACTTGATAAACAGTTTCATTTATATTGTGATACTTTCCTAAAGTAAATACAAGAGTGAAGTAGGCAATTTTCTATCTAAACTCTGTCTTTAACTTTCAATAAAGTTCTAGGCCCTAAAAATGTTTCTTAAAAATTCTACAATACAGTTAATATTGATTCAAAGAAAATAAAAAAGAGGACCGAGAAAAGCGGGGCTTAAGAGCCCCGCTAACAACCAATCTCCATTACCACAAAATCAGCGCCTTTCATAGCCAGAAAACACCATCACCAGAGAAACAAAAAAATCACCAGGCTCCAGAGAGAAAGCAGACTGAGAACAGAGCTCAGAGCCACAGAGGAGATACACCGGCCTCATGCCCGAGGCCGCGGCAGCAGCGCCATACTGCCGTTGGCAGCGGTGACTTCACCGGACGGCTCCAGCAAGCCGAGGTGAGCCGCTGCGGAACAGCCAGGCGGGATTTCTCGGCGCAGGGAGCATCTAAAGCTCCCAGTGGCTGAGCTCAGCACACGCTGCAGGGATTCAGAGTGGAAATCAAAACCAACAAGAAATACACCAGCCTCACGGCCGAGGGCGTAGCAGCAGCGCCATATTGCCACTGGCGGCAGCAGCAGAGAATTCACCGAATCCAGTACAGATACATCTGCGTACTCAAGAACAGTGAGTCAAATTGCGGGCCACAGAGGAGAAATTCCAGTACTGTACTCCCTGGGACTTGACCCGGTGGGGGAGGGGCGGTGGCAGAGATATCACACCATAGGAGAATGTGCAACCTGGCACCCCCCACAGTCTAAAGCAGCCTCTATCGACTCTCTGGGTCGGAGACTCTGTGATACAACCCAATAAAGGAGTAGTGGGGTCTGAGATACTACTGACTCGAGATCCAGAAGTGAAGTCATAGTGACCCAAGGGAAGAACCCAGAGAAGGCACAAACTTCCAAAATCATGGGAAAGAGGAATAATACTGGAGCAATGAATGCCCACAACCCCACAACATCAGAACCCGATAAAACAGAAATTCAGAGATTTCTAGAAGATCAAATCAGGAAAATAACTGTAAAAATAATAGAGGTGCTTCGAAAAGAACTCAGAGAGAGCCCAAAAGAGATAAAGGATGCAATTACTGAAGTAAAGGCCTCAATTCAAAGCACAAACAACCAATTAGACCACATGGAGAACAGAATCTCGCTCTTAGAAGATGATCATTCCAAAAATGAACGCATAGTTTCTAATCTAGGAAAAAATATCCGACAGCAGGAATCTGATATTGAAGAAATATGGGCCCATTTTAAGACAGCTAACCTAAGAATAATTGGAATAGAGGAGGGAAAAGAAAGTGAAACCAAAGGGATCAACAATCTCTTCAAGGAAGTAATAGCAGAAAATTTTCCAGACATACAGCAAGAGGTCGATACACAGGTCCAGGAAACGTATAGAACTCCCTTTAGACAGGATCGGAGAAGAGGATCCCCACGCCACATAATTGTCAAAATGACCAATGTGGAAGCCAAGCAGAGAATCTTAAAGGCAACAAAAGCAAAGGGCCAAGTGACATTCAGAGGCAAACCAATTAGAATCACTCCAGACTTCCCAAACCAAGTTATGAGAGCCAGAAGGACTTGGAGTAACATATTCCAAACTCTGAAAGAAAACAACTTCCAGCCAAAAATTTCCTACCCAGCAAAACTTTCTATCAAATTAGATGGGGAAATAAGAAGCTTCCATGACAAACAGAAACTGAAGGAATTTATGTCTTCAAAATCAGCGCTAGAGAAAATACTCAAAGAGATTAACTACAAAGAAGAAATAGGTAACACACACCAGAACCAGAGAAACAAGAGTTTCCATTCAACAGACAATTAAGATTGGTTATCTGTGGAGATTCATTACTTATGTTAGTCTTTTACCTATCTCTAAAGGGTATTGTTTGCCTTTATTGTTGTTAATTTTTAGGATTTCTAGTTGGAATATTAATATACCTTCAGATATAGCATTTGGAAATATTTTATCCCATTCTATCAGTAACTGTTAACTCTGTTTACATTGTCTTTGGATATACAATATCTTTTTTTATTTTTTAGGGAGTTTGTATACTCTTCTGTTGCCTGTGCAATTGAAATCATATCCAAGAAATCACTGCCAATTTCAATGTTGTGAGGTTTTATGACCCAGATTTTCTCCTAAAAGTTTATAGTCTTAAGATTTATATTTAGGTCTTTTATCTATTTTGAGTTAATATTTGTATATGGGATTAGGTAAGGGTCCAACTTTATTCTTTTCCATGTAATTATTATGTTTCAACAATATTTAGTTAAAAGATTATTATTTCCACCACCAAATGTTCGTGGAAACCTTGTCAAAATAACTTGACAATATAGGGAAGAATTTAGCTCTAGGCTTTTATTTAACTCCAATGTTTTATATATCTGTCTTTAGAATAGTACTACACTGTTTCAATTATTGTAGCTTTATATGGTCTGAAATCAGAAAATATATATCTTCTAGCTTTGTTCTTTTTCAAGATCATTTTGGGTATCTAGAGTCCATATTCCATATTAGGATAGATTTTTTTTCTGAAAAATAAATATATAAATATATGATAGTTTCATCTAAAAAAAATAGAAAAAAAATATTCTCTGGTAAGAAAGAAAGTAAAAAGAAATATTGAAATGTTATCTTTAAGTCATCGAAAGCTTGGTATCAGACAAATGAAACTATTATGTGAGATTATCATTTTTAATTTTGGATAAATTGCTATAATACTAGATGTCAACCACTAAGCCAAGCATGGGAGGGAGGGATGGGGAGAGAATGGGGTGGGGATCGGGTGGGGGCTGACTGGGCGATGTGTGCATGTATGTCTACAAAAGTTTGTATCCCACTATGATGTATGAATACAGTGCACCAATAAAAAGAAAAGAAAAGAAACAAACAAAAAAAAAGAAAGTTCAACTTTCTTTTGAGATTTATTTGTTAAGCCCTGCCCATGGGTCAAGATATTGGCTCTTTCCAAGCCTCTACATTTAAGTTTTACAATAACCGTATAACATAGGCATAGCTGATTTGATTAAATTGGTTATTACAGGCCCCACTTCAGAGACAAGGACACTGAGGCTTGGAGGTAGAGTTCCCTGATCAGCGTCTCACGGCTAGCAATTCCAAGTCTAGAAATCCTTTCAATCCTGCTTTGTAGTTCCACAGCTCCAGTTACTTAAGGTCAGGGTGACCGTAAGCATCAAACACCCCACCTGAGTTGAAGTCAGGAGATTGTAGACAACTATGTAGACAAGAGTGAGATTAGTGTCTCAACAGGAGCTAGAGAAGCTAAAAATTGAGTTTTCAGCTCCAGAAACTGGGTACTTTATTCTTGCCTCACTACTTATCTTGCTGTAATATCTTACTCTGTCTTGTCACTATAGAAGCTTTTGCCATGTGTTACTGTTGAGCATTTGAAACACGACTAGTCCAAATGGAGAAGTCCCATAAGTGTAAAAAAAAAAAAGAAAAAACAGCACATTTTAAAGACTTACTACAAATAATATAAGCAATATATTATATTACAAATAATGTAAGCAATCTTAATAATGTTTTATTAATTACATGTTAAAAATCATATCTTAGATTTATTGAGTGTAATTCATTTCACCAGTTCTTTTTACTTTTTAAATATGATTACTAAAAAATTCCTATATGGCTCACCTTTCCTTCTTTCTTTCTTTCTTTCTTTCTTTTCTGTCCTTCCTTCCTTTTTTTAAAATTTTATTTATTTATTTATTTATTTATTGGTGGTACTGGGGATAGAGGCATTGTACCTCCGAGCTTCACCTTCAGCCCTATGGTTTTAGTCTTTTTATTTTTGAAACAAGATCTCACTGAGTTGCGAAGGGCCTTGCTAAGTAGCTGAGGCTGTTCACAAACCGTGATCCTCCAGTTTCTGCCTCCTAAATACTGGGATTACAAGCATGCACCACGCCCAGCCATTCACATTATATTTCGATTGGACAATACTGACCTAAATATATCCTTTTGTCATGAGTATTGTATGGCTGAATCATGAGAAAAAAATCTGCAACCCTGAGAAGAAAAGCAACTCCAGAAGCAAAGCGCAGTTCCCATCCCAACACCCCTCCAACTTTGACTTCCCTCCCACTAACACACCAGCCCTCTTCAGACAGCCTTCCTGCCACTGCCACTGCGTCCTCCCCTGGGCCTGATGTACTCACCTCTGCTCTCCAGACCTGCTTTCCCTTCACGCTGCCACGACTTTTCCCATTTGCACACTCAAAGCATCTGGCATCCTGACTCTCTCCCCAGCCTCCTCAGTCCTCTACAATCTGACTTCCATCCCCCACGGGCCCCTTTGCGGCCTCTTCTCCTGGCCTCTCTGCCCTCTTTATGGCTGTTGGGACCCCAGAAAAACAGTGGGTCTCAGGAGAACTGAACACCAGATAGACACTTGGGAGGGAGGAAAAAATCCATAGTTCTGTGGACAAAAAGGAGGCGAAGTGGCACCAACCTCCCCACACCATTCTCCCCGCCCTGGTACCCAAAGAGCCTGCTCTCTCGCTCCCTAGGAATCTAGCCCAAGGCAGCTGTGCTGTGCATGAAGCCCCTGGGCCAGCCATCACTGTTCTGTGGTCCTCTCCACCCTGCCTTTCCTTCTCAGGAAGGGCATCGGCTGAGTGCCCAGCATCATCAGAGCAGGGTAGACATCCAGGCACAGAGAGCAGCCAACCTTCAGAGCATGGTGTCTGACACCAGGCCACCAGGAGAGGGGCCAGCCTTAAAGGCTGGAAACCACGGTCAAGCAAGATGTGAAGTCTGAGGAAAAAGCACAATCTCAATACTGGCTGTGAGGAGGAAGTGAAACGAGAACTGTCTGGAAAGGGAAAACACAAGTTAACCAGCATGGGGCAGGGAGGCCAGCCTTCCTGTGTGCGGTGGATCACGAGGCATGGTGTGCGAGCAGTGGGCAGGCCAGAAGTGCTGAGCGGAGCAGTAAGTAGAGGCAGGAGAGAGGACATTCTTTTCATTTATCTTTTTCTTTTAGCTACCAATTCCAGGCAGTTTCTAAGGCCCGCAGACATTCTCTTTGGAATCTCTCAAGTCCATCCCCTCCCACTGTCCCAGCCCAGACTGTCCCACAGGGCCAGCAACGGTGTCTTCTCTCACCGAGCTCCCACGCAGCAGGGGATCCCCTTGCCCCCACGTCACCGGTATAGAAACGCTGCAGGCAGCCCTGATTCTTTCTCCACAAAGTGTTTGGATTTCCAGGTTTCTGGTTTCACACTTACCTGCTGCTCAGGTCCCAGCAACACCCCAGGAATACAACCGATATCGCTCAGTTAGTGCCCATGGTGGGGTGTTCTCTCCTCCCCACTTCCCCCAGAGCAACTCGTGTGTTCTGCCCGCTAGAATGTGCCCCTTTCTTTCCATCTCCACCAACAGTGATACCTTCAATACTGACCACCACCCATACTCCAGTAGCCACCCAACAAAGGCGTCCTCCTCAGAGACCTCGGAATATGGCCCTGCACCATGTGTCCAAAATATTTCTATCTTCTACCTACCACTAATCTCCTGTACCCACAAAACAGCTCTTTATTCCCCATCCTCCAAGATACAATGTGTGTGTGTGTGTGTATGTATGTATATGTGTGTATGTATGTATATGTGTGTATGTATGTATATGTGTGTGTGTGTGTGTGTGTGTGTGTGTGTGTGTATATATATATATATATATATATATATATATATATATATATATAATGCAATACTGGGTACTGAATCCAGGACCTTGTGCATATTAGACATACATTGTACTACTGAGCTAAACCCCATCCCTTTTTATATTTCATTCTGATAGAGTCGAGCTAAATTGCCAAGGCTGGCCTCAAACTTGGGATCCTTCTGCTTCAGCCTCCCATGTAGCTGGATTATAGTTGTGTACCAATAACTTCTTTGTACCTTTACCAAGGGTTCATTGTGTCATCACGACTGATCTCTACCATCCACTTGTCTAAATCCTACCCAACCTTCCAAATGCAGCCAAGCACCATCTCTTGGAGGTCCTCCACTCCTCAATGATCTCATTCTCAGAATTTCCATTCAACATAATTTATCACCACACAGCACTCATTGTTTTTTCATGGGTACTGTGTGACTTTGTGAAGAGCTAAACTACAAACTCCTCACAGGCCAGAATCATGTGACTTAGAGAAACCCTGTTTTGGTTTCAAAATTTAAAAAATAATAATAAAAAGGATTGGAGGTATAGCTCAGAGGTAGAGTATCCCTGAGTTCAGTCCCCAGTACCCCCCAAACCACCCCCCCACATACACGGATGATTCACAAGACTTACATATTTTTCCCCATAAAAATAAAGTCTTATTTCTCAAGCTCTGTGGAATTCTAAGTCATCTTTCTTCACGGCATCATCTTACTCATTTGTTGAAGCTATGTTATTAATCGTTTTTAACAGTGTCTCTACTAGATACAAGAAACCATTCTAAAGAGTTTATGGATAAATTCAACACAGGTCAAAATCTACTTCAACTTTATGTATCTAAAAACCCCTCTGCCAAGTTGGGAGTGGTGATGCATGCCTGTAATCCCAGCACTTGAGTGTCTGAGATAGGAGGATTGCAGGTTGGCAGCCAGCTCAACAACTTCTGAAGACCCTGTTTTAAAATAAAAAAATAAAATAGAGTGGGGGTGTAGCTCATAGTTATAATGACCCTGAGTTCAATACCCAGTAACAAAATCAAAACAAAACAAAATCCCTTTGCCCTGCTGGAATTACTACCAAAAGCTTACTTAAAAAGCATTATTTTTTTGTTGCTGTTCAGCTTTGGAGGCAAAGTGAAGAAATAGAAGATTTTATGGGATTAACTGCACTAAGATCAGAAATCCCATACAAGTCTAACAGAGAAATTTCTAAAGAAATCCAATACCAAGATTTTAACTCTTAGAAACAAAGTCTAACACTCACTACTATAGAGCCCATTGTGTTAAGGGATTTGTTCTTATTTGATTTGATTAAAACAACCTCTTCGTTATGAAGCAGTCACTATTATCTCCATTTCACGGAGCCCAGGCTCAGAGCCATTGAGAAGTGGCTGCCATTCAGCACATAAAATGGAGCCCAACTCTTAAGCTTAGGCAAGTGGCGCCATTCAGCACAGGTGAGGAAGCACTAGGGCAGGAGCCCCTGCCACAGGTCTCCTCCACACCAAAGCTCTTCAACCCCATTGCTACTTCCCTTCTTAGAGAATCTCCTCCCCCAAAACCAAGTTAACAGAATAAACACAACCCTCATTTCTTTCTCATTCAAAGCCCTGGCTCTCATGCTGTGCAGTCAAGTGCCAGAGCACCTAAAACACACTGCATGCCTGCAGCAGGGAGGCCCCACACAAGGTTCCCTCTCTCCTCCACGGAGCTCCCCTACTCTGCTTGCCCAGTTGCCTTCTGCCTTCCACACAGCTTTGTTGAGTATTCTAAGGCCTGGCCTTCAGGGAGGGGACTGAGCCCAGGCCTTGAAGGCAGAGACAGGCCTCATCATGGCAGGCATTTCACATGCACTGCTTCATTTACTTTTGGCAATGACCCCACAGGCTATTATTAGCTCTTTTTTAAAGATAAAGAAACTGTGGTTAACAGTTTGCTCATGTTTAAGCATGTTAAGATAACTATATTTATATGTTGAGCTCTCCATGGAGCAACAAGGGTCTAGTTGATTAAATATATCTTTGGTATATGCTATTTCACAAATGGGAAAACCCCTTAAGAAAGAGTTCTGGTATTGAGGGTCTTAAAAAGAAAACCACAAAACATGATAGCATTCCCAATACCCTGGTATACTGCAGTCCTTCAAGAACCACTGTTGGGAAAATGAATCTAAGTAAACACTGGAGCTGATAAGACTGTGCCTAACACTCCCATCTCCGTGCCTTCCCCAGCCCTTAGCCATGGCCAACGCTTACAGCTTCTGCCTGGCTCACCATATCAGCCCCTCTCCAAAGCCTTCCCAAGCATCCAATGTGCAAACACACAACAAATTATCTAAACTCAGAACTAAACTTCCAAGTAAACAACTGCCAGCCTCCCTACCTGGGTATTTAGGATTTTCTGAGCTGCAGAACTCACTGAGGAGCAAACCCTGACTGCAAAAAAACAAAAACAAAAATAACAAACAAACAAAAAAACAAAAAACTTCAAAATTCCAGGTTAAAAATGGCATTCATTAAAACTGGCCTCATCTGAACCTGGCTGAACCTAAACATTGATGAGTCAGGAGTCAAAGTTCTAGTTCTGCTCAGAGCAGAGCACACAGAAGTGGGTTTGGGTTTGGGGACACATATACTTAGATATTTCACATTTAGGACTGGCTGTCTGGACTCTGGCCTCTTCTAAAAAGACCTTACTAAAACTAAACAGAGTAGGAAACCAGTGCATGGAGGGTGTACCTGAGAATACGGTTACGATCCTAACATTAAGAAAAGTAGCTGGAATTTCACTGAAATATTTTATAATCAATACATAGCTTTTGCCAGCAATTTGTTGTTCAAGCATAGAATCCTGTTCTTCCTTTATCCTCAAACATGAAGTGACTGGGACACTTAAGATGTCATTCTCTAATTCATGAGCACTGAAAGGATCTTGTGATATTGCTTCTAAATTTTTTATTTAAATGGTGAATTAAATACGGAATTATTCAAAGGTGAGGGAAAAAAGAAAATTCTCAAACAAGATGAAAGGGAGTTAAAACATAAGCTCTTTTACCCGAAGTGACAAAAATTTAATTGAAAGTATTACACATAATGACTGCTGCCATACACAGCAAGTGCTTACTATGTGCACAGTACTTAGACTTGGTACTTGTGAGAAACTATGATAGGTGTTATCAGGAAACAAAACTCAGGAAGGTCAAGTGACTTGTACAAGTTCCCTGGCCAATCACCAAGCTGGATGTGGAACCAGGTCCATCTGTCTCCAAAGCTTAATAAAGACTCTCTGTGAAGTTCTACAAACAAGCTAAGGTCTCAAAGCTTTTCTTTTTTTTTTTTTTTCTTTTTTTTTTTTCTCATGAATAAATTTATTTTTTTAATTAATTTATTTTTTAAATTGGTGCATTGTAGTCATATATCAATCACATTGGAGTACAAGACTTGAGAGGATATACAAGCACACATCATCCAATTAGCCCTCCTCCAGCCCCCGTCCCATTCCCTCCCCCTCCCTCCATCCCACACTTCTTTGGTGATTTACTTTGATACATTTGTTTATGTACCTCCTGCATTTTAAAGAGGCTCCGTCCTCCAGTATTACATACCCTCTGATTGATCACATTAGTTGCTTCACTATAGGGCCCTTTCTATAGCTCAACCTCTTCCTGTTGCCCTTTTCCTCCTAGTTATTGCTGATTAAGAGAAGCGTCTGATTTATATTTTCTGCGATATTTCTCTGTGCATGCTGCGTTGCAAGTACCAATCCCACTCTTGATGGTCCCAGTAGTGGCCTGGCTACTCAGTGGACTGATGCAGACCTCGCTGGCTCACGCAGCGGCCTTGCCTCATGGGAGGACCCAGTTCTGGTCTCGCTGGCCCCTGAACCGGTCAAACCCCTAAGCTGGCTTTGGTCCCGACCTTGCAGGCCGCAGGAGTGAACTTGCCTCACGCCAGGCTCCGATGCTGGCCATTGGCCCCTGCACCGGTCTAACCCCTTGGCAGGATTCCAATCCCGGCCTCGGAGGCCCCAACACTGGTAATGCCTCACGGCAGGCTCCAATGCCGGCCTCACTGGCCCCAGCACCGGCCTAACCCCTTGACAGGCTCTTATCATGGCCTCAGAGGCCCCAGTACCGGCCTTGCCTCACGGCAGGCTCCGATGCCGGCCTCGCTGGCCCCAGCAGCGGCCTAACCCCTCGGCAGGCTCCGATCCCGGCCTCGGAGGCCCCAGCACTGGTCATGCCTCAAGGCAGGCTCCGATGCCGGCCTCGCTGGCCCCAGCACCGGCCTAGCCCCTTGGCAGGCTCTTATCCTGGCCTCGGAGGCCCCAGTACCGGCCTTGCCTCAAGGCAGGCTCCGATGCCGGCCTCGCTGGCCCCAGCACCGGCCTAACCCCTCGGCATGCTCCGATCCCGGCCTCGGAGGCCCCAGGACTGGTCATGCCTCACGGCAGGCTCCGCTGCCGGCCTCGTTGGCCCCAGAACCGGCCTAACCTCTCGGCAAGCTCTTATCCTGGCCTCGGAGGCCCCAGTACCGGCCTTGCCTCACGGCAGGCTCCGATGCCGGCCTCACTGGCCCCAGCAGCGGCCTAACCCCTCGGCAGGCTCCGATCCCAGCCTCAGAGGCCCCAGTACCGGCCTTGCCTCAAGGCAGGCTCCGAAACCGGCCTCGCTGGCCCCAGCACCGGCCTAACCCCTTGGCAGGCTCTTATCCTGGCCTCGGAGGCCCCAGTACTGGCCTTGCCTCACGGCAGGCTCCGATGCCGGCCTCGCTGGCCCCAGCACCGGCCTAACCCCTCGGCATGCTCCGATCCCGGCCTCGGAGGCCCCAGCACTGGTCATGCCTCACGGCAGGCTCCGCTGCCGGCCTCGTTGGCCCCAGCACCGGCCTAACCCCTCGGCAAGCTCTTATCCTGGCCTCGGAGGCCCCAGTACCGGCCTTGCCTCACGGCAGGCTCCGATGCCGGCCTCGCTGGCCCCAGCACCGGCCTAACCCCTCGGCATGCTCCGATCCCGGCCTCGGAGGCCCCAGCACTGGTCATGCCTCACGGCAGGCTCCGCTGCCGGCCTCGTTGGCCCCAGCACCGGCCTAACCCCTCGGCAAGCTCTTATCCTGGCCTCGGAGGCCCCAGTATCGGCCTTGCCTCACTGCAGGCTCCGATGCCGGCCTCGCTGGCCCCAGCACCGGCCTAACCCCTCGGCAGGCTCTTGTCCTGGCCTCGGAGGCCCCAGTACCGGCCTTGCCTCACGGCAGGCTCCGATGCCGGCCTCGCTGGCCCCAGCACCGGCCTAACCCCTCGGCAGGCTCCGATCCCGGCCTCGGAGGCCCCAGCACTGGTCATGCCTCGAGGCAGGCTCCGATGCCGGCCTCGCTGGCTCCAGCACCGGCCTAACCCCTTGGCAGGCTCTTATCCTGGCCTCGGAGGCCCCAGCACTGGTCATGCCTCACGGCAGGCTCCGCTGCCGGCCTCGTTGGCCCCAGCACCGGCCTAACCCCTCGGCAAGCTCTTATCCTGGCCTCGGAGGCCCCAGTACCGGCCTTGCCTCACTGCAGGCTCCGATGCCGGCCTCGCTGGCCCCAGCAGCGGCCTAACCCCTCGGCAGGCTCTGATCCCAGCCTCGGAGGCCCCAGCACTGGTCATGCCTCAAGGCAGGCTCCGATGCCGGCCTCGCTGGCCCCAGCACCGGCCTAGCCCCTTGGCAGGCTCTTATCCTGGCTTCGGAGGCCCCAGTACCGGCCTTGCCTCACGGCAGGCTCCAATGCCGGCCTCGCTGGCCCCAGCACCGGACTAACCCCTCGGCATGCTCCGATCCCGGCCTCGGAGGCCCCAGCACTGGTCATGCCTCACGGCAGGCTCCGCTGCCGGCCTCGTTGGCCCCAGCACCGGCCTAACCCCTCGGCAAGCTCTTATCCTGGCCTCGGAGGCCCCAGTACCGGCCTTGCCTCACGGCAGGCTCCGATGCCGGCCTCACTGGCCCCAGCAGCGGCCTAACCCCTCGGCAGGCTCCGATCCCGGCCTCAGAGGCCCCAGTACCGGCCTTGCCTCACGGCAGGCTCCGATGCCGGCCTCGCTGGCCCCAGCACCGGCCTAACCCCTCGGCAGGCTCCGATCCCGGCCTCGGAGGCCCCAGCACTGGTCATGCCTCAAGGCAGGCTCCGATGGCGGCCTCGCTGGCCCCAGCACCGGCCTAACCCCTTGGCAGGCTCTTATCCTGGCCTCGGAGGCCCCAGTACTGGCCTTGCCTCACGGCAGGCTCCGCTGCCGGCCTCGCTGTCCCCAGCACCGGCCTAACCCCTCGGCAGGCTCTTATCCTGGCCTAGAGGCCCCAGTACCGGCCTTGCCTCAAGGCAGGCTCCGATGCCAGCCTCACTGGCCCCAGCACTGGCCTAACCCCTCGGCAGGCTCTTATCCTGGCCTCGGAGGCCCCAGTACCGGCCTTGCCTCACGGCAGGCTCCGATGCCGGCCTCGCTGGCCCCAGCAGCGGCCTAACCCCTCGGCAGGCTCCGATCCCAGCCTCGGAGGCCCCAGCACTGGTCATGCCTCAAGGCAGGCTCCGATGCCGGCCTCGCTGGCCCCCGCACCGGCCTAGCCCCTTGGCAGGCTCTTATCCTGGCCTCGGAGGCCCCAGTACCGGCCTTGCCTCACGGCAGGCTCCGATGCCGGCCTCGCTGGCCCCAGCACCGGCCTAACCCCTCGGCATGCTCCGATCCCGGCCTCGGAGGCCCCAGCACTGGTCATGCCTCACGGCAGGCTCCGCTGCCGGCCTCGTTGGCCCCAGCACCGGCCTAACCCCTCGGCAAGCTCTTATCCTGGCCTCGGAGGCCCCAGTACCGGCCTTGCCTCACGGCAGGCTCTGATGCCGGCCTCACTGGCCCCAGCAGCGGCCTAACCCCTCGGCATGCTCCGATCCCGGCCTCAGAGGCCCCAGTACCGGCCTTGCCTCACGGCAGGCTCCGATGCCGGCCTCGCTGGCCCCAGCACCGGCCTAACCCCTCGGCAGGCTCCGATCCCGGCCTCGGAGGCCCCAGCACTGGTCATGCCTCAAGGCAGGCTCCGATGCCGGCCTCGCTGGCCCCAGCACCGGCCTAGCCCCTTGGCAGGCTCTTATCCTGGACTCGGAGGCCCCAGTACCGGCCTTGCCTCACGGCAGGCTCCGATGCCGGCCTCGCTGGCCCCAGCACCGGCCTAACCCCTCGGCATGCTCCGATCCCGGCCTCGGAGGCCCCAGCACTGGTCATGCCTCATGGCAGGCTCCGCTGCCGGCCTCGTTGGCCCCAGCACCGGCCTAACCCCTCGGCAAGCTCTTATCCTGGCCTCGGAGGCCCCAGTACCGGCCTTGCCTCACGGCAGGCTCCGATGCCGGCCTCGCTGGCCCCAGCACCGGCCTAACCCCTCGGCAGGCTCTTATCCTGGCCTCGAGGCCCCAGTACCGGCCTTGCCTCAAGGCAGGCTCCGATGCCGGCCTCGCTGGCCCCAGCACCGGCCTAACCCCTCAGCAGGCTCTTATCCTGGCCTCGGAGGCCCCAGTACCGGCCTTGCCTCACGGCAGGCTCCGATGCCGGCCTCACTGGCCCCAGCAGCGGCCTAACCTCTCGGCAGGCTCCGATCCCGGCCTCAGAGGCCCCAGTACCGGCCTTGCCTCAAGGCAGGCTCCGATGCCGGCCTCGCTGGCCCCAGCAGCGGCCTAACCCCTCGGCAGGCTCCGATCCCGGCCTCGGAGGCCCCAGCACTGGTCATGCCTCAAGGCAGGCTCCGATGGTGGCCTCGCTGGCCCCAGCACCGGCCTAACCCCTCGGCAGGCTCTTGTCCTGGCCTCGGAGGCCCCAGTACCGGCCTTGCCTCAAGGCAGGCTCCGGTGCCGGCCTCGCTGGCCCCAGCACCGGCCTAACCCCTCAGCAGGCTCTTATTCTGCCCTGGAGGCCCCAGCACTGGCCTAAGCCCTCGGCAGGCTCTTATCCTGGCCTCGGAGGCCCAAGTACCGGCCTTGCCTCATGGCAGGCTCTGATGCCAGCCTCGCTGGCCCCAGCACCGGCCTAACCCCTCAGCAGGCTCCGGTCCCATCCTCGGGGGCCCCAACACTGGCCTTGCCTCACGGCAGGCTCCGATGCCGGCCTCGCTGACCCCAGCACCGGCCTAACCCCTCAGCAAGTTCCGGACCCGACCTCGGAGGCCCTAGCACAAGCCTTGCATCATGGCAGGCTCCAATGCCGGCCTCGCTGGCCCCAGCATCGGTCTAACCCCTCTGCAGGTTCCAATCCCGGCCACAGAGGCCTCAGTAGTGGCCCTGCCTCACAGCAAGCTCCGATGTCGGCCACTGGCCCCGGCGCCCGCCTAACCCCTCAGCAGGTTCCGATCACAGTCTCTGTGGTTAGTATTTCAAAGGTTCCAGTTGTAATGTATCAGATCTCTGCCTCCCCCGAATATTGGCCACTGGCATTGCCACTGCCTCCACCGTTTCAAATCCTTCCCAGGCTCTTTTTCCACTCTGAATGTTGTCCAGTGTTCCTAAGCATGCGTGATGGTAGCATTCGACATTTGGTGTAATTTCTCCAAAAAAATAAAGTTGGTAAAATCCGGTTTCTGCTTCTCCTGAATACTAGTCTCTACCACCATCGCGAAGAACTCTTTCAACACCGCATTTCTCCTTGGTCTCCGCTAAACTCTCTCCTTATATGTGATGTCTGAGATTCTTAACAATATAGAGAAATAGCAGTCCTCTTTCACGGCGAATTTTTCCATAAGTTCCAGTGCATTTAGATAAGTTTTGTCTGCATCTCCAGTGTCCTGGCATCCATAACGGCTTTCTTACCACCTCTCCGATATTTTTCTTTATCTTTTTCTGTTCTGGGCCCGGTTTCTCCAGGGGTCTGGCGTGCTACTCGCAGTTCGGCCGGGACCCAGAGTCCCGCGATCCGGGCTCCAGCTGTTGTGCCCTGTGCTCGACCCCCGCCCAGAACCCAGCGTCTTACTGGGCCTTGTTTCTCCAGGGGTCTGGCGTGCTACTCGCAGTTCTGCCTGGGGCCCAGAGTCCCGCGACCCGGGCCCCATCTGGCGTGCCCAGCCCGCGACCCCTGCCCAGAACCCAGCGTCTTACTGGGTCTGGTTTCTCCAGGGGTCTGGCGTGCTACGCGCAGTTCGGCAGGGGCCCAGAGTCCCGCGACCCGGGCCCCATCTGGCGTGCCCAGCCCGCGACCCCCGCCCAGAACCCAGCGTCTTAGTGGGTCCGGTTTCTCCAGGGGTCTGGCATGCTACGCGCAGTTCGGCAGGGGCCCAGAGTCCCGCGACCCGGGCCCCATTAGGCGTGCCCCGCCCGCGACCCCCGCCCAGAACCCAGCGTCTTACTGGGCCTGGTTTCTCCAGGGGTCTGGCGTGCTACGCGCAGTTCGGCCCGGGGCCCAGGGTCCCGCGACCCAGGCCCCGGCTTTTGTGCGCCGCGCGCGACCCCTGCCCAGAACCCAGCGTCTTACTGGGCCTGGTTTCTCCAGGGATCTGGCATGCTACTCGCAGTTCTGCCTGGGGCCCAGAGTCCCGCGACCCGGGCCCCATCTGGCGTGCCCAGCCCGCGACCCCAGCCCAGAACCCAGCGTCTTACTTGGCCTGGTTTCTCCAGGGGTCTGGCGTGCTATCTCAAAGCTTTTCTTAAGTTCATCTGTTTCTAAGCCGGTCCCAGATGCACTTAGGCCAAATCAGAATGTGACCAGTCCTTTAAAGCTTTAAAGGAAAGCTGATGTTTCTCCTTCATGTTAAATAGACACAAAATAGACATCCTTTTTCAGAACAGGAGAAGCCACCAGCCTCAGAGTGTGCAGATTTAGCTAGAAATTAAAATAACCTGGAGAACTTTTTTTTTTTTTTTTGGTGGTACTGGGGTTCCTGGAAGCCCTTCTTCCTCCGGGCTACACTCCCAGACCTATTTTATATTTTTGAAACAGGGTCTCTTACGCCAGCACGGCTGGCTTCGAACCTGCGCGATCCTCCTGTCTCTGCCTCCCAAGCACGGGGATTACAAGCGTGCGCCACCACGCCCGGCTTAACCTGGAGAACTTTTAAACACTATCACAGCCTGGTCCCCGGTTATATGAGAATCTCCGAGGACAAAGCCTAAAAATCCACATGTTTTCACATTTCCTAAGCACCACTAATCTATCTTAAGATGCATCAGAAGCCAGGCATGGTGGTGCACACTTGTAATCCCAGTTCCTGGGAGGCTGAGAGAGGAGGATCAGGGGTTCAAAGCCAGCCTCAACTACTTAGTGAGGCCCTTTGCAACTCAGTGAGACCCTGTTTCAAAATAAAGAATGATGCCAGGGCGTGGTGGCACACACTTGTAATCCCAGCACTTAGGAGGCTGAGACAGGAGGATCGCACAAGTTCGAAGCCAGCCTCAGCTATTTAGTGAGGCTCTCAACAACTTAGTGAGACCCTGTTTTCCAAAAAAAGTATAAAACATCAGGTATAAAAAATCAGGTATAAAGAATCAGGTATTAAAAAAAGTATAAGACATCAGGGCAGCAGTTCTCACCTTTCTCACCCATGCTTACTAGGGGCCGTTTAAAAAGTCTGGTGTGCCAGATAGGGCTTGAGGCCCTGGGTTGAACCCCCAGCACAGAAAAATAAAAAAGGGGGCAGGGAGCTGGAGCTGACGTGAAGTCCACACCGCAGAACCTTCAGCTGTTCTGCGGCAGAGCCCAGGCATAAGCTGTCTTTCAAGTTCTCCAGGTGAGCCTGTGTGCACCAAGCCCTCGCCTCCGGTGGCAGCATTCCAGCTTGCCATCCATCCGTCAGCAGCTCGGTCACACTGGCAATGGTTCTTTTCCTCAAACTTCCTGCCTTCTCCCTTAGTGCCAGGCACCAGAGGTGGTGCTCGCACCCAAAAGTCTCTACATGTTTCAGCCATTTCTCCCAACTCTTGCACAGATGCACATCTACAGAAGAGAAATGCCGCGCGACTCACCCCACCGAATGACTCACCCCGTGTGCGCTGCACTGCTTGGCATTCTCCTGCCACTTTCGATTTTATTCTCTCCACTTCCTTTTCTCTCTTGTTGGCATTTTCAGTGCCATCGCTTTTGCCTTCATGGACAATATGGGGTTCATGTTGTTCTGGCAGGATTCAACCCCGGCACAAAGTTACAGGCTAAGGACCAATGGTGTGGCCGCCACTAAAGGGCTTTGCAGAACTGCTGCCCTTCACTGGGGTAGGCAGAGTTGTCCTTGTTGCTCTAGAAGGTAGCTGTGTTAATGTTCGAATGAGAATCTCTGAAGTAGAGGAGCTCTGTGCTGCCTTCTGCACGCAGCTCCTCAAGACACAAAGCTTCAAGCCATCCTGAATTTCCAAAGCATACTTTTTGGTTCACAACAAAGATACTTCTGGTTGGAAAAAATAAGGACCATTGTCCATTCTCATTCTTTTGAATTATGTTACCATTTTTCATGAGGCATAGATGAAAAGTATTCCACAATAAAAACAGAATGTTTTTTATTCAGCCACATTCAGATGCAGAAGCAGCAGTATTCAGTGTGAAGATATTCTCTCAAAGGGCAAATTAGGTGTTGATTAAAGGTTCCCTAAAACACATACCACTTTAGACTGCTAATGAATGGCTGACAAAATTAATCCACATCTTCACTTGGCAAACAGTCCTCCTTCCACATACACACAACATCAATGAAAAGACTCAGAGAACTAAGAAACTGCATTTACTTAATAAACTAAGAACTGCATTTACTTAATAAAGTGCTTCCTGTATTGGTAGGACTTTGGCCATGACTTGGCCTTTTATAATGCAATCGCAGTTATTTCTGTAGAACAATCAACAGAAAAGCTATAGACAATGAGTTCAGAGTCCTGGTGGAAAAAGCAGATCTGATTTCCATACAAACCATGAGATAAAATAAAGAACAATATACTCCAATATTTTTTATGGAAAAGATCAAGATTATTGGCTTTCAAAATAAGGTCTCCACTAATGACCTAAGGTAATTTCAATCCTATTTTTAATAATTGGTACTTGAGAAGAAATTTAAGATAATACTTAAAAAGTTAATTAAAAACAGTGTAAGCATTCATGTCAGTCAAGCATGACCTCTGCTTTACAGTGCATTTAAATGCATGTCACCTTGACCTGTAACACAGCAATGTAAAAAAATGTTGGTCAATATAAATCAAATGTACACTAATTTATTCAGCACGTTTCCTGGCATCTGAATCAACAGCAGAAATCTAACCAGTATTTGTTATTCTATTATTGACAAAAGGAAGCATATTTAAATGATAACAAGTACTCATGGGTGTCATTTGGAAGTTAAATTGTTCCCCAAGGAGAACTTCCATAAATGGTTGCATTTAAAGGTCATTTACCACCAAATTATGAACAACTGTTGCATTTATTAGCACAGGCTCAATAGTTTGGAAGCTGCAGTCATCCATTTTTACTGACAATAAGATCTAATTGTTCACTGATACTAAACATGAAAAAAAAAAAACATCTTTTCTTAAACTTTTATTCCCTGTACTAGGATCACATTTTAAAACCTGGCATGCAAACTTTCCACAGGTTTTCATCTGATGAAAAACTTTCTGACTGCAAGGACGGGACATAGTTTAAAATAAATATCAGAGCTGGGTGTGGAATCACATGCCTATAATCCCAGCACTTGGAAGGCTGAGATAAAAAGATTCCAGGTTCAAAGCCAGCCTCAGCAACATAGCAAGGCTCAGCAATCTAGCAAGACCCTGTTTCCAGGTAAAAAATGAAATAGGGCTGGGGGTGTAGCTGAGAGGTAGAATGCCTGTGGAGCAATCCCTAGCACCTTGTTAAATAAATAAATATCAGATAACAAAGTATAAAAACTTTTTTCATGTCATATTCATTTTAACTAAAACAAATGGGAGATAAATACTACAACATTTATTTATTTATGAATGAAGAGTATTTTACTTTTAGAAGGGATTCTGGCCGGGCGTGGTGGCGCACGCTTGTAATCCCCACGCTTGGGAGGCCGAGACAGGAGGATCACACAGGTTCGAAGCCAGCCTCAGCTACTTAGTGAGGCTCTCAGCAACTTAGTGAGACCCTGTTTCCAAATAAAATATAAAAATAGGTCTGGGAGTATAGCCCAGAGGTAGAAAACCTCTGGGTTCCACTCCCAGTACCACAAAAAAAAAAAAAAAAAAAAAAAAAAGAAGGGATTCTGATGGTTAATTTATGTGTCAACTTGACCGGGCTTTAGGGTACCCAGATATTCACATAAACCATTCTGGGTGTTTCTCTGAGAGTGTGTTTGGATGAGATTTCCATTTAAATCTGTAGACTAAGGCAGAGCACCCTCCATAATGTCGATGAGCCTCTTTACATTTCAGAAGCAACATGTCTCCTGTTTAGGTGTGCTACTACAGGCCATTTACCGAGTGGCCTGAACAGCTGCTAGTTTTGAGTGGGGTCCAGAATAAGGGATGGCTCTGCACCAGGGTCCAGGCTGCCATTCAAGATGCTCTGCTGCCTGGGTCCTGGAGCCAGCACATACAATGGCACCAGAAGCATCAGTGGCAGGCAAGGACGCTATCTGGAGCCTCAGCAGATTGCCGGAAGTGAACTGCAGCTCTGTGGATAACTACTCTCTTTTTGAGTAACAGATTTTAGCCCACTACTGGACCTTAGTGGAGACTGAATGCTTAAACTATGGGCTGGTAAGTTACCATGTGACCAGAGCTGGCCATTATGGACAAATGTGACCTGATCCATTAAACCATAAAGTTGGACATGCCCAGCACAGCAGCACTCCATCATCAATGCAAATATATATGACATTTGAGACATCCCAAACAGGCCCTTGGAAACACAAGTTATATGAAGAAGTGGTTCAAACATTCAAGGTTCCCACCTGCTACAGTGCCTTCTCTCTCCCGGCCTGCACTCCCAGCCTCGTGGGGAGTTCCCTACAATCAGGTGACAAAAGAAGGAAAGACTTGGGCCTGTTTTACCAACTGAAGTGAACAGCCAAAGCACTGCAGAACCTCCCCCTGGGACATCTGAAAGTGTTCTCAATGGGCAGAGGATACAAGGCAATCTTCCCAGTGGGCAGAACTTCAGAGAGGGTACCTGGTTGTGCACTTTCTTTGGAAGGAGATATGATAAGATATGTGGCTGTTTATTAGTTAAGGAGCTGAGGCTAATGGTTTAGCTGGATGATCAGGGATTCCGAAGAAACACAATTGGAAAAGTGGTGACAAGAGAAACCGGGGAGGAAGTATATGAAGACTTTTTTGTTTAGGTAAAGGTCATGAAGACATTTGTGTTTTATGTGAATGCTCACAAAGGAGGATTTTAATTACTAGGTAGACAGGATGACCCTCTTACCCTAGTCATATCTGTCTATGCCCAATAAACTCATGAACAAAGTAGTCATGGTGGCACAGATGGGGGTTATGCATGGACTTATATTCACCAAGCCAACCCAGTCAATACCAAGCTCCTGATGTGGCTTCACGCTCCAGTTGAACAGCCAGCAACTAGTGGCAGCTTGATTACACCGAACCATTTCCATCACAGAAGGAGTGGCACTTTTTCCTCCTGTACCACCCTTCATCTTGTCCCTCCTTATTCTACTATTCTTATTTCTTACCCTTCCCCATGCCCTTTCTTCAACCAGAAACGATCACTTTCTTTTCTCACGCTGGCAAAATTTCACTGACCTCTCTAGAACCAGTTTCCACCTAAGTCACCCCTGCACCACAACCCCTACACATGCCCGAGATAGGCAGGCACAAAATAAACACAGCAGTGGATTTTCACTCCACCTGCCTTATGCAATCTTGACAATAAAATGAATTTCCATTAGCATGGTGGAGAAAGGGTGATGGTAGAAAAAAGTGAGAAGCTTACATTTCTAAAACAATCTCTAGAGTTCAGAATTCAAAGAATTAGGGTGGAACTCAACTAATATATTGGTTCTTGCTTAGAATTAGAATTGTAAAATGAAAACCTGAGTAATCAAGATTTTTGATAAACATCATTAACAAGACATAAACATATTTAAAAATACCCATTCACCTTCTGAAAAAAAATTAAAAATAAAACAAGTAACTACAAAAGGACACTAGTATGTTTCAAACACACTCAATCTAGTAATTCACTGGCAAATTATGCGGGATCTAAAAGCTTTTTTAATTCATGGAAGGGTACCTGCTCCTTCTCAAGTTTCCTAGTAGGTAAAAAAAATAATAATAATAGTAAAAATTTCCTTGGCTTTCTCCTAAATCAATAATTGTATTTACTTATCAGATTGGGAACATAAACAGAAGTAATAAAAAGAATCCACCCAACTAAACTAACTTCCAGTTGGTCTGAAATGATATTTTCCTATCTGACAGATAATTCACCTTTTAAACTTGTCCTCTGTCTCGTCTTTACAAATTGTTATAAACGTACCATGCACTTCTCACTGTTAATAATGTCCTTCTATCTCCTACCAGGCTAATCTGGCTCTCCAAAAGGAAGAGCACAGTAAGACTTCTTCAATGTTTAGAGGGAACTGAGGACAGAGTACAGCCTTGGGGGACGAAATGCTTCAGGGGACTTATATCCATGAAGTACATGATGGTAAGAATATGTTTCCCTTCTCTTCTAGAAATCTCGGACTTCCGGGAAGATGGCGACCGAGAAAAGCGGGCTTAAGAGCCCCGCTAACAACCAATCTCTATTACCACAAAATCAGCACCTTTCATAGCCAGAAAACACCATCACCAGAGAAACAAAAAAATCACCAGCCCCAGAGAGGAGGAGAGCTCAGAGCCACAGAGGAGATACGCCGGCCACACGGCCGAGGACGCAGCAACAGCGCCTTACTGCCGGAGGCAGCAGCAAGCTTACCGGACGGCTATGGTTACAGACCAATGCACTCAACAACCCACCAGGCTCCAGAGAGGAGCGGCGGGCAGCGAGCCGAGGTGAGCCGCTGCGGAAGAGCCCGGACAGTGAGCCGAGGTGAGCTGCTGCGGAAGAACCCGGCAGGATTCGGCAGATTTTTTGGCGCAAGGAGCATCTAAAGCTCCCAGTGGCTGGGCTCAGCACACACTGCAGGGACTCAGAGCAAAGTTCAAAAACAGAGAAGAAATACGCCAGCCTCATGGACGAGGGCGTGGCAGCGGCGCCATATTGCCACCAGTGGCAGCGGCAGCAGCAGTGAATTCACCGAGTCCACTACAGTTCCATTTGCATATTCAACAACAGTGAGTCAAATTGTGGGCCCCAGAGGAGAAATCCCAGTACTGACTCCCAGGGACTTGACCCAGTGGGGGAGTGGCGGTGGCAGAGATATCACACCATAGGAGAACGCCCAACCTGGCACCCCCCCATAGTCTAAAGCAGCCTCTATTGACTCCCTGGGTCTGAGACTTTGCAATACAACCAAGTAAAGGAGTAGTGGTGACTGAGATACCACACACTCGAGATCCAGAGCACCTTAAGTGAAGTCGTAGTGACTCAAGGGAAGAACCCAGAGAAGGCACAAACTTCCGAAATAATGGGAAAGAGGAATAACAATGGAGCAATGAATGCCCACAACCCCACAACATCAGAACCCGATAAAACAGAAATTCAGAGATTTCTAGAAGATCAAATCAGGAAAATAACTGCAGAAATAATAGAGGTGTTTCGAAAAGAATTCAGAGAGAGCCCAAAAGAGATAAAGGATGCAATTAATGAAGTAAAGGCCTCAATTCAAAGTACAAACAACTGATTAGACCACATGGAAAATAGAATCTCGCTCTTAGAAGATGAGCAATCCAAAAATGAACGCATAGTTTCTAATCTAGAAAAAAATAGCCGACAGCAGGAATATGACATTGAAGAAATATGGGCCCATTTTAAGAGAGCTAACCTAAGAATAATTGGAATAGAGGAGGGAAAAGAAGGTGAAACCAAAGGAATCAACAATCTCTTCAAGAAAGTAATATAGCAGAAAATTTTGCAAACATAGAGCAAGAGGTTGATACACAGGTCCAGGAAACTTATAGAACCCCCTTTAGACAGGATCAGAGAAGAGGATCCTCATGCCACATAATTGTCAAAATGACCACTGTGGAAGCCAAGCAGAGAATCTTAAAGGCAACAAAAACAAAGGGCCAAGTGACATTCAGAGGCAAACCAATTAGAATCACTCCAGACTTCCCAACCAAGTCATGCGAGCCAGAAGGGCTTGGAGTAACATATTCCAAACTCTAAAAGAAAACAACTTCCAGCCAAAAATCTCCTACCCAGCAAAACTTTCTACAAAGAAGAAAGAGGTAACACACACCAGAACCAGAGAAACAAGATTTTCCATCCAACAGACAACTAAAATTAGTTATCTGTGGAGATTCATTATTTATGTTACTCTTTTACCTATCTCTAAATTGTATTGTTTGCTTTTATTGTTAATTTTTAGGATTTCTAGTTGGAATATTAATATACCTTCAGATATAGCATTTGGAAATATTTTATCCCATTCTATCAGTAACTTTTAACTCTGTTTACATTGTCTTTGGATATACAATATTTTATTTTTTAGGGAGTTTGTATACCCTTTTGTTGCCTGTGCCATTGAAATCATATCCAAGAAATCACTGCCAATTTCAATGTTGTGAGGTTTTATGACCCAGATTTTCTTCTAAAAGTTTATAGTATTAAGATTTATATTTAGGTCTTTTATCTATTTTGAGTTAATATTTGTATATGGGATTAGGTAAGGGTCCAATTTTATGCTTTTTCATGTAATTATTATTTTTCAACAATATTTAGTTAAAAGATTATTATTTCCTCCACCAAATGTTCGTGGAAACCTTGTCAAAAATAACTTGACAATATATGGAAGAATGTATCTCTAGGCTTTTATTTAACTCCAATGTTTTATATATCTGCCTTTAGAACAGTACTACACTGTTTCAATTATTGTAGCTTTATATGGTTTGAAATTAGAAAATATATATCTTCTAGCTTTGTTCTTTTTTTGAGATCGTTTTGGGTATCTAGATTCCATATTACATACTAGGATAGATTTTTTTCCTGAAAAATAAATATATAAATATATGATAGTTTCACCTAAAAAAAAAAAAAAAGAAAAAAATATTCGCTGGTAAGAAAGAAAGCAAAAAGAAATATTAAAATGTTATCTTAAAGTTATCAAAAGCTTGGTATCAGACAAATGAAACTGTTATGTGAGATTATCATTTTTAATTTTGGATAAATTGCTATAATACTAGATGTCAACCACTAAGCCAAGCATGGGAAGGAGGGATGGGGAGGGAATGGGGTGGGGATCGGGTGGGGGCTGACTGGGCAATGTGTGCATGTATGTCTACAAAAGTTTTTTGTATCCCACTATGATGTATGAATACAGTGCACCAATGAAAAATTAAAAAAAAAAAAAGATGGAGTCTTGCAAAGGGTACTTAATGAGTAGGCCTGAACACAGAAAAAAAAAAAAAAAGAAATCTCACTAACAAACAGCTGTCTCATTCATTCTTTTATTCATGTACAAATAATTACTATATCCATGAAAGATACCCAGACATCTTTGGCCTTAAGACAGACATGAAGATTGGGGTGTAGCTCAAGGACAAACACTTGCCTAGCATGTGCAGGGTGCTAAATTAGATCCCAAAATTGCAAAATCAAAACAAAGAGCAGGCATGCTCTTTATCCTCAGGGAGCTTACAATGACTAACATTTATTTATCCATTACCTCATTGCATACTTTCAAAGCACAGTTCACAAATATATTCAAGGTAGACATCTCTCTGTCCCTATTTGCTTGTTTTTCAGAGTAAATTATTGGTCTTCATTTTTTCCAGATGAAGTGTTATTACTTTATTTCCTTTATGTTCTTATGTTTCCCTAGAAGACAGAGCAATCAATCAAGAAACATTTTGAAAAATTCAGTGACTCTCTGAAAAGAGTCTCTGCATCTTACAGGTTTTACTGCCTTATACAGTTCACATGTAATTAGTATTCATATTTCATGTACAAATACCATCCCAAAGTGGACACCTCCCAAATCCTCAGGTAGCCTTCAGGGTTAGAATGATACTTGTCTGTTTAGTACACTGATGAGAACCTTTCATCTCTGGGTCTACCTTCAGCTTTCTGAGGTTTTGTGCCATACCGTAGACTCAGCATGTGAGTAAGAGGCCACCCCTGTAGACATGAGGGGCCCCGCTTAGAACACCTCAGACCTCACAGGTGACTGGAATTCTTGGGAAGCTTCACTAATAAGTTCTTGGCCCCATGGCTAATTGTGTTTTACCTTTTCTCTCAGAAACAACAATGAAGGCTGGATTCAGATTCAGGAGTCTTCATGGTGGAATCTTGCTTTTGAAATGCATTCTTCCTACCAATCCAGTTTACAAATAAATTTTCTTTCTTTTTTTTTTTTTTTTTTTTTTTTTTTGGTGGTACTGGAAGCCCTTCTACCTCCGGGCTACACTTCCAGACCTATTTTTTTACATTTTTATTTGGAAACAGGGTCTCCTAAGCCAGCGCGCGCGGCTGGCTTCAAACCTGCGCGATCCTCCTGTCTGCTTCCCAAGCGCGGGGATTACAAGCGCGCGCCACCACGCCGGCATACAAATAAATTTTCTAGGTACAAAATATGAAATGTGGCCGGGCGTGGTGGCGCGCGCTTGTAATCCCCGCGCTTGGGAGGCAGAGACAGGAGGATCGCGCAGGTTCGAAGCTAGCCCCGCGCGCTGGCTTAGGAGACCCTGTTTCCAAATAAAAATGCAAAAATAGGTCTGGGAGTGTAGCCCGGAGGTAGAAGGGCTTCCAGGAACCCCAGTACCACCACCAAAAAAAAAAAAAAAAAAAAAAAAAATATGAAATGTGTTTTTGTGGCCAGCCTATATCTATATGAATCTATATTATTTATTTATTTATTTATTTATGCAGTACTGGGGATAGAACCCAGGGGCATTTTGCCTCCGGGCTACATCCCCAGCCCTATTTTTAATTTTTTGGTGGTCCTGGGGATGGAACCCTTCTACCTCCAGGCTACACTCCTAGACCTATTTTATATTTTTTATTTGGAAACAGGGTCTCTTAAACCAGAGAGGCTGGCTTCAAACCTGTGCGATCCTCCTGTCTCCGCCTCCCAAACTCAGGGATTACAAGTGTGCGCCACCACGCCCGGCTTCCCAGCCCTATTTTTTATTCTTCATTTTGAAACAGGGTCTCACTGAGTTGCAGAGGGCCTCACCAAGTAGCTGAGGCTGTCCTTGAACCATAATCCTCCTGTCTCAGCCTCCCAAATGCTGGGATGACAAGTGTGCACCACCACACCCGGCTATATGAAACATATTTGGGGGGGCATTTTATTTCAAATGTCCTTCTTTATGGAGCTACCCTCCACATAAAAATACATGAGGGTGAAATTATTTTCAGTGTGAGTGGTTGGTGGAAGAAGTGACTGCTTCTCTTTTAATAGTGTAAGAATATAACTAGATCTTTTATATCAAAAGAATAGATTGACTTAGGCTCCATCCTGTAAGACTGCCACTGGGTAACCTTATGTGTGCTTGTATCTGTAAAGATAGCAGTTCCTGGAAATTTTAGGTGCCAACTCCTCCCCCAGCATCCCCTTCAGCCAATGGCATAAAGACTGTGAGCTGTCTTCCCACCAATTGGGGCACAGCACAGAGCTCTGCACTGGAAAATAAAATGCCCCACAGTTTTCTGTCAAGCTGCTCCTGCATGCCTGACTTACTGGTGGCAGGATGTTTTTTGCAAAAAGTAAAACTCAACCTTACCAAACTGCTTTCAAATATGTGTCCTTTCTTACAACACCATAGACAATTATTTCTGACAATAGGATGTTTTGATTCACTGTGACTTATTATGGTATACTGGCTTAATAAACCCGAGTAATTGTAACTAAATGGTCAAAAGATATTCTGAAATAGTGAAACGTTTACAATAATTTTTTTCCAATTACTACAGACTGAACTCAGGGAAACTCTAACACTAAACCACATTCCCCAGCCTTTTTCATTTTTTATTTTGAGAAACAGCTAAGTTGCTCAGGCTGACCTTGAACTTGTAATCCTTCTTGCCTTGGCCTCCTGAGTCACTGGGATTACAGTAGAGCACGAGCGTACCTGGGTTAAAATAATATTTCTCAAAACTATCTTATTCATAGAAAGAGAAATGCAAGTGGATTTTAACCATATAAAGATGTTCAAAATCATTCATAATTCAAGAAGTTATGGATGACATTAAAAACTATTGCTGAAATGTGACTGTTCCCCTATCATGCTGGCAAAATTTCCGAAGCATGGTAACACACTCAGCTGGCAAGCTGGTGAGGGAGCATGCGCTCTCATAAACCCCATGGGAAGCAAACAGCACTGCCCAGGAGACACGAACTGATAGACAGCATCTGGCAAAATTAAACATGCATTTACTTTTGATCCCATAACCTACTGCTTGAAATCTAAAGATATACTGACAAAATACAAAAAGACTTGTGTAAGCTGTTGTTGATTGCAGTCAACACTGAAGATGATACAGCTACAGAAAAGGCTGATGTGATGATATGTCTCCATGTATATTCCCTGTATAGTGATCTACAGGGCATAGTCTATTTTTTTTTCTTGGTGTTACTGGGTATTGAACTTAGGGGCCTTTGAGCTATACTATAGCTCTTTTTACTTTTTATTTTGAAGCAGGGTCTCTCTAAGCTGCTAAGGCTAACCTCCAACCTGTGATCCTCCTGTCTCAGCCTCCCAAGTATTGGGAGGACAGGTGTGAGCCACCATGCCTAGTTTACAGGACACATTCTTAAGTGCATCAACAAAAAGAAAAAAAATGCAAAATGGAAGGAAATGTTATAATATACTACTATTTAAGGAAAAGAGTAGGGACATGATTATAGAAGTACTTGAAGTACTTGTTCATATATGTTTTCAGTGGATGGATGAACCATTACTTTTTTTTTTTTTTTACATAGGAAACACTAGTTGTTTGTTTTTTTTTTTTTTTACTACTGAGGATGGAACCCAGGAGCTTGCTATACCCCAGCCCTATTTTTTATTCTTTATTTTGAAACAGGGTCTCACTGAGTTGCAAAGGACCTCACTTAGTAGCTGAGGCTATCCGTGCACTGCGATCTTCCTGTCTCAGCCTCCCAAATGCTGGGATTACAAGCGTGTGCCACCACTCCCGACTCCACTTGTTATTATTTTTATATTCCATCTTTTGATTCCATAAATCTGCTGACAGTAAGTCCTTCTATACATAGAAGAAAAAAGTAATTCCCTAATATCAGTGGAGTGCTGACCCCGGCCTTACAGCATACTGTCTGCATTTTTTTTTTTTTTTTTTTGGTGGTACTGGGGATGGAACTCAGTGCATTTTACCTCCGAGCTACACCCTGTATGTATAGAGAGCAACACTCTCACTCTCACTCTCTCTCTATATTTATATCTACATATATAGATATATGGCGGGGGAGAAACAGGATATCAGTAAGTTGCTGAGACTAGCTTCTAAGCTGTCATCTTGCTTTCTCAGCCTTCGAAGTACTGGGATTTCAAGTGTGTGCCACCATAGCTGGCTTTACTGCTCATTTTTAAGTGACTGTGATAATGACATCATGGCTACATTTAAAGGGGGAAATCGCCCGGCGTGGTGGCGCACGCTTGTAATCCCTGCGCTTGGGAGGCAGAGACAGGAGGATCGCACCGGTTCGAAGCCAGCCTCCCTGGTTTAGGAGACCCTGTTTCCAAATAAAAATATTAAAAAAAAAAATAGGTCCGGGAGTGTAGCCCAGAGGGAGAAGGGTTTCCAGGAACCCCAGTACCACCAAAAAAAATAAATAAATAAAGGGGGAAATCTTTGTTTTTTAAACATATAAATGAGGGAAGCTGTGCAAGGAATAGCGGGAAAGAGTAGGGAATGAAACTGAATTATAATTTTGAAATCTGAGTAAAAGGGTCATTATTTTCTCTACTGCTATAAATGCTGAAATTTTCTATAATAGTTACTTTTAAAGGAGAAGGGGCAAGGCAACAATAAGAAGCAACAAAGTAAAGGTATACACAAAGCAAGATAACAGGAATTCCATCAAAAAGGAGTCCTGCAGAACCAGTACAGGAATGCAAGCTATGCCTCTAGGCAGCTTCATGGTCCTGAGGAGATAGAGAAGGACTGAAGAGGATGGGAAAACGGAGAAGTAGGTGTCTCAGTGACCTCTGTAAGACATCCCATCATTTACGTAAATATGCTAACCTTTATGATCACGAAAAAGGCAAATGTAGCAAATTAGACTACAAAGCCAAACTTTAATAGACATAGTTTGAAAGTTGAATTAAGAATACCACTTGTTTATATGTAATTGTATTTGCAAAGACTTTTTTTTTTTTTTTTTTTTGCAGGTCTGGGGATGAACCCAGAGGCATTTGACCTCCGAGCTACACACCCTGCCCAATTTTTTTTTAATTCTTTATTTTGAAACAGGGTCCCACTGAGTTGCGGAGGGCCCGGCTAAATAGCTGAGGCTGTCTGCGAACCGCAAAACTCTGGTCTCAGCCTCCCAAATGCTGGGATTACAAGCGTGCGCCACCACGCTTGGCTTTGCAAAGACTTTTAAAAAATACAGAAATATTTCTCCTGAAGTTCTTTGCAAATACTTCAAAGTTCTTGCAAGTTTTTTTGTTTGTTTGTTTTGTAACATAAATATTTCTTTTGGAATTCCGTTTGCATTATTAATTGACATTAGAGAGCTTTAAAAATATAAGTAAACTTGCTGGGTGTGGTGGCGCACGCCTGTAATCTCGGCGCTTGGGAGGTGGAGACAGGAGGATCACGCAGGTTCAAAGCCAGCCTTGCTGGCTTAGGAGACCCTATTTCCAAATAAAAAAATAAATAAATAATAAAATAGGTCTGGGAGTGTAGCCTGGAGGTAGAAGGGTTTCCAGGAACCCCAGTACCACTTACTTATATATAAGTATATACTTTACTTATATATATATAAGTAAATATATAAGTATACTTATATATTTATATACTTATATATTTATATATTTATATACTTATATATATTATATACTTTTAAATATATAAGTATACTTATATATTTATATATAAATATAATATACTTATATACTTATATATTATATATAATATACTTATATACTTATATATATTACTTATATATATTATATATAATATACTTATATACTTATAAATATATAAGTATACTTATATATTATATATATATAAAATATATACTTTACTTATATATATATAAGTAAACTTCAAGGCAGTCCCTACTTAAAACAATAGAAATAAGCCACAAACATAGCTAGAGACCTGGCACTTTGCAATAAATGTCCCATCTAATCCTTAGACCAGTCCAGTAGAGTATATACTACCAGAACTATGCTCTTTCACAAATGAGGGAAATAATGAGAGATTGAGCATATTGACAAAGTCAGACTTTGGGCTAATGCTGGAGGCAAGATCTGAGTGCAGACAGCATGAGTCCAGCCTGCACCTCTCACCACAGGTCTCTACCAACTCCCATCACAAACTGCCAGAGTATTAGAAACAAGCTCTTAGCCGGGCGTGGCGGCACACGCTTCTCATCCTAGCATTGGGAGGCCGAGACAGGAGGACTCCTGTCTTAGTGAGGCCCTTTGCAATTCAGTGAGACCCTGTTTCAAAATCAAGAATAAAAAGTAGGGCTAGGAGCCGGGCGTGGTGGCGCATGCTTGTAATCCCCACGCTTGGGAGGCTGAAACAGGAAGATCGCACAGGTTCAAAGCCAGCCTCAGCTACTTAGTGAGGCTCTCAGCAACTTAGTGAGACCCTGTTTCCAAATAAAATATAAAATATAAAATATAAAATAGGTCGCCGGGCGTGGTGGCGCACGCTTGTAATCCCCGCGCTTGGGAGGCAGAGACAGGAGGATCGCGCAGGTTCGAAGCCAGCTGCGCGCACTGGCTTAAGAGACCCTGTTTCCAAATAAAAATGTAAAAATAGGTCTGGGAGTGTAGCCCAGAGGTAGCAGGGCTTCCAGGAACCCCAGTACCACCAAAAAAAAAATAAATAAATATATAAAATAGGTCTGGGAGTATAGCCCGGAGGTAGAAAGCCTCTGGGTTCCACTCCCAGTACCCCCCCCCCAAAAAAAAAAAAAAAAAAGTAGGGCTAGTGGAGTCACTTGGAGGTAGAATGCCCCTGGGTTCCAGCCCCAGTACCGCAAAAAAAAAAAAAAAAGAAAGAAAGAAAGAAAAAAAGAAAGAAAGAAAGAAAGAAAGAAAGAAAGAAAGAAAAGAAAAAAGAAAAGAAATAAGCTCTTGCCCGATGACAAAAAGCGCCCAGGAAGTAGGTAAAATAACAAAACTCCATTTGATCTGTATAGGTTCCTCTCTCATACATGCAAGCTCAGGACTGAGACTTCGTGCTACACTTTAGAACATTAACTGAGTACGGATATGATTAAAGCAGAATAAACTAAATTCAATGTGGTATTCTGGATTGGATCCTGGAACAGAAAAAGAACATTAATAGGAAAATTGGTGACACCCAAATAAAGTCTGAAGCTTAGTTAATAGTAATGAACCTACGTAGTTTCCTTCCTTTGATAGATGTATTGTGGTAGTGCAGTATGCTAGTAATGGGGGAAGCTGGGGGAAGAAATAAAGGAACTTCTTGTACAAACTTTTCAAGTTTTCAGCAAAAGTTATTTCAAAATTAAAAGTTTACTTAAGAGGGTAAACAAAATAATTGAAAGATCAAAATGAATTTCTAGTTCAATAAAAATAAACTTAGGTCTCCAAATTTCTAGTCTGTATTTCCAAAATTCAAGTCCCTTTAACCTATTTTGATTATTTTAGTTAACATTATTATCACTTATTGTTATGCTAGAGATAGAACACATGGCCTGCATGCTAGGCAACTATTCTATCACTGAACTACACTGCTAACCCTATTTTGATTTTTAGATGAATAATGCAATCATTCCAAATTTTCTATTTAATTACTCCCAACTGCATTTTTTTTTTTTTTTTTTTTTTTGTCTTCAAGAGTAAGGAACATGGCTTATACATGTCTGATTTTAATCATTTAACAAATACTGTGTGCTTTTGCTGTGAGCTTACTGGGAATGAGGCACGGTGCCACCTGTGTCCTTGTTACACAAAGGTCTCCTTTATCATATATGCTTATAATGTATGATTGAAAGATATTGTTGTGGTCTCACGGACATCCATCCTTCTGCCCTTTCTCATGAAGTGCTCATGAGGTTGGGTGGCAGGAGTGCACTGACTCCACTCCCAGCTTTTAACTCCCTCTGGGTAACCTATCCTCCTTTCCAGAGCAATTGGTTTAGGTAACCTTCACCTCCACCAATCAGCACACAGAATTTCCCTGGCAAAAGGATTGGTAAAGAGATAGGAAGGGAAATTTATTTGCTCTGTAAGGGCTTCTAAGAATAAAGTGCCCTCACAGTTAGAAAATGCCCTCTCTTTCTCTGCATGTTGTACTTTACAAAAGCTAAAAGCTCTGCTGCTTTGATTACTATTTTACCTCCAGGTAGAAGTGACTCTGAGGATAAAAACTATCAGAGATAGGAGGCCTCTCTCAGGCCTCCAGGCTGCCTCACTCTACCTCAGCCTCATTCTCAACATTACAAAATGGAGATAACAATAAAACAGAAAATACTCTTGGTTCACAGGCAAGGTTACATTGCGGTCATGTAAAAACAACCGGGGAGTGAGTGATATTAAAGTCTTGCTAATTTTACAGTACTATTTAAATTTTGGTTATGTTTTAAAATGTCTGTCACCTGTTAAATATTCAGATTGAAATATTTATGGGTAAAATTACACCTTGTACTCGCTTTTTCAAAACAACTTTAAAATTTAAAAAGAAACAAAGCACTCATGAATGACGGGAACTGAATGAAATAACTGTAAAATAATGAAGGTGAGTTATGGGTAAAATGATGGCTCACTATATTGTTCAATTTTTACATTTTAACCACAAAGACTTTAAAACAATAATTATCCCCGCATGCATCACAATACCACAATCATGCATGCACAAAGCTGCCTTATATGTGAAGGGCAGGATATGTTTCTTAGTGTATACCAAGTAACTGATAAATTCCAGATCCTGAGAAAAAATGTATTGTATACGTACAACTAGTGCTAATCATAATCCTGAATGCCACAATTTTAAATATTGAAATCTCAAAGTATCAAAACTACTAGATCCCCAAATCCTCAAATCACAAACAGAGAAGAGTAAAATCCAAACACTGAAATCCTTAAAGCCCAAATCCCAAGCCACAGTTCTAACTGGGAAAAGAAAGGACAAGAGGGTATGGAAGAGAAGTAAAAGCAAATTCTGGGAAAGGCATGAGTACATTTGCAGTGGTGGACAGGACAGCTGCATCACGTTATGTGTAATCAACACCTAGAAAACTGATAATGCGTTATTTTAAGGTTCATATTCTGTAGGTTTCCAGAAGGTATTAGTGAAAGATAAACTTCATTTTTTTTTTCTTTTGGTGGTTCTGGGGATTATATATCCTTAGTCCTTTTTTAAATTTTAAAATAGGGTATTACTGAGGGCGGCCTCAAATCTGCCATCCTCCTGTCTCAGACTCTTAAGTAGTGGGATTACAGTTGTGTACCACCAAGCCCAGAGATAAAGTGATTTGTGAAAGATAAAATTTCTCAGGATCTCACTCTTTGAACAGCTGCATATGCAGTAGCAACCCATCTTGGCATTTTATTGATCTTGTCAAAAAACTTGTGTTGTCGGTCTCTATATTTCATGTGACCAGTTAAAAAGGTGCGTGCATAGCCGGGCGTGGTGGCGCACACTTGTAATCCCCACGCCTCGCTTGGGAGGCGAAGACAGGAGGATCGCACAGGTTCGAAGCCAGCCGTGCTTGCTCAAGAGACCCTGTTTCCAAATAAAAGTATAAAAATAGGTCTGGGAGTGTAGCCCGGAAGTAGAAGGGTTTCCAGGAACCCCGGTACACACACACACACACACACACACACAAAAAAAAAAAAAAAAAAAAAAGATGGGTGCATACAGTTACCAATCATAGTGATACACACTTATAAATTTCTTTTGACCCAGTTTTTTATGAATATGGTCATCTGCTGATAACTGTTATAACTGTGCAAATGTCATTTATATATCTAAGTACTTAGGCTTGCAAAAATATTTTATTGCATAAAGTGGTCCACAAAAGTATTCTCTGATGTATTTGTTTCTCAAATCCCCATGGTGTTTTGTGTGTGTGTGTGTGTGTGTGTGTGTGTGTGTGTGTGTGTGTTACTAGGGATTGAACCCAAGGGTTTTCTATCTCTACATTCCCAGCCCTACTTTACTTTTAATTTGAAACGGTCTTGCTAAGATGTCAGTCTACCCTCCAACCTGTGATTCTCCTGCCTCAGTCTCCCAAACACTGAGATTATATTCTTAAACCACCACACCTTGATTTAAACAAATCCCTTTTGATGCAAATAAATGCCTTTAAAAGAAATTGAAGCTGGGTGTGGTGGTGCAGTGGTGGTGCAGGTTTGTAATTCCTGTGCTTGGGAGGCGGAGACAGGAGGATCCAGCTGGTTTGAAGCCAGCCTCAGTGGTTTAAGAGACCCTGTTTTCAAAAAATATATAAAATCAGTCTGGGAGTGTAGCCCAGAGGTAGAAGGCTTTCCAGGAACCCCAGTATCACAAAAAAAAAAAAAAGAAAGAAATTGACATTTTTTCCAGAACCATATTTTCAAAATTTGATTTTTTCAGAATTTATTTTATACTTCAGGGGTTTAATCCTTTAATCCTTTAAGATTTCACCATTAAGTACCACTTCATTCAGGACTGTGTTTCTCCAGCTTGCGGCCCAATCCCATCCTTATCTACACTGAACTGTTAAACCAAAAGGCACCTAGCAACAAAGACCCAGCAGGTGAAATACCCCTGTTTCTGCTCTTATTTGGTTATTGGATCCGGATCCACCAGAGGCACTCTGCTGTCTCATCTGCCTGGTCCAGGCACTGGAGACTTGTGGTCATCTCTTCCTTCCCACGTTTTAAATCTACTTCTTCATCCTCTGCCTCCTGGTTATCTGCAAGAGTTTCTTAAATGAGAAGGGCTTCAGGGTCATTATTATGGCCTGAATGTTTGTGTCTCCCCCAACTTCCATGCTGAAATCTTAACTCCAAGGAGATAGTAATAGAAGGTAGGGAGTTTGATTGGTGGTCCTGTTGAGGAGATAGAAAGGAAATAGGCAGATAGGGAAAAGGCCTTGGTAGAAAAAAGTTAATTTCCTGAGTTTCCTGAGGGGAGACAAATGCCTGAAATTCCAAAGGCTCAGAGATAAGAAGGATCAGAGCTTCACAAAGCCATCCTGAGTTTCCTAATCAACAAACCCACCAGAGCAAGTCTGGCATTCCTGAAAGGAGACCCTTCAAAGGACTTGCAAATGCCCTATGCAAATTCTCCTTGGAATCCCAAAAGTCACCCTAACCAAAAGCGAACTTGCAAGGGGTCAGGCAAGGCCAGTTGGATGGCAAAGGGGGGTGGGCTTTCCCGCTCGGGACCGCCTCCCCTTTTGGGGAGCTGTTCTTCTCTCTCTCTCTCTCTCTCTCTCTCTCTCTCTCTCTCTCTCTCTCTCTCTCAGGTCATGTTGGCCCTGAGAGAAGGCAGAGTGCATCTGAGGGCACATGGCTCGGGCGACTCTCGAGTAGTGACCTGAAGGCCTCCGCTGGACATCATGGCTGGCCAGGCCCCTAGGGGTGACCTGCACCTCTTTTCTGGCAGATTGCATGGACTCTGGGAGAAAGTAGTTTGCAACTGATGGGCACTTGGCTCGGGCGACACTCAGGTAGTGACCCTGAAGGCAGCTACTGGACCCCGGAGTCCCGACCGCCCCTATGGGGTGTTCGGCCACTTTTCTCTATTCCCTTCTGGCAGATCCCGTGGACTCCGGAAGAAAGCAGCCTGCACCTGAAGGCAATTCGGCTTGGGCTACTCTCAAGTATTGTCCTGAAGGCAGCTGCTGGACCCAGAGTTCCAGCCCCTTTGGGGGTGTTCAACCACCCTTGCCCCATTCCCTGCTGCTTCCAATAAACCTTTTACTCCCCTTCCTGAGGTCTGCGGGTGTCATTCTTCGCTCACCGTAGACAAGAACTCGCTGGGTTTTCTCTCAAGAAACCCCCGTTTCACTGTCATGAGGGTGGACGGAGGCCTCATAAATGGAATTAGTGCCCCTTTAAAGTAGGCCCATGGGAGCTCTTTGACCTTTCAGCATGTGAGGATGCAGATAAGCAGGCACCATCTATGAAGCACAGAATGAATCCTCAGCAGACACCCCATCAGCCAGCACCTTGATCCTGGGCCCCCAGCCTCCAGAACTGTGGGGAGTAGGTTTCTGATATTTATAAACTACCCAGTGTGTGCTATTTTGTCACAGCAGCCCAAACTGACTAGGAAATCTAATCATGTTGCTTCCTCCCTTAAAACTCTTCCTGACTACCGCTCCTGAGGTTAAAGTCCATTCTCCCTTAAACCAGAGCTCTCTCCCCACCTAGTTTGGAACCGCATTCTGAATTACACAATCCAGGCTACTTACTTGAAATTCCATTCTGCACCTGACCCAGACCTCCTCCACTGAGCTGCTTCAAGCCTCAGGATCACCTCTGACTTCCTCCTCCTATTGGAGGACTCAATCCCCAGGAATGTACTGAATCCTTACTACATGACAGGCCCTGTACTTGTGTACAGCAGTGGAAAGGACACAGTCCCAGTGACTGTCAGGGCATTTACAGTCTAGCAAGGAAACAGACAGTAAACAAGCTAATTACTAGGTAGAGGGGAAGCAGGAGAGATTATCTCCAAGGAAAGTAACATTTATCTGCATTTTGTTACAGTATCCTCTCCTACTTCTTTGTAAAAGAAACTGATTTAGAAGTGGATTTTAAATTATATTTATTTACTTAGGCGTATTTGGGAGTTTAAAATGCCTTTTCCTAAAATAAGATTTTTGACCTGCATTTCCTCTTTCTAAAATTCATGATCTAGCAAAACACAATCACATTTCAAAGTCAGCTTCCTAAGCACCCTACCCCCATCCCAAGCAACTCCACTCTGCAAAGCAAGGCTGCAGGCTCTCTCCCTCAGGCCCAGCTATGGGCACCCACAGACAGCCTGGTCCCCTATCCCTTCCCTCCCTAGCGCTCAGCCACTTCAGGTTTGCTAGGATACACCAAGGGCAGGAACAATCCCCTTCCAGCTTTTAATTCCCCACCCAGCACTGTGCAGGCACACAGTAAATATTTAAGTAAGGGCAAATTTTATTTTTTATTTTTTTGGTGGTACTGGGGTTCCTGGAAGCCCTTCTACCTCCTGGCTACACTCCCAGACCTATTTTATACTTTTTTATTTAGAAACAAGGTATCTTAAGCCAGCGTGGCTGGCTTTGAACCTGCACAATCCTCCTGTCTCCGCCTCCTAAACCCAGAGATTACAAGCATGGGCCACCATGCCCGGCAAATTTTATTCTTTAAAGGTAAATTACCTTGCACTTGGAGCACAAACTTGTATACACTTTGTGAATAACAACTAAGTAAGAGCTATAAAACTTTAAGGGCCTGGAAGTACCACTTTTGGTTAATGTTTTACAGAAATTCTAGTAGTGGGCATAAAAAGCATACATAAAGATGTTTTAGTTTAACACTAGATATAGTTGCTAAAATTTAAGAAATGTTAGCCAGGCGTGGTGGCACACACTTGTAATCCCAGTACTGGGAGGCTGAGACAGGAGGATCGCGCAGGTTTGAAGCCAGCCTCAGCTACTTAGTGAGGTTCTCAGCAACTTAGTGAGACCCTGTTTCCAAATAAAGTATAAAATAGGTCTGGGAGTATAGCCCGGAGGTAGAAAGCCCCTGGGTTCTATCACCAGTACACACAATAAATAAATAAATAAATAAATAAATAAATAAATAAATAAATAAATAAATAAAAAATAAATTTGGGCTGGGGATGTAGTTTGGAGGTAGAACGGCCCTGGGTTTAATCCCCAGTACCCAACAAAGAACTATCAGTTGTTCAGCTGTTTCACAAACTCATGTACCAGGATTGGGAATGACCTAGGAAGATTTGAGAAAGCTCTGATTATTAATGTATTTCAAAAATTGGTGAAAGGACTTGGTTTCTGCCAAAAAAAAGCAGGCAACTATTCCAATGTAAATTAACCTAGCTAAAGGTAATTAGCAAGTCTATAGGAGAGAGGAACTAGGACTTCCTCATCCTCATTCTAAAGACAGGTTTACATAACTGGATAATCTAGCTAGGATGGGAGGAGGGGGTCAACTTTAAACCTTCTTGAAAGGAGACACCTTGGTGGGGGAGGAACCTTACAAGGTTTTTACTATGTCAGAATTATGTGAACAAGATGGAGGTCATGTGTATAAAAAGTCTGTCCCATACTTTGTATTTCGGTGAATTTGTTCAAACCACCCCCTCATGGTTACATGAGGCTGTAACTACCTTCTGTATTTCTATCTTTTTAATAAACTTCTTTAAATCTTCAGCAAGAGTCTGGGCTATTGCCTATTTATCCTTAGCACAGGACAAAAACCCACGCTTTTTATCTTTTTCTGTTTTTGTGGTTTTATTAGGAAATTATTCCCAGGAGCCTAACAAAGATCTGGGGACAGTTTCCCCCAAACCGTAACATTTTCTCTCAAAAACCGTAATAGTCACACAGGAAAAGAAGTAATGAAAAATGTCCTTAGACTTTGGCTCACAATCTAAATGAGTTAAATTTATCTTTAAGTAGACTTTTAAAAAGCACACAAGCCACACATAGTGGTGCCTACCTGTTATCTCAGAATTTGGGGGACTGAGACAAGAGGATCACAGGTTCCTTTCAGCCTCAGCAATTTAGGGAGACCCTGTTTCCAAATTAAAAGAAAAAAAACAGGGCTTTGAGTATAGCTTGGAGGTACAGTACCCCTGAGTTCAATCCCCTGTAGCAAAATAATAAATAAATAACATAAAAACTCATCCTTTGCCAGACGTAGTGGTGCACGCTTGTAATCCCTGCGCTTGGGAGGCAGATACAGGAGCATCGTGCAGGTTCGAAGCCAGCAGCGCTGGCTTAAGAAACCCTGTTTCCAAATTAAAAAGTATAAAAATAGGTCTGGGAGTGTAACCCAGAGGTAGAAGGGCTTCCAGGAACCCCAGTAACACCCCCAAAACAAAAAAACAAAAACAACAACAACAAAAAACTCATCCTTTAAGCAATCTCAAACTCTACCAAGTTTACCCAAAAAGAGGCTTTTTCCAAATCAGTTTAATTCACAAACTGGAGTCTGGAACACAGCTGGTTATACATAGAAGTATGTTTTCATAATATTGGGAAAAGATCTCTAAGAGTACCTCAGACGCTATTGCTGGGGGCGTGGCACTCGGCTTCTACTCTAAAGTTCCTATCACTGAATTTGTCAGAACTTAATGCAATGATTTTAATGTTAAAATACAGCCAGAATCATTATGTTAAAAAATTATATATATAAATATATATAACTTTTGGGAGTGGACATAGATCCTCTATGAAGAAAAAATCATTAATGGGCAATGAGCCGTGATTCTGTTCACTTAAAAATGCTTGTTTTTTAGCGCTGGGCATGGTGGCGCACGCTTGTAATCCCGCACTTGGGAGGCTGAGACAGGAGGATCATGCAGGTTCGAAGCCAGCCTCAGCTGGCTTAAGAGACCCTGTTTCTAAATAAAATATAAAATAGGTCTGGGCGTGTAGCCCGGAGGTAGAAGGCCCCTGGATTCCATCCCCCGTACCACCAAAAAAGAAAAAAAAAATGCTTGTTTTTGCAGGTAATTTGTGTGTGTGTGTGTGTGTGTGTGTGTGTGTGTGTTTGTGTTACTGGGGATAGAAACAAGGGGCATTCTATCTTTGAGATACACCCCATCCCTATTTTATTTGCTTGTTTATTGTTTGTTTGTTTCGAAGCTAGAGAATGAATTCAGAAGTATTCTACCTCTGAGCTACATCAGGGTCCTATTTATTCTTTATTTTGAAAATGTGTCTTATTAAGTTGCAGAAGGCCTAAGTTGCTGAGGCAGGCCTCAAACTTGCAATCCTCCTGTCTCAGCTCCCAAGTACTGGGATTACAAGCGTGTGCCACCACTCCTAGCTGGTAATTAGCTTTTAACTTGGACTACTAAAACCAACTTTTTCTGATCAGTAGCCTCTTAATCTTCAAATCCTAACAGAAATCCCCCAGATGGTAAGCTCTGCAGACCACTGTTGATGAAGAGGTGAGACATCTGAACAAATGAAAGACAACCAAGGTGTTGCTCTTAAGTGAAACTTGGACAAAACCTTCAAGGAAACGCTCTGATGCATTCTAGAAGATACAGACGGTTCAAAGGCTGCGAACACACTGGACAGGATTTCTGAACATAATGGATGACTGGGAACGCTGCTCTGCACACTGCAGCCTCAACTCCAAGGAATCACTTTGAATGAGTACATGTTTTGGAAAACTTGGACCCAGAAGTTTCCTTAATTTTACAAACCACATATAATCTGGACCCCCCCCCCAACACTGCTTTTAATTCTAAAACCATCTTTTGTGAGGGTGATTCAGTTTTTGCTATGAAAAGCAAGGGCTTCCATAGACCATATTTTTATTCACCAAATACCAATAATATTTTGAGAACGGAAGAAGGATTAAAACATTTTACAAAATTAATATAACTCGTGCTTAGCAAGTGTGTGGATTCGCTGAGTAGACATAACTATCACCCTTTCAGGCTGCTCTCTGCAATCCTTCTCCAGGCCAAAATATCACCAATAGATCTCAACAAATCCTGACAAGAACCTTATAAAACAACACACTTATTTCTATTAATTCTTGAGCTAGAAATGTCAAGACACGTCTTTAATTTGAAAAAGACAGCCATCACCCCACGACAAATATCCTATTCAGTATCATATGAAGAAGTCTACTATTTTATCACAAGTCTTGTCTAACATTTTGCAGAAGGTCTTAGCCAATGCAGTTGAACAGATAAAAGAAATATGAAAGAAAAGAAAAACTAAGTTTACTAATAGTTGACGGGGACAAATCGGGGCTTCTTGTTCTTGAACTGGAAATAAACTTTTCGAAGGTCTACCCAGCCTGAAGCGTTCTCGCTCTAATCTTAGCAGTGACTGTCTAGTCACAGCAGTTTAAGTTCACTGGAAACCAATCAGCAGTTCACTCACTAAACTTGTTACTGAAAGGGCCCAGGCCCGGCCTCTGCTCTGCTGTCCACTCCTTGGGAGCAGGCACCCTGTTTCGACTTCTTAGTGATCATGGTCCTAAGTATAAAACAGGTGCCCAGTAAGCCCTTGATTTTGCTATTTCATCCCACTGCAGAACTAAAGAAAGAAAGAAACTTTGGAAACCATCTAAAATCAAAGCATGTGTTTACTCTGGCTAACCAACACCTACAAATGGTGCCTGTTCAAAAGTAGCATGTTTCCCCCCAGCACACCAATCCGACGGGACTTGGAAGCCAGCAGGAGCCTGCGGCCGGGGTCGGCTCCGGCGAGGGGCGGGAGGGGCAGGCTCCGGCCACCGCGGGCGGCGGGGGCCGGGGAGGCCGGGTGGGGGCCGCCGGGCGGGGGGCCGGGCCGGGAAGCGGGGGGCCGCGCCCGCGCCTACCGTGTATCCCCGCTCCAGGTCGCTCTCCTCGTAGCGAAAGGACGGGATGCAGACCTCCATGGCCGCGCCGGCGAGGGGCGGGCCTGCGCCGCGGCGCCCACGCCCCGCCCGGCCGCCCGCCCCGGAGCCGAGCCGAGCCGAGCCGGGCCGAGCCGAGCCGAGCTGCGGCGTCCGCGGGACCCGCGGGTCCGGGGGCGGGATCGCGCCCTGCAGCTCGCAACGCGCAGCCCCCGGCACCGGGAAAGGCTGCGACCGGGAGAAAATGACAGAAAGGATTCAATGTAGCCTGGGGTGGCCGGGTTTTGTCTTCACTCTGGGCTGGCGTCCACCGCAGCGAGCTTTCCGAGGTGGCCAGGACCCCCCCCCCCCGTTCCCGCCCCTGCGACCCGCCCCGCGCCCAGGGGCCCGAGCTGGCCCCCGCCACGTCTGCTGGAGTCAGACCTCGCCTGTCACTGACGACGCTCCGCCTCTACCTCCAGCTCCAAAGTGCTGGCCTTCGAAGCCACCGCAAGGGGCTTCCAGCATGAGAGAGAACAAGAGGAAAGAGGAAAGGTAGGGACCAGAGGTGCCCTCGCTCCAACCGAGGCCTAGTAGGTAAATACCTAAGAGGTCAAGGAGCCCAGTCGAGAACCTTTATTATCAAGTTATTCTAGGAAATGCTTAGATTAAAGCGCTGCCCCAAACATTAACTTGGAGTTGGATGGTGAGTTACAAAGAAGGGGTCTCAAAAAGCCCCTCGGGCGGGTTTGGACAAACTGACTGGCCCTTGAACTTTATGAGCTTCAGGCAAACAGCTACACTCAATTAGTGTACCTTCAAGACAAGTTCGCTTCAAATGGGCAAGCTTTGAGTTAAAGGCAGGATCCCAAGTCATGGACTAGAGGATACTCGGCTTCTTGCTTCCAAGATCGTGCCTGATGTAAACCTGGCAAAGCCCAGGTTAGCTTCACCTGAAGATCCATTTTCCTAGCCCAGATCTTCACACTTGCCACTCAAGACTGGCCTGCCCTGAAAACTGCACGCTTGGCCGGACGTGGAGCTCACGCTTTGTAATCCCGGTATTTGGGAGGCTGAGACAGGAGGACCCAGGTTCTCTGACAGCCTTAGCTCCTTAGTGAGGCCCTCTGCAACTTATTGAAACTCCGAATCAAAATAAAGATTAAAAAATAGGGTAGGTTGTATAGCTCGTAGGTCGAATGCCCCTGGGTTTCATCCCCAGACCCACACACACAAAAATATATTTATAAAAAATAGAGCTGGGAGTGAGGCTTGGAGGTAGAATGAATGCCCTTAAGTTAAATTCTCAGTTCTGCAAAACAAACAAAAAGCATGCTTTAGCTATGTATTGAGACGAGGCTGCCTTTCTGCTTTTCTTCTATTGGCCAGCACCACCCAATGGAACTGACCAGCTTTGTGGACTCTTTGAGGTTTCAGTTCAGAGCCCAGGTTGCAGACCACCGAAAACCCTGGTGACTATCATGCTGTATCGTGTGATTTATCTGCCTTACCCACTAATATGGGGACAAATACTTTATCTATTTATTTACTTATTTATTTAATTAGTACTGGAGGTTGAACTCAGGGATAACTACCTCCAAGCTACACTGCCATCCTTTCTCTATTTTTTTTTTTTTGAACCAGGATCTCCTAAGTTACTGAGAGTTTCATTAAGTTGCTGAGGCTGGCATCAAACCTGTGACCCTCCAAACTCAGCCTCCCAAGTACTAGGATTACAGGCATGCAACACCATGCCCAGTATGGCCAGTGCCTTAAAAAAAAAAAAAAAAAAAAAAAAAAAAAGCTGGGCGTGGTGGCCCACACTTGTAATCCCCATGCTTGGGAGACTGAGACAGGAGGATTGTGCAGGTTCAAAGCCAGCCTCAGCTACTCAGTGAGGCTCTCAGCAACTTAATGAGACCCCACTTCCAAATAAAATATAGAAAATAGGGCTGGGAGTATAGCCCAGAGGTAGAAAGCCTCTGGGTTCCACCCCAGTACCACAAAAAACAAAAAAACAAAAACAAAAACAAAACTTGTAAATCCAGCATATTTTTCTCAAAAGCTTTATGTAAACATTTTTTTTTTTTTTTTTTTTTTTTTTGGTGGTGGTACTGGGGTTCCTGGAAACCCTTCTACCTCCGGGTTACACTCCCAGAACTATTTTATCTTTTGGAAACAGGGTCTCTTACGCCAGCGTGGCTGGCTTCGAACCTGCGTGATCCTCCTGTCTTCGCTTCCCAAGCGCGGGGATTACAAGCGTGCCGGCCACCACGCCTGGCTATGTAAACATTTAAATGTTTATCTTTACAAAACCAGTGGAATGTGGCAGGTACTATGTTAACTGCTATCACATATTTTAATTCTGAGGAAATGTTATATAGAATGCAAAAGGACTTTCAAGGGCTAGGAAACAGCGTTTCTGGTTTTTTCTTTTTTCCTTCAGAATAATAATAGCTGACATTGACATAAGACATCCCCCTCCTAAACAATTTAAGATTGATTAAAACAGATAATATAATCCAGGACTATGTAGTCATAAAATCCTAGAGCCACAGGGACTGATCAAACTTTCTTCTTTTTCTGTTTTCACAGCGTCTCTTAGTATTATGTAGGCTGACTTCATACTCCTGGGCTCAAGCAGCCCTCCTCTTCACCCTCCCGAGTCGCTAGAACCACAAACTCTGCCACTGCACCAGCTTAAGTTTTTCATATTGCTTCCTATACTAGCCTTCTACAAAAGCCTTCCAATAGTTTGACATGTCCTGAATTCCCCAATAAAAAGACATAAGTGGCAAAGTGGATTAAAAACTAGAATCCATTTGTATGCTGCCTGCAAAAAAACACATCTTATAAGTAAAGATGAAGGGCCCACAAACTAAAGGTGAAGGGCTAGCTCAAGGTAATTCATGCCAATGAACTCAAAGACAGGCAGGAAAAGCAACTATGATATCAGGCATATTAGACTTCAAGCGTAAGCCTATCAGAAGAGAAAAAGTAGGTTATTTTTTGACTGGTAAAAGAAAAAGTACAGCAAGAGGAAATAACAATAATTAACATTTATTCCTCAAACATAGGTGCAGCCACTTTAATAAAACAAACTCTTGTGACATTAAGTCACACATAGATCTCAATACAATAATATTGGAAGACTTCAACACTCCTCTCACATACCTAGACCAATCTTCTAGACAAAAGATTAGTAAAGATGCCTCAGACCTAAACACCGTAAATCAAATGGACCCATTACACACATACAGAATAATCCACCCAACTATAGCTGAATTAACATTTTTCTCAGCTGCTCCTGGAAACTTCTAAAAAATAGGCCACATTCTGGGCCACAAAGCGAACACTAGCAAATTCAAAAAATGTGACATTATCCCCTGTGTCTTTTCAGACAACAACGAAATGAAACTAGAAATCAACAATAAGAGGATCTAGAGTAACCACATAAGCACATGAAAACTGAACACCACACCACCAAAGGAGAATGGGTCATAAAAGAAGTTAAGAGGTGAAATTAAGAAATTCCTATAAACAAATGAAAACAGAGACACAACATATCAAAACCTTTGGGACACTTTGAAGGAAGTATTCAGAGGAAAATTCATAGCACTGAGTGCTCAGTAAGAACAGAAAATAATCAAATAACCTAATGACATACCTCAAAATCCTTGAGAAACAGGAGCAGTGTAACCACAAAGCCAGTAGGAGACAGGAAATTATTAAAATCAGAGCAGAAACCAAATGAAGTGGAGAAAAAAAATACAGAAATTCAATGAAACCAAAAGCTGGTTTCCTGAAAAAATAAACAAGATAGATAAACGACTAGCCAACCTAACCAAAAGAACGAGAGAATCAATTAAAATTACACAAGTATGAAACAAAAGGATATTACTACCAACAGCCTGAAAATCCAGAGGGATTACCAGAAACTACTTAGAAAAACTATACTCCAACAAAATGGAAAGTCTAGAAGAAATTGACAAATTTCTAGATACATACAAGCTTCCTAAACTGAGTCAAGATATAGAAAATTTAAACCAACAAGTAGCAATTAAAGAGACTGAAGCAACAATTAAAAAGCCTACCATCAAAAAAACATATAAAAATAAAAAAATTTAAACGCCCAGAACCAGATGGTTTCCCAAGTGAATTTATTTTTATTTATTTTTATTTATTTTTTTGTGTGTGTGTGGTACTGGGGTTCCTGGAATCCCTCTATCTCCGGGCTACACTCCCAGACCTATTTTATACTTTATTTGGAAACAGGGTCACACTAAGTTGCTGAGAACTTTACTAAGTAGCTGAGGGTGGCTTTGAACCTGCGCGATCCTCCTGTCTCTGCCTCCCAAGTGCAGGGATTACAAGCGTGCGCCACCAGGTCCGGCTCCCAAGTGAATTTTATAAAACCATTATAAATCCCAGTGCACGCACATGCATGTACGTACACTGGGGTTTGGATTCAGGGGCATTCTATCTCTGAGCTGTACCCCAACCAGTTTCTTTAAAAAAAAAAACAAAACTTTTTATGGTATTGGGGGTGGAACCCAGGGGCTTTTCTACCTCTGGGCTATATTCCAAGACCTATTTTATACTTTATTTGGAAACAGGATCTCACTAAGTTGCTGACAGCCTCACTAAGTAGCTGAGGGTGGCTTCGAACCTGTGTGATCCTCCTGTCTCAGCCTCACAAGCGGGTGCCACCAAGCCTGGCCCATTTTTAAAATGTTTTTTTTAAATTTTGAAACAGTGTTTCCCTAAGTTAGCCAGTGCACTGGCCTTGCACCTGTGATCCGATCCTCTCAGGCTTTCAAGTACTGGGATTACAAGTATGCACCACTTCCCAGCTAAAATCCAAATTTTAAACCAGAAAAAGGAGAGCTGAAAACCAACTCCATATATACCACACCATACTCAAAAGTCTTCTCAACAGAAAATAAGTTTCTCCTAGAATGGGAGGAAGGTTGCTAAATGAGTACTGAATGAAAGCTGAGAATTAGAATGACACTGTAATTCTTCCTCTACTTGAGAATTTGGGGAAGGATTTCTGCAGAAAGGGTAAAAAGAGACAGTCTTTTCATTACAAGTTGACTATCCCAGAACATGTAAGAATACTTTTACCAAAAAAAAAAAAAAAAAAAAATTGGGCTCTTAGGGTGAGTTACCATCCTGAATAATGAATACAGAAACTCTTATAAAGCCTAGCAACAGGCAAGTGCATGTGTGAAATCTCAGCCACTCAGGAGGCTGAGACAGGAGGGTGGCAAGTTCGAGGCTACAATCAGCAACTTAGCGAGACTCTTATCTTAAAATTAAAAGGACTGGAAATGTAGCTCAGTAGTAGAATGTTTATATAGCATGTGGAAGGCCCTGAGTTCAATAGCCAGAATGGGAGGAAGGAAGGAACAAAGGAAGGAAGGGCATTAGCATCTTTACCTCCTAAGCAGGAGGGCCAAAGCAAGAAAACTTGAGCGACCAAAATTGGGAGTTTCCTAGAAATGGTCCAATGAGATCACTCTTCAGTGCTGCTGAAATTTGGCCAGCCCCATTACTGCACTCGAGTTTCCCCATCAGCTTTCAAGTTTCACTGTTTATCATGAGGACATATCCAACGACTCACTGGTGTCTAAGGAAAGCATTTAACATGGAAGAGAACAGCAAAATAGAAAGATAGTTTGTAGGAAACAGAAACATAGTAGAGAAAACTAAAAACCTTAAAAAGTGAACTATTACAGGTATTCTCAGATAGGAAGACACTGCATTTACTAAACAAGAACAGGAGGCTATTAGAGTACAACAGCAAAGTAACTCCCAGAAGGTAGAGTAAATTGATGGAGGCGAAAAGTAAGTCCAGGACACCCGGTATCCAATAATAAAACTTCCCCCAAAGAAGACAAATATTACATAAAGAAATCATTAGTGAACTAAGCCAAGAGAATTTCTAGAAATAAATGTCATGTTCCCAGATTGAAAGGCTTCACATAGGGTGAAAGCAGACACACTGTAACAATCTCTATGAGATTTCTGAACACTGAAGATAAAAGAAAATCGTCTTCAAAGAAAGTGCAAAATCAGCTTGTATACAAAAGACAAGACAGGAATCAGAATGGTTTTGGAACTGTCGGCACCAACACTGGAAGCTAAAAGACAACGAAGCAATGTCTTAAAAATATATATACTTTTTAGCCAGGCATGGTAGCAAACACATGTAGTCCCAGCTACTTAGGAGGCTGAGGCAGGAGAAGTGCTCGAAACCCCCCCCCCATCTCAAAAAACAAAAACAAAACAAAAAGTTATTTATACCTGTCCTTTCTCAGAAACTCTGTATAGCCACCAAAATGAGGAAACAAACCAAGAAAGAGCAAATCATGTGGGGGCATAGAAAGCAAAAGATACAATCCAGGGAACCTTCAATATCATGACTAACTATATAGCAAGATATAAAAAGGTTAATCAGTCTACTAGAGCAACATGATTTGAGGCAGGCATTTTGAAGGCTGTTTTCACAATGCTTTATACCACACCTGCTTTATTTGTGGTACTTAAAATTGACTCCAAGGGCATTCTATCTCTGAGTTACATCATCAGACACTTTTAATTATTTTAAAACAGGGTCTAAGTTGCAGAGGCTGGCCTCGAATTTGTAATCCTTCTGTCTCAAGTCTCCCAAGTACTAAGGTTTCAGGCATGTAGCACTGCACCCAACTACACCTGCTCTTTAAGTTAAAGAACCAATAGAGAGCCAGGTGTGGTGGCACAAGCTTGTAATCCCAGCATTTGGGAGGCTGAGACAGGAGGATCCAGGTTCATGGACAGCCTTAGCTACTTAGTGAGGCCCTTTGCAACTCAGTGAGACCGTGTTTCAAAATAAAGAATAAAAAAGGAAGATGGCGACCCAGAAAAGCGGGGCTTAAGAGCCCCGCTAACAACCAATCTCCATTACCACAAAATCAGCGCCTTTCATAGCCAGAAAACACCATCACCAGAGAAACAAAAAAATCACCAGGCTCCAGAGAGAAAGCAGACTGAGAACAGAGCTCAGAGCCACAGAGGAGATACACCGGCCTCACACCCGAGGACGCAGCAGCAGCGCCATACTGCCGGCGGCAGCGGCAAATTCACCGGACGGCTACAGCAAGCCGAGGTGAGCCGCTGCGGAACAGCCAGGCGGGATTTCTCGGCGCAGGGAGCATCTAAAGCTCCCAGTGGCTGAGCTCAGCACACGCTGCAGGGATTCAGAGTGGAAATCAAAACCAACAAAAAATACGCCAGCCTCATGGCCGAGGGCGTAGCAGCGGCGCCATATTGCCACCGGTGGCAGCAGCAGCGAATTCACTGAGTCCAGTACAGCTACATCTGCGTACTCAAGAACAGTGAGTCAAATTGCGGGCCACAGAGGAGAAATCCCAGTACTGTACTCCCTGGGACTTGACCCAGTGGGGGAGTGACGGTGGCAGAGATATCACACCATAGGAGAACGTGCAACCTGGCACCCCCCATAGTCTAAAAAATAGGGCTGTGGATATAGCTCAGAGGAAGAATGCCCCTGGGTTCCATCCCCAGTACCACAAAAATATGTAAATAAATAAATAATAAAAATAAACCAAGGAGGGAGGTATGAGACCCAAGATACAGGAGAAATATCCCAGGAGAAAGAGTGTGTGTGGGGAAACAATTCCAAATTTGAGAGCAAGGTTAGTCCAAGAGTAATACTATAGCAGGCCCAGACAGCACCAACCTAGAGGAGAGAAGATCTCAGGACAGAGGTCTAGGAAAAACAATTTTCTTTTTGGAGGTATTGGGGGTTGAATCCAGGGGTTTTCCACCTTCAAGCCACACCCCCATTCTTTTTATTTTTTATTTGGAAACAAGGTGTAAGTTGCTGAAAGCCTCACTAAGTTGTTGAGATTGGCTTTGAACCTGTGACCCTCCTGTCTTATCCTCCCAAGTATTAGGGTTACAGGTGTGGACAACCAAGCGTGGCTGAGGTTTCTTCCCTTTGAAGTTCTCTCACACCCACCAACAGTCCTAAATACTTAACCCACCCTTTTGTTTTCTGGTGGCGGAGACAAAAAGGGTACATTCTTAAGTTGGATTCATTGTCAGTTTATGATTTCTAAACTCATTTGAAAATCAGTATTTTCAGTAGTTGTCTACATTTTTCTAAACATGTGCCTTTTTTTTTTTTTTTTTTTTTGGTGGTACTGGGGTTCCTGGAAGCCCATCTACCTTCGGGCTACACTCCCAGACCTATTTTATTTTTGGAAACAGGGTCTCTTAAGCCAGCCTGGCTGGCTTTGAACCTGCGCGATCCTCCTGTCCCCGCCTCCCAAGTGCGGGGATTACAAGCGTGCGCCACCGCGCCCGGCTGTGCCATTCTTTTTTATCTCCAATTTTTTTGTCCTTCCTGCTGACATCCCTTAAAATGACTTAATTTCTTATCTCACCAGTAGCAACATGAACAGCCTTAACTTTCTATAGCTTTATATTCATCTCTATTTCCCTATCCTTTTGTTCAAAGAAACCACTTATTTTTTTTTGTTCTGGGGATCAGAGCCAGGGATATTCTACTTCCAAGCTACACCCTCACCCCCTTTTTATTTGGAAACAGGGTTTAAGTTTCTGAAGTTCTCATTAAATTTCTGAAGCTGGCCTGGAACCTGCAATCCTCACTAGTATTGGGATTACAGGCATGTGCCACCACATTTGGCCAAACCATTTCTTTTTTAGGCTTTTTCTATCTACTTCTCTGGTCTTCCCTTATACATTAAATTTACCAAGCAAGCACACAAATCTCAAAATGACTAAATGAGTGAATGAACCTTGCTCATTTTTACTTCAATTTCCGTAATCTCCTACTTCTAATGCTGTGGTCCAGACCTTCACCATCACGTGGCTGGAAGAATGTCATTTACTTTCATAACTACTTTCCTTGGTCATATGTTCACGGTTTTTTTCATTCTTGTGTGGAAGTTTTGCTTCCTCTGAACAGTCATCACACTATCCCTGCCCCATGCTTCTTCAAAGGTCTGATTCCATTCTTCAGCATATACCAGTTTCCCCACCACACTTGTTGAAAAGGCGCTTTTCTCCAGCATGTTTTTATTAGTTTTGTCACAAAACTCAACTGGCAATAAGCGTGAGGGTTTGCCTCTGGACCTTCTATTCTATTGGTCTATGTGTTTTTATGCAAATACCATGCTGCTTTTGTCACTACAGTTCTGCTGTATAATTTGAAATCGGGTATTTGTGATGGTTCTTACTGCTCACGATTGCTTTGGCTATTCTTGGCATTTTGTTTTTTCACTGGAATCTCAGGACTGGTTTTTTTCTAGCTTCACGAATGGCATTGGTATTTTGATAGAAATTGCATTAAATGTGTAGATCACTCTTGTTAGTATGGCCATTTTAACAATATTTATTCTGCCTATCCAAGAACATGGGAGGTCTTTCTGTCTTCTAAGGTTTTCAATTTCTTTCTTCAGTGTCCTATAATTTCTATTACAGAGGTCTTTTCCTTCCTTGGTTAGATTTACTCGTAAGTTTTTTTTTAGGCTATTGCAAATGGAATTATTTTCCAGATTTTTCTTTTTCAATAGATTCGTGGTTGGTGCACAGAAAGGATATTGATTTTTCTACGTTACTTTTATATCCAGTTACATTGCTAAATTGTGTCATCAGCTTTGCAGACAACATTCCTTTAACCAGCATAGGGTTATCCCTCTAATAGGGATAGTTCTAAACTTTTGTTGTCTGAATATAAAAATGATTGGACCCCAAGCATTCTTCCCCTGCACCCCTGGGTCCTCAGTGCCAGGGGTCCCAGAGCAATCTCCTAGAGCAGACTGTTCTTGGAAAGTACCTTTTTGGTAAGCCCATTCAGATTCTAGTCCAGCATTAACCAGATTGTTGTTTTGTTTTTTTTTTAAGAAACCCCAAAGATTGGAGAAATAATCAAAATATAGGTGTGCATTATTCAGACTATGTTTTAGTGCTCAATAGCTAATTATCAGATATGTAACACACAATTGTGTTATTAGATACATAATTGCTGGATATGTAATATTAAGAACTTTCTACTGCTAAGAAATTCCTATCAGATAAAGAGTACTTTCTTTTTGTGTGTGTGTGTGATACTGGGGATGGAACTCAGAAGCTTTCTACCTCTGGGCTATGCTCCCAGACCTATTTTTTATATTTTATCTGGAAACAGGGTTTCACCAAGTTGCTGAGCGCCTCACTAAGCAGCTGACGCTGGCTTTGCACCCAATCCTCCTGTCCTGGCCTCCCAAGTACGAGGATTACAAGTGCGCACCACCATGCCCAGCAGATAAGGAGCACTTTCTGTGTAAAATATGTAAAACTTAATTTCCTTGTCTATAAAAGGAAAATAAGACAAGAAAATTAGTTTTACAGAAAATTTGCTTAAAGCCAGTATTTGTAGGTTTATAAGCCAAAATCCAAATGATTTCTAGGTGTATGGCTGCAATCTTAACCACCCTATAACACTGTCTTGGCTGCAAACACTCTTGGTTCTACAATAAATAAAGGCAGAATCATTCCTCAAAAAATATTCAGCGTAGTCAAGGAAGTCGGGCCACACAACCAACATGCAAGACAGACTTCAATAAGCCCAAACTAAAAGGAGTGAAGTATAGTCCTATTTAGGGATGAAGAGCTTCTCCCTTTCTCCCTCCTCTCCTCTTGGGGCTTAAAAGGACATATTTAAGAAGTAAACTTTTGAAGTTTAAAGGATGGGTAAAACTTAAATAATTGTTTTAAAGACACAGTACCTAATAACTCCAGGAAAAAACAGTGAACTAGGAATGGGTTTAGCAGGGTCCTCACATAATTCAGAGAACACAAGCATTTGGCTTTATGTCTCAGTTATGGGAAGATTAGAAAACTTTGTGGGGGGAGTACTGGCAATTGAACCCAAGACATTCTTCCTCCAACCTACATATCCAGCCTTTAAAAAAAAAAAAAAAAATTGGGTCACCAGGTGTGGTGATGCACGCTTGTAGTCCCAGCATTCGGGAGGCTGAGACCAGAGGATCACAGTTCGTGCACAGCCTCAGCTACTCAGTGAGGCCCTCTGCAATTTAGGGAGACCCTGTTTCAAATTAAAGAATAAAAAAATAGGGCAGGGGATGTAGCTCCGAGGTTGAATGCCCCTGGGTTCCATCCCCAGACCCGCACACACAAAAAGAAAAATGGGGGGTTTTGTTTAATTTCAGACAAGGTCTTGCTAAGTTGTAGACAGAGGTACACAGGCTGTTATACCAAGCTTAAATTCTATATTTCAGTTAAAAATATTTCCTAAACTGGGCATGGCATGCCTAATACCCCAGTACTTGGAAGACTGATAACAGGGGGACTATAGTCTGGAGGCCAGCATGGCAACTTAGTGAGACCCTCAGCAACTTAATGAGACCCTGTTCCTAAATAAAAGTAAAGCAGAGTTGCTGGGTCCAATCCCCACTTCCATTTAAATAAAAAAGCCTACTGTCGTACAGACAAACATAAGTACACACATGAACATACACTGTTTTTACAGTGAGAATATTCAAAATAAAGATCTAGAAAATAAGATTTAGGTTAAAATCAAGATAACTTGAGACTTAACTAAGGAAACAAGAAGGCAATTTATTGTTCAAATAGTTGTTAAATTTTGTCTGAATTTATTTTTATTAAACAATTACATATATAAATTTAAAATAGAATTTTCCCCCCTTCAAAGTACTGCCTTAGAATGGTGACCTTAATAAAAAAAAAAATTCTGTGTATTAACAAGTGGGTAGCTTAACTTTTTACATACTTTCCATTTCACCCAGTTAAAAAAATATTAAAAAGTATTCAGTCTTTAGAATATTTTAAAAGTATGTGATGAGAAGAAAATTATCATTTTTAATTTGTGCATATGCATTAAAAAATTAGACAGCAACCCACAACTTCCCTGTTTTCTTCTATTCTTAGCAGCTTCTGAAGCAATAGTCTCTGTGTCCCAAAGGACTTCCTAAAATTCTACATATTAAAGATTAGGATATGAATATAAAAAGCTTATCGTACATCAAGAAAGAATGTTCACACATGGTTAACACAGACTTGTAAGGAAAAAGATAATTTCATTCATGATTTAAACCATAGATCTATTTGCTTATTAAAATAAGGAGGCTGTCCATATGTAAGTTCCCTTCTGTGAATACAGTGCTATAATTTATTCATAGTAGATACTGGTACTATTTGCCAAAAACTACGCTTTAAAATCTTGCACCTAAGTTGTACCTCATTTGAAAGCAGTATCTCTGAATCCCTTTTCAGCTCAATTTCTTTACTGGATTCAGGATGGTAAATAAACTACCTGTTGGACTTTCTCTCCAGTTTTATTTCTACAGGCACTGTATAACTTTATGCTGTCCAATATTAAAGCCAACAGACACATCTGATAATTTATCACTCAAAATGTGGCTAGTCTGAATGGAGACATGGTATAATGGCATAAGCTATACACCATATACCAAACGCTTAGTACAACACTAGAACAGAATATTTCAATAAAACTTACTGTGCTGAATTACATGTTAAGAAAGTACAGGATTAAATACTAAAATTTTACCTATTCCCTTTTATTTTAAAAATCTGGCTATGGAAAATATAAAAATTATGTGTTGCTCATGTTGTATTCCTACTGGTCTAAGTTCTAAAGGACCTCAGCCACAGCATACCATGACCTTTCCTGGCCCCATTACAAAGGCAAGTTTATTAACAATTACTCACATTTCTCTTTGTTAATTCCCTTTTATATTTTCCATGCCTGGCCAATTACCCACCATCTTCATTACTTGAAACCATCTTTCACATAAGGGAATATCATATTTTTATTAGGAATTTTAGATAGAGGGATGGTGATCCTATTCAGTGTGTTCCCAATACTTTGAAACAAAGACTGTTATATACATACATTTCATACATATTTCATAAGAGTGGAAAGTGAAAACTTCTCCAAAGTTTTTAAGCCAGTGACTGTATTCTTCCTTTCTCAGGTGTTACTTTCCGTTCTCACCAGTAACCTGCTCTTCCTTTAAAGAGAATAATGCTCAGCCTTATAATAGTTATTATAACCAAGTGTCTGCTCTCCTGTTATTACATGACTGTCTACGATAGGATTCAAGGCAGAAAAAGTGAAGCTGCCATTTGGCTCAGTCCTACAGTCCTTATTCAAGACAGTGATATGAAAGTCTTTCTAATTTCTTTAGATCTCAGGATTCAAAAGTTTTTAAAGAAATATAATTTTTCTTCTCTACTCACCTGACTTTCTTTAAAGAAGGCTTATATTAGAGGTCTTACTTTGTATTTATAAACCACTTATGAAACACTTTATACACAAAACTTGGAAAACTTTACTATGTCTGGGTAATAAGGAAAAATATTTAAGGAGTGGTGGTAATGAAACAAGAGTACTTTCATATAAATACGTATTTTAAAAAGCTGAATAGCTAAAAATAGTTTAAAAAATAAAATTAACATACTCTTTAGGTTGGAGAGTTAACAACAGAGCACTTGCCCCATATGTGCAAGGTGCTGGGTTCAATCCTTGGTCCTGAAAATGAATAAATGAAGGAAAGAAAATGATGAATGTTATGGTATGTGGATTACATCTCAATAAGAATTTTTAAACTTTAAAAAAAAATCATATTTTCACATACATTTATTTTGCTATAGTCTTGATTTACCTTATTAATAGAAAGTGGTCTTTGGTTAGAATTTTGTTTTCTACTGGAATAGTATTTATATTGAAATTTTATATTTTTATTATATTTTTGGTAGTAACGGGGATTGTGCACGGTGGACAAGCACTACATCTCTGAGCTACATCCCCAGCCCATATTTTGATATTTTAAACAAAATACTTAGAATAGAAAGGGACTTCAGAGATGAAGAGTTTTATAGACTTAAATGCTATGCCAACAGCCGAGCATGGTGGTATACATTTGTAATCCCAGCACTTGGAGGCTGGGACAGGAGGACTGCAGGCTCAGCACCACCAGCCACAGCTAGAGGCCCTCCACAACTTAGTGAGACACTTTCAAAATTAAGAATAAAAAATAGGGCTGGTATAGCTCAGAGGTAGAATGTTCCTGGGCTCAATTTCTAGTACCGCCCCGACAAAAAAATATGCCAAGTCATACAGCTACTGAGAGAAGATAGACGACTGAGTATATGTTGACCCCCTCTTCAGTTTGTTCTATTATGCTGCTGTAGTCTTTTAATTTTCCTTGATATAAAAAAAGGAAGGGAGGAGGGAGGGAGAGAGGAAAAGGGAGGGAAGGAGAAGAGGGAAGAAAAGAGAAAAATTTCTGGATACTGGGGATTTAACCCAGGGGATACTTTGCCACAGATTACATCCCTAGTCCTTTTCATTTTTTATGCTGAGATAGGGCCTTGCTAAATTGCACGGGCTGGCCTCAAACTTGCTACTTCCTGCTGCAAGCTCCTGAGGGGATCACAGCTGTATGCCACCATGCCTGGAAAAAAAATAAAACAAAACCCCAAATCTATACAATTAAAAAGGGTGATGGGTAGAATGTTAAGATAAATTGTTAAAATGTTGCTAGTATCAGAGGCTCATACAATTTACTGAAAATCCCCAGCACTCTTTATCTTTTAATAAATGTGGGTCAGAGGAATGGAGTCTGGGACCATTTACTTTCTTCAGCTTCATTAAGACTGAAAATACTTCCTATTCTATTTGGAGGTAGCGAATACTCTAGTGAATGTACCACCACTGAGTGGAGGATTTAAGCTTGAATAACTAAGTTATTCTATCATGGGTAACATAAGCCTTTGAAAGTAATATAACCATGTGTATACTGCCATGTTCTAGTCCTAGGAAACCTGTTTTCTACTCGGTATTGATGGAGCAACAAGATAGCTTGTTATGTATTCTATGAATTACTGATTTCTCAAAACTAAGTTTTTTCCAGTAGAACCAACAATAGAAGATTGTACTATTTCTGCTTCAGTTTCTTAAAGAGAAACATTATTTTGCATCTTCTGGGATTTTTCCCTCCTGTTCAAGGCTTTATAATGAACTGTGTGTCAGGTACTTTTCTAGGTTCTAAAAGTACATATGTGAATAACACTGCGGTCTTACTATTTCAACTAAAACACCAAGAACACAAGATTCATTGTTTCAAGTACTACTAGAGAGAATTTTTAGTCACAAAAACTGTATCTTATTCCTTTGAAAGGAAATGTGGTCACTGAGCTGAAGAAAAGAAATACTTTTCAAAAACCAAAAATAAGCTGGACATGGTGGCACATTTGTAATCCCAGTACTTGGGAGACTGAGAAAGGAGGATCGCAGGTTCGAGGACTCAGCTACTTAGTGAGGCTCTTCGCGATTTAGAGAGACCCTGTTTCAAAATAAAGAAAAAAATAGGGCTGGGGGTATAGTTCAGAGATAGAACTCCCCTGGTTTAAATCCCAAGTGCCGCAAAAAAAGCAAAAATAACTAGTGATTCATAACTTAAATTTTCATCAGCGTTAAAAATTGGCCAAGGCCTGGCATGTTGGTGCACTCTTGTAATCCCAGTACTTGGGAGGCTGAGACACGAGGATCGTAGGTTCATGACCAGCCTGAGCTACTCAGTCAGGCCCTCTGCAATTTAGTGAGACCCTGTTTCAAAATAAAATATGAAAAACAGAGACAGAGGTAGAGTTGAGAGGTAGCATGCCCCTGGGTTCAATACCCAGTGCCAAACACAAAGAAAAATAAAAATAAATAAAAGGCAAGAAATAAAATATATGCAAGGTCTTGAATTTTGAAGTTAACAACAGAAGATGAGCAAAATCCATGGGATTTAAACAGAATGCACCTAAACGCATATTTTCCATATTCTTAAACTTGACATTTAAAATAGATGAATATAAATAATCAAAGACAAGTAATTTCTTTACCTAAGATAACTAAAAAGAGACAAATATTCTTTGATTTATGATGATGTCATAAGAAAGCTTATAAGCCTCATTAAATCATTTAATGATTTAGGGTTCAGCTTTTTTCTGTTAATTAAAATTTTAAAGAATCACAGCATCAACTATATTCATTCAGAAGAAAATGTTTCTTCTTACTCAAAATATCCCTAACATGTTTATGTAACCAAAGAATGTTACTAATATTTCACAAGGAATATCATTTTATTACTGTAATCACAAAATCATAATTTCTGTACAGGAATGTATAAGTGAACATTAATCAATGCATTGATAATTAAATTCATAAAGAGGGTAAATATACTACAGAACATATAAAGAAAAGTACTGTAAAATTTTCTGGTCTTGCAGTGCACTTTTTAGTGCAAGTATTTAAGACACAATAGTGTTCAATTCAGCAAAGTACTGCAGAATGTCATGCCACAGTCCACGTAATTGAGAGTCAGGACATGCAGCTTTTAATAAAATGTCAGAGTATGTAGATATATATGTGTGTGTGTGGACGGATACAGTTATAGCAGATATCTGCATATCTGTTATACACATATATCCTCACACACATATATGTCTATACATGTAAAAAACCACATGTAATTCATAAAATATATAGTGGTTTATTTAGATGGTTTTAAATGATTTCACTGTGGAATTCAGCATAACTCGAACAAATATCCAATATCTTCATAATAAACATCATCTTATTGCTAGGCAATGGCTTTGGCTTCAGGTAGGAATGCCTCCCAGTATTTTATCAGCTGTGGATAATAAAAATAAGATATATTCTCATTAGTTTTATATTACTTTTATGCATATAAATGTATAACATTAAAACAAATCTGTATAGTTAACAATTATTAATATGTACTAATGAATGATTTTTAATTAACATAATAATCACATATATTTGGAAGAGTGGTATAAATTCAGTGTTAGAGCATCTGCCTAGCATGCACAAGGCCCTAGGTTTAATTCCCAGTAACTGAAAACAAAACAAAACAAAACAAAACAAAAAAACAAAAAAGGAAAAAGAAATGCCTGGCTCTTAAAAGACATAATAAACTTCTTTGCCTGAAGTCCAATACAATTCATACGTAAATTATTTAAAGCAATAACTTCTCATTAATTTCAATTTTTGATGTAGACAATACAATTTTTTAAACTAAAACCTTACAGTTTTCTGACTTATGCAAAATTATATACACAAACATTGTTACCAAATATTTAAAACAATTACCTTAAATAATACAAGTATGATCTTTACTGATATAAAGTGGTAACATCTTCTAATTAATAGGATATTAACATATAATTTTATTGCTAGCTAAGAGAAATTAGGTAAAAGGAAGAAGAAATACTGAAGAAAAAAAAAAAACTAGAAAAAAATAGCTGCCAGTTTCTGGATCATCCAGTTATCAGACTAAAGTATAAATTGGTTGTGTTTAAACTAATTACTTTAATGCCAGGTGAGGTGGCGCACGCTTGTAATTCCCACACTTGGGAGGTGGAGACAGGAGGATCGCGCAGGTTCAAGCCAGCCGCACTGGCTTAAGAGACCCTGTTCCCAAATAAAAATATAAAATAGGTCTGGGAGTGTAGCCCAGATGTAGAAGGGTTTCCAGGAACCCCAGTACCACCAATAAATAAATAAATAAATAAATAATAAAAAATTAAAAAAAATAAAATTACTTAAAAACAAGCTACGATACTTTTATATCTCAAAATATCTGACTTTATGAACTATTTAAATAAAAACTGCAGGTAATTTGAAGGCATACTACTACTGAATTAAAACTCATAATTTATTATATTTTATTCATATGGACACATTTCTAGATCTACATATTTTTTTTTATGGTACTGGGGACTGAACCTAGGGTATTTTATCTCCAAGTTATACCCCCAGTCCTTTTTATTGTTTCTGAAACAAGGTCTCCCTTGGTGGCTGAGAGTCTTGCTACACTGCTAAGGCTGTCTTCAAACCTGTGGTTATTCTGTTTCAGTACTAGGATTACAGGCAAGGAAATTCTTCTATTGGAGACACTGAATTGTTTGCTCATTTACACAAATTTACATTAAAATACATAAAAAAAACCCTTTGCTATTGTCTTATTACCTTTTAATAAGCTTTTAATTAATATATCATTAAGTCTTGGGTACCAAGAGAGAGCCTGTGCATGTATGTCATTGTCAGCAGGATTTACATGATGATGTGAGACTAATATTGCACCAATAAAAGTACAAAAAAAAAACGTCTTTTTCAGTGAAATAGCCAAATGTTACTTGCAGCATTCAACCACCAAATAACTCAAACAAAACAAAAAGCAAACGAGTACAAACTGAAAAAAAGCTTAAATTAGTATTTGAGTTTCTGTTATAGAAGAGAATAACTTGCTATGAGCCTTTACTGAAAACATGTCTTATAAATAAATAAAACTATAAAGAGAAAAGTTGTTCTTGAGGTTTCATATGACCTATTAATATTGAGAAAAGCATATTTGTACCTTTTGTTCAGTAGAAGCAAATAGTGCCCTGAGATAGTTTCCATTACTTTATCATTTTTCCTTCATTATCACTGGCTTTCTCTATTTTATTTCTTATTGTTCCTTAAGATTTTAGAAGCTTATTTCATTAATTTTCTTAAAGATGAAAATGCACACCAAAAACAAATTCTAGAAATTAAGTTATTATTAGCTTACCTGTTGCTGTGTTTGTACTAAGGACTCTAAGTACTTGATGATAACAGTTTTAAAATCCTTCACTCGCTCTTTCTGTTAAAGTATAACATATATAAAAAAAAAACCCATCAGTAGGAAAAGATCTTTAATTTTATGGTAAAATTGCATTAAAAAAGTACAAAACCATTATACATACCTCAAATCTTCCCACTTCCTTTCGAATTGTTTTAGAGATCTGCTCAAAATCTCTTTCTCCTTGCTGTACTTTTGCTTCCCACTAATAAAAATAAATAAAAGAACAAATATTTCATTTCTGTCTGGGAAAAAATGTTATGATGTCATGATTACTCACTTTAACTTAAACATAATAACTAAAAAGAATGAAAAAACTTAATATTGGCAAAAAAAAAACCAATTTAGCATCATTCAAAATTGTATCTCATAAGCCAGGCGTGGGAGGCTGAGACAGGAGGATTGCACAGGTTCGAAGCCAGCCTCAGCAACTTAGTGAGACCCTGTTTCCAAATAAAATATAAATTAGGTCTGGGAGTATAGCCCGGAGGTAGAAAGCCTCTGGGTTCCACCCCCAGTACCACCAAAAAAAAAAAAAAAAAAAAAATTTTTGTATCTCAATTTGTAGAGGTAGAAATGTATGTCTGCTTAACTATCATTACTATTTGACTGCTAGATTTACTTAATACTAGAATATTATAATACTTGATGAACTACAATGTCTACAACTTAGATATGACTTTGAGGACAATTTTTTGGTAAGAAATTAATTACCAAGCCGGGCGTGGTGGCGCACGCTTGTAATCCCTGTGCTTGGGAGGCTGAGACAGAAGGATCGCACAGGTTCGAAGCCAGCCTCAGCTACTTAGTGAGGCTCTCAGCAACTTAATGAGACCCTGTTTCCAAATAAAATATAAAATAGGTCTGGGAGTATAGCCTGGAGGTAGAAAGCCCCTGGGTTCCACCCCCAGTACCACCAAAAAAAAAAAAAAAAAAAAAAATAATAATAATAATAATTGCCAAATAAATTAGCAGTGTTACAGTATGATTTTCTCATTTCTTATATCAAGTATTTCACAATATATAGAAAATATTAACTTCAAGAATGTATATCTATCACAGTTTGTATGCCATGGAAATACTTTAAAAATCATGACAAACTCTTGAAAAAGTTAGTAATGGTACAATGACCAGATTAAAATTAAAAAATGGAATTATGGTCTACTGAACACCCATCATTAAACATTAAATTCAGTACATAAACAATAGAATGTTGTGATTAGTGACCAATGGAAGAGCTGAAATAAAATAACTAAAGATTTAAGCAATGAAATGATCAGTTTCCCACTATGTAACCAAAACACTGGTACATACTCTTCAAAGAGCAGGTACATTTATTTTTAATAATATAAAGGTTGTCCTACCTCTTCAATTTCCTTATTGAAGCATGGCAAAAAAAGTGTATAAATTATAATAAACTTATACAAATTTATTAAAATACCATATATAATACATATATATGGGGGATAATGTTGCCTGGATGGCTAAATATGAGCTAGATCTATCTCTGAAACCATTTTTAGATACAAAATAATCATCTGAAATCAAACTAATCATCTAAAAAGAAATATATAATTATTAATGTAAAGATTAATTTTAGTTTCTTGTATGCTTTATTCATTCCATAATCACATGGGATAACAAAAGGGCACTATAAGTTTTTAATAATGATTAAAATGTTAAAGTAATTCTAACATAGTTCATAAAAATATGGAGAAATAGCTAAATGTTGAATGGTTCCGAAAAAAATTTATGAAAAATTATGTATATATGAATGACATGAAAAATCTCAGTTAAAAAATAAAGCATTTAGCAATCACCTCTCTTATTTCATTTTTTGCTTGTTGTATTTTATCTGGTTTGTTAGCGACCATCATTTTTGCCTCAGTTTCACGTTTTTTAAGCAAAGTAATCTGAGCATCTTCCCATTTTTGCCAGCACTTCATTCGATGGTCAAACACACCCTAAAAGGGAATGACATAATCATATTAAGTAACACTGTAAAATACTTTCATTACAATAGAAGTACTATAAAATGAAAATAAAACCAAATACTTAAATGCTATCCTAATATATTGGTTTAGCAAAAACTAGCATGTTGATATCAAATAATCAATCTCCCATATTTATTTACTTAAAAAAATTCTGTCACTGGATGAAAAATAAGAACTCAGAAATAAAAAGCAAAACACAAAATTCATTTCACTAGTCATTAATGTTTCATTCAGAAACAGGGACTCACTAAGTTACTATATGCTGGCCTCAAACCTGTGATTCTCCAATCTTGGCCTCCCAAGCACTGGTATTACAATATGTGTGCAATAACCCACCCAGTGCCTTTAGGGTTTTAAATGTGGTTTATAGTAATTCTGAGTTTTGTGACTTAGGAAAATATGTCTTTAATAGGAAAATGCTGGTATCTTATTCTTAGCTGACATTTTCCTACTAAATAATATTAAAAACAAATTTAAATGTTGGAAACAATTCAGAAATTGAAAAAATGAGAAAATCTCAGGTAATGGGAAGTAACTTCAACTTGTGATAGAAGAAACTTGTACAAATGCAAATAAGAGGCAATGTAATTAAAAATATATTTTCAACACAATGGGGGGACCTATGAAAAAAGGGCAAAAGAATATCCATATACACCTAGTACACAGAACTAAAAGAAGAATCCACAAGGAAACTCTAATAGAACAAGTCAACCAAGAAGAGAAATACAACAGCAATCACAAGCCTCGTGAGAAACTGAAGGAGAGGCTGCAGAGGTAGCTCAGTGGCAGAGTCCTTGCCTAGCATATGCAAGGCCCGGGTCTGATCCCTAGCATAGCAAAGAACAAACGAATGAACGAACAAAAGAACCCAGTTATTTTATTTTACTCCCAATTAAAAAGCTTTTTGAATCAAGAACCAATAAATAAATACATGTTCATATAGGGACCTGCTCAAGAGAAAAACATGCAGTGTATTAAAAAACTGTAGGCTTAAGGTATGGGGGCATAGCTCAGGGGTACTGTTTATCCAGAATGCATGCTGTCCTGGGTTGAATCCCCAGCACCACAGAACAGTAGACTTTGAAACAAACCAACTTCAGTTCTAATATTACTTTTGTCATGTCAATGTATGAACTTGAGTAAATTTTGTCTGCAACTCATAGTTTTCCAAAACTTAAAAAAAGATAAATGATGTTCATATTTGTGAATTTAAAATAACATGAGAAACCAGGTGAGGTGGCAGATGCCTGTAATCCTACCATAGGAAAGAGGGTCACAGGTTCAAGGCCCGTACACAGTAAATTAGCAAGAATCCATTTCAAAAAATAAGAGGGGGGTGGCTGGGGATATAGCCTAAAGCCAGAATATCCCTGGGTTCAATCTCCAGTATCACAAAACACTAAAAAATAAAAGAAATACACAGCCCAGTTACTTAACCTAGTGATTATATAATAATTAGTAAATACAGCATAGCTGGGAGTGGTGGCACAGGCGGGTAATCCCAGTATTTGGGAGGATCAAAGGCTCAAAGCCAATCTCAACAATTAAGGGAGACCCTCAGCAACTTACAAGACCCTGTTTGAAAGTAAAAAGGGCTAGCCAGGCGTGGTGGCGCACGCTTGTAAGCCCTGCGCTTGGGAGGCTGAGACAGGAAGATCGCGCAGGTTCGAAGCCAGCCTCAGCCACTTAGTGAGGCCCTGTTTCCAAATAAAAATATAAAATAGGTCTGGGAGTATAGCCCGGAGATAGAAGGGCTTCCAGAAACCCCAGTACCACCAAAAATAAAAATAAAAAAATAAAATAATAATAATAATAAAATGGCTAAGGATGTGGCCTGGAGGTACAATAATGCCCTGTGCCCTTCCCCCAAATTAGTAGATACTACAGTGTCACATTTCTTTCTTATTTTTTGGTGGTACTGGGGGGTGGAACCCAGCGGCTTTCTACTTGTGGGCTATACTCCCAGACCTATTTTATATTTTATATTTTATTTGGAAACAGGGCCTCACTAAGTAGCTGTCTCAGCCTCCCAAGCGCAGGGATTACAAGTGTGCGCCACCATGCCCGGCTACGGTGTCACATTTCTAAGTAACATGCATACAAATTCAATTGATTAACTCTAGATTTCTACTATAAGTACAGAGGATATTTATTAACTTGGTAATATAAGAAAACCCATAATTAGATAGCTTTCACATAATTATAAAATATATAGGGAACACACATACATAATGGGGATTGAATCCAGGAGCAGTCTACCTCCTAGCTACACACCCAGCCCTTTTTTATTTTGAAGAAGGGTCTTGCTAAGCTGTTGAGATTGTCCTTGAAACTGCGAGCCTCCTGTCTCAGTCTCCCAAGTACTGGGATTACAGGTGTACACCACTGCGTCTGGCTTCATATTTTAAAATGTGTGATAGTATTAGAAATCAAATTATAACTGTCCCTTGGTATCCACAGGATTTGTTCCCAGCACCAGCCCTCCAACGGGGAAAAAAAAAAAACATTAAATTATAAAATACTCATCTTAAAGCCATTTTAGATGTACTAGTATGATATGGAATTTACATACATGCCTACTAGGAAACTAAACTCCTTTTTTAAGCAAACAATGAAGTGAAAAGAATGCAAAAAAGATTGCAGAACAGGACTTACTTTCACTGCAGCAATAAGACGAATGTAGTCGCTAAGTAGTTCTGAAAACATATAAAAGTCAGCAAAAGCTTGTTCCTGATGTAACTGGTCTATCTTCTCCTCAACCTCTGCAAGTTGGGACAAAGCTCTAGATAAAGCAGTATGATCCTCAGAATTACCTAACATGGCAGCACTTTTAGCAAAGGCAGCTGTGTTTGCTGAAAGTTCTGAAATAAAGAAGTATTCATTTTTAGTGTTTGCTTATAAAATTTTAAATTATTGCACTGATTTTCTACATTTTAAATTTTATCTATTGATGAACTACTTGAATAATATTTTAAATTAATTAACATGAAACAATTAGTTACTAAAATGTCTTGGTCATAAATGTCAAGTGCCCACTGACTACTGAAAATTAAGAAGAATCACTGCTGGTCAGGGATGTAGCTCAGTGGTAGAATGTGACTGCCTACAGCATGCATCTGGTGCTTGTTTTGATCCTCAGCATCACACTCACACCAAAAAAAAAAAAAAAAAAAAAAAAAAAAAGGAGAAAGAAAGAGAAATCAAGGGATAAACTATGCTTAAAACTGATTATAATTTGCCTTCCAAGAGTGCTCATGGTTTCTCTTTCCATGTCTTCTTATTGGTACACTCTAAATTTACATAAAATGATATACAGAGTGATAGGGATATACACATGTATACAATTCATGAAGCATTCTCCTCTGGATCCCCCCTTCATCCCCTACCCAGTAAATATCTTTTGAGATTGGTACTGGTAGATAACATGTACACAATACATTTTTAATATGAGAAGCATTAGAGTTGGTTTATACTACATTCTTTGGCCTTCAAACACTTTCACTGAAAATAAAGTCTGTAATTTTTAATGAGAATATTATTTAGCCACTAAGAGAAGCAAGGTAAAGCTGTATATACAATTCATGTCAGTCTTAGTCTTTTTGTTTTTCCTGTAAAACAGTGTTCTGTAGAAATTAGAATTTCTAAAAATACCTTTTCACATGACCATTTCAGATATTTCAAAAAGAAAAACTGACATTTTACAGGTTGGATGACTTAACAATTGCATTGCTGGTAAACTACTCTCCACTGTACAAAATTCTCAAAAGAAATAGAGGCCAGTCTCAGAGATATGTAATACAAATGGCAAAGCTGTAACAAACTACTTCCAATAATAAATGTATAAGTAGGTTCTGCTAATTATCTAAAGGAAATGTGTAACTGACAATGTCATAAGTAAAATTACTTATTAAATATTTGGGAAAACTGATATTAAGAGCCTTGGACTCTTTAAAAAATAAAACAAGCCGGGCGTGGTGTAATCCCCGCACTTGGGAGGTGGAGACAGGAGGAAGCCAGCCGCGCTGGCTTAAGAGACCCTGTTTCCAAAAATAAAAAAGTATAAAATAGGTCTGGGAGTGTAGCCTGGAGGTAGAAGGGCTTCCAGGAACCCCAGTAACACCAAAAAAAAAAAAAAAAAAAAAAATCTCACTAGGATTAAAAAATTACAATCAATTTTTACAAGAAAAAAATCTAGAAATTTTTTTATGGTACTGGGGATGGAACCCAAGGGCACTCTACCTCCAAGCTACATCCTCAGCCCTATTTTTCTTTTATTTTGACACAGCATCTCACTAAGTTGAGGAAGTCCTCACTAGGTTGTGTGGCTGGTCATGAACCTATGATCTTCCTGTCTCATCCTTCTAAGTACTGAAATTATTATTATTTTTTTTTGTGTGTGGTACTGGGGTTCCTGGAAACCCTTTTACCACCTCTGGGCTACGCTCCCGGACCTATTTTATATATTTTTTTTATTTGGAAACATGGTCTCTTAAGCCAGCGAGGCTGGCTTTGAACCTGCGCGATCCTGGCTTTGAACCTGCGCGATCCTCCTGTCTCCGCCTCCCAAGCGCGGGGATTACAAGCGTGCGCCACCATGCCCGGCCTTCTAAGTACTGAAATTATAAGCATGTACCACCAAAACCAGCTAAAAACCTAGAATTTTAAATACTGTGATTTAAAAATGCTAAAAACACTTCAAAGGGTTTCCCAGTAAATAAGCACAAATACTTTCAAGAAAATTTTCTAGTATTTTACTCTCATGAGTTTTTTAAATTAAAATTAAAGTCACTAGAGTAAGACATCTTCATCTGTTAAACAGTAAATACATCTACAAAGAACTAATCAAATGAATAACTTTTACCCAAAATTCAAACATACTTTTATAAGCTTCTACTCTGAAACTAGAAGTTAGATTAAAATAGAATAAAACATTTAATAATGACACTGAAATAGAATATCCTTTCAAATTATTACTCTCCCTCTTCTATAATTTCAGAATAATCACTTTATTAGTAAAATTTAAATAAAAGATTTAAATTAGCTCTATGGTGCTAAACACAAATAGCAAGGCAAACAAACCTTTCCTATGACAGACCAAGGCTTCAACACTAGCATGAAGTTTCCTAAGTTGCTGGTCGAGATTCTCAAATTGTAACTGCTTTTCTTCAAACCACTAAGAAAAAAAATGAAAAATGGGCTAATTTAGGAAGAACAAACCACTATAAATTAGGTTACCTATAGCAAGCTACATTCCTTGTTTTAAAGCAACAAATTAACCATGTATAACCATGGTGGTCAACTGATGTGGCTGAGAACTAAACTCAATAAGGAAATTAATATCCTATTTTCTACTTGTACAGCTTTAAAATGCAATTGTTGGGCTCATTAATTCATCTCATTATTCAAGTCGAAAAATCAGCTCTTACTGCATCCGATTCATTCATCTTGATTGTCATTTTGTTGACAGCGTCGGCAGCCTTGTTCACCATCCTCAATATTCCTGCTCCACTCAGAGCCTGTGTATTAACTGCTCTAGGCAGCTGGAATTGAATGACAAATAAGGGCAAACAAACTGGTTAAAAGCCTAGAGATTTAACTGGGCACAAAAGGGAACCCCCCCTGCCCAAAAGAAAAAAAGGAAAAGAAAAGAAAAGAGAAAAAAAAGGTTGCATTTTCTTCACTCTCATACATTTCAACAGTGAGATCTAATTTCTCAAATGCACTACTTGTACATTCTCAAAGGAAAACGTAAAAAATAGACTTTCCATTTGCTTTTCTTCTGCACGTTTACATTTAGATGAAACAAACACCGTTTGTCAAAACAGATTAAGAAATTGCCAAGTACCAAAACACTGGCCACCTGTTTGCTAACAGAAATGCAAGGTTTATAAAAGGCGAAAGAAGGAAAGTCTTAAGAAAATGATCATTCTGCTCAGTTAGAATTGTGTGTTTTTTAGTTTTAAAAAAAGGATGAGTAAATTAAAAAAAAACTTAAACAGTAACAATTGGAACTCTCAATTATTTTTAAAAGCCCAGAATGTCTTTTAAATCATATGAATATAAAAGAAACATGGCTATAATTTAGGCTATTTTCAAATCAGATTTGGCATTTCAAGACCTCATAAAAGAATTATTAGTTAGAATTCTAATATAAGGATATTAGAATGTAGACCCATAATTGGACAGTCAACTCTCTCTAAAATTCAGTCAAAATAAACTCATTTCAACAAGTTATTATAATAGAAACAAATATTTAACAGATTTGTATAGTACAATGTACACTGTGGTCCATAATAATATCTACAGTAATTGGGACATTAAGAGTTAGACTATAAATCATTCTTTAAAATCTGGTTTTATATTTTCAAAATAAGGGACAAAATAGAAGAATATCTCTTATCAATTTAAAGAGATATCCTGCTAGTAATTTAGTCAAGTACTTAATGTATTAAAAAATAAAACCAGCTGAGAGTGGTAGTGCATGCTTGTAATCCCCGCACTTGGTAGTCTGAGACAGGAGGATCACATAGGTTCAAAGCCAGCCTCAGCTACTTAGTGAGGCTCTCAGCAACTTAGTGAGACCCTGTTTCCAAATAAAATATAAAATAGGTCTCGGAGTACAGCCTGAAGGCAGAAAGCCCCTGGGTTCTACCCCCCCATACTACAAAAAAATAAAAATAAAAAAAAAATAAAATAATATATATATATATATAACAAAACCACTATTTTCTCCATCTTAATTATTTGCAGAATATTCTTATATAAACTATAATGACAAATGTAAATGAGAACTATTACATACAATAAAGTAGAAATAATACCTCTGAACTCTCCAAGAACTGCCTTAAATCAGGATCCTGTAGTAAAGTCGGATGTTTTACTGTTCTTTGAAGATACCTAGATTTAAGGGTAAAATTGCTCCTTTATTGGCATGCATGTATGCGTGCGTTCATTCATTCATTGACTCATTCATGATGCTTGGGGGTTGAAACTAAAGGTATTTTATTTCAAGCTCTAACACCAGCCCTATTTTACTTTTTATTTTGCTAACAGGGTCTTGCTAAGTTGCTGAGGCTGGCTCTGCCTCCTAAGTACTGTATTACTGGCAGGTGCCACCATACCGGTCTATTAGTAGCTTTTAAGTTTAAATCATATTTTAACAAAAGAATAAAGATTAAAAAAAAACCCTAGGTCTTCAGTATGCCTGTTAGTCTACTCTCACTATAATTCAGAATCTTACAGCAATTCAATAATTAAAAAGCTTTTATCTTTTGAAAATTGACATATTTTTTATAGAGAAATGGCAGGGGTGAGGATAAAAGTCGGAGAGATTAAACAATTTACCAAACTTTTTGCTATAAAGTATTAGAATTAATAATTATATCTTTGGATAGAGATATTATGTTACCTATTATAATTTTAAGTCCTAATATCTATCTATTCCACCTAACTATAATTGCTATTACCACCAAAATGGAAAATGTCTACCAAGTTTTTGTCTTTTGCTTGTCAACAGATTTAAATTATTGCAATTAGCCTTGGTCCTTATTTGATAAGCACTAAATTTCCTTCTCTACTTTTTTTTTTAGTTTTGACATTTTTATAAATAGTCTACATAAAGGCAAAGTAAAAAAATATTACTGTTGAATTCACTATCAGCTCAACTTCAGCCATTTTTTACTAGACTCAAATTTGCTTGCCAGTGAAAATGAATTTGCAATCATGATTTCATAAAAAGGAAACAGTTCAACTATCGATGATTCTCAATTAACTCATCTAATCCCATTTTTCAAGGACTGCTCTTTCCCTAGATCAATGACCACATGCAGTAATATTTCAAGTAAAATAATTACCTCACAGTTAAGATACCTTTATTGTTTCTCTATAAGTCAATATTCTGTATATAATTTATAAATTCTGAATATACTAAGCAATTTTCTACATTTTAGTAAGGTAATAAAATATGCCTAAAATTGTTTTTGAAAAAATGGTATACTTCTAGAAGGAACAAATTCTACACCATAATTATAATGATCATTTTACTGATGTTTAAATGTTAATTTCTACTTTTATATATTTAAATAAAAGCACAGACCATATTAAGCTTCATTTTACGTTAGTAGTCCACATAAGTTATAATAGAAACAGAACATTTAACAGATTTGTCCAATACAATGTACACTGCGGTCTAAAAAAATATATGCTGTCTGTATTATGGAGCCAAAAGAGAGATACACTAAGAACACTAATCCTGTAAATTTAAGAAATGTTGGTATTTTCCAACTGGAATTTTAGTGTGTGTGTGTGTGTGTGTGTGTGTGTGTGTGTGTGTGTGTGTGTGTGTGTTTTCTTATGGGGACTGAACTCAGGGACATTCTACCTCTGAGCCTAAGCCACATCCCCCAGCCCTACATTTTATTATTTATTTTGAAACAGGGTCCCCCTAAGTTGCGGAGGGCCTATTAAATAGGTGAGGCTGGCCATGAACCTGTGATCTTCCTGTCTCAGCCTCCCAAGTACCAGGATTACAAGGGTATGCCACCATGCCCTGTTTTTACTTAAAATTTTAACAGTAAAATTCCCCCAATACTATTAGGTAAGTTACTTAGTTGTTTAGGCTGTGTACTACATAAATTACCAATAAAGGCAGTTTGCATAAGTTGTTCATTTTGTTACTGGCAAATAGCATACACTCGTATATTTGTAAAATGAGCGAGCAAAAAAAAAAAAAAAAAGACAAAGCATGTAGAATTCAATCTTTAAGAAATATAGCAATATTTCAAACAAAAATGAAAATACCTACTATTACTTATATTGTAAAGTATGTTTCCACTGTTGCTCTTAAAGATTACTAGTTCTGTGTCAGTACTCCATGGAAAAGTGATTCCATAATCAAAAAAGTATAAAATATATTACATACATATTCCATTATATTAGTGTTTTGAGAATTCCTATAGCAAATAAAGCTGATTTAACTTGTAAAACTCTATGCTAACAAAACTCAGTTGACTATAGATTCCTTTTTCCATCCTTCCACATACTAGTTTTCTGAGGAATCAGTTTTAGAAAACAATATTCTAGAAAATGATAATAAAAGACTAAGATGGAATGCCTGGGGTGCAAAAATGCCAGTGTGACCCAGAGTAGGGTAAGTGGTCAAGGAGGACAGGAGATCAAAAACAGACTGAGCAGTGCAATCATGGGGAGACTTGAAATCCCCATTATAAGGACTTTGGCTTTTACTGAGTAAAATTAGAGATTACTGTAATCCAATTTATGTTTTGAAAGGATTTTTCTCTAACTGCCAAATTAAAAAAGGGTGAAAATGCCAAGAATGAAAGAAGGGAGACCAATGAGGAGACCATTGCAGTTAATGAAGGTCTTTGGACTAGTAGTAACTGGACTGATGGGAAATAGTTGCATTCCAGATTAATTTATATTAACTATGTAGGCCCTCCCAATTGGGTTCCTAGGGTCTGAAATGAACACAATCCTGATTCACTTACAAGTTAGAGGTAAGGCTAAATTTAAGTAACGTTCCTAAGGCCCCACAGTGCAATTAGCGCAGACCTCAAATAAAAAAAGATTCTAAATCTTTTGTGTGTGTATGTAGTACTGAGGATTAAACCCAGAGGCATTCTACCTTTGAGCTATATCCCCAGCCCAGTTTTATTTCTTATTTGGACACAGGGTCTCACTAGGTTGATGAGTCTCACCACATGTTGAGGCTTCCATGAACCCGTGATCTTCCTGTCTACATGGCCTCCCAAATACAGGGATTAAAGTAGTGCAACAGCATGCCCAGCTTTTTTTCTTTTTTCTTTTTAACAGGATTGTGGCCATCCTTTTGAGGAGGATGAAGTAAAATCAAGGCAGAACATCATGTGCCTTTATTCCTAAAAAATCAATTCCATAATTCTCACAACAACATCAATTCTAATGTCTAATCTAAAGGGGTTCTTTTTTTTTTTTGTCTTTTTTGGAACCGGGGATTGAACCCAGAGCACCACACCTGCAAAGCAGGCGCCTTGCCACTGAGCTACATCCCGGCCCCTAATGTCTAATCTAAACTTCTCTTGATTCAACTGAAACTCTTTTTCTGAGTAAATGCTAATCATCCTAAAATATAATCTCCCCTTTTGGTTTTCGCAAACATAAAATTTTTAAACTGAACATTCTTTAGCCTTTCTTTTTACATATTTTTCAACTTGACATTACCTGTAGCACTTGCTTAAAATGTCAATGATTTACTACTAAACACGAGATATAAAATGCCTTGAAAATATTTTTAAAAAATAACTTGTAGAGCCAGGCATGGTGGTACACACTTGTAATCCCAGCAACTGGGAGGCTGAGACAAGAAGATCCAGGTTTGCAGCCAGCCTCAGCTACTTAGTGAGGCCCTTTGCAACTCAGTGAGACCCTGTTTTAAAATAATAAATAAAATAATAGGGTTAGAGGTATAGCTCGAAGGTAGAATGCCCCTGGGTTCCATCCCCGGTACCAAAAAAAAAAAAAAAAAAAAGAAAGAAAAGAAAAATAACTGTACCCTCAATATATTTATGTGTTTATATGTATATATGAATATGTGCGTAATGTGTGTATGTGTACATATATATATACACACCACTCCCAAAACCTGTCCTACCTACCTCAACCAATTATTTCAAGTCAAATGGGAAAATTTAATAAGAAGAAAGAAACAAAATACCTATGGCCATAAATAAATGCCTCAAGCCTAAGTAATGAAAGTTTGGCTTTACAATACTTCGAAATTTGTTTTCTCACATTTTCAGCATAGCAAGAAAGGAATATATGTTAAGATTCTGGAAGTGGGATTTCTCCCATCCTTTAGTCTGCTAAAATGAAGACAAGTCTTCAAAGCTATAGGAAATGTGCAATCATGTGCTCTAAAGCAAGATTCTAAGTATACAGTCAACCCAAACAAGAATAAATACTATTGATGACACATTCAAGTCAATATCAAGTACACAAAAGTGAAGAAAACATACTGCATTTTCCACTGGTTTTAGTAATCTTTTTACCAAATAATAAAGATTAATTTAGAAAAAACTATAGTAAGTTAAACTATTTAATCAGTATATGAAAATAGTATAATTTCATAAGAACCTAAAAGGACACCAAAGTGGGATTATTTTTATCCAAGCCTTTTTGTGTGTGGTGCTGGGAACTAAAATTGGGGCCTCAACCATGCTAGGCAAATGCTCTACCACTGAGCTACATCTCCAGACCTCTCCAAACACTTTTATCAACCCTTTTCCCCCAATCACAACTTCCATGTGTTCCTTTTACAAGCCTAACAGTTTCTTAGTGCTCTTGGTGTCTATATCTATGATACTATATTTTACTTAACTCGTGACTTTATATTTCTGTGTATAACATATGGAACAAAAACAACAGGTATTATTTTATTAAACTACTAACGAGGCCAGGCATGGTGGCACATGCTTGTAATGCCAGTACTTGGGTGGGTGAGACAGAAGGATCACAGGTTCCCGGCCAGCCTCAGGAACTTGTGAGGCCCTCCACAACTTAGGTTCACCCTGTTTAGAAAAAAAATAAAAATAAAAATAGGGCTAGGGGTATAGCCAGGAGGTAGAATGCCACTGGGCTCAATCCCCAGCAACACACACACACACACACACACACACACACACACACACACACACACACACAACTAATGATGATTAATAAAAACAATATAGTAATTATGTTGCTAAAAGTAGTTGTTTATTTATTTAACTTTTGATACTGGGGATTAAACCCTGAAGCTTTCTAACTCCAAGCTATACCCCCAGCTTGATTTTATTTCTTTACTTGAAAACAGGCTCTCACCAGGTTTCTGAGAGCCTCACTGGCTTTGAACCTACAATCCTCCTGTCTCAGCCTCCCGAGTACTGGGATTGCAAGCGTGCACTACCATGCCCAGCTTAAAAGAAGTTTTATAAGTAAAAATTTTACTCTAAGAGCCATCAAATGGTACTTTAAAAATTATATATTAAAACATAATTCTGTCATTAATGCAATTATATTTATATTACTGAGGTAAAAATATGAGAGTAATAAAGTATTGCTATCCCAAATTACCTTTCAAGAGCTGCTCTTCGTTTTTCTACAAACTCGGTGGATGAAGAATCTTCTTTACCTACTTTGACCTTTGTCATACCTTTGAAAAAGTTGAATGAGATTCATAATTTTACATTTTTGTGAAGCAATATTTTATAATCATTTCATTATTTAAAATATACTTTAAATTTTAACTTGACAAAAAAGCTTCTAAGATTGACTGCTATCTTAATTAAAGAACAGTATTTCAATATTTTGAGGAATTAAATCTCATATATATTAATATCTCTATTTGAGAAATAAATAAGACATAAAAGAACAGATAAAGCAGATGTTGTGTCTATAGTTTTTTGACCCAAATTATCTTTTTACATAAAGGTTTGTCAAAATTTTTCCTTATCTGTAATATTTTATACTCCTGGTAAGTTCAAATGTTTTCACATTTTAATATGTATAATAAAATTTTAAATCAGAAACCTGAAACTCAGCTAACATTACCATTTCTTATACACAATTATTAAGGGTTCTTTACATCTCAGATGAAAAAAATAAAGATAAATGAGCTGGGCATGGTGGCACATCCTTATCCTAGTACTTGAGAAACCTGCAGTTCAATGAGGATTTCAGGTTCAAGGACAGCCTCAGTAACACTGCAAGACTCTTAGCAACCTAGTGAAACCTTGTTTCAAAACAAAAATAAAAAGGGGTAGGGGTTTAGCTCTGAGGTAGAATGCCTCTAGGTTAAATCCCCAGTACTAAATATATATATATATATATATATATATATATATATATATATATATATATATATATATATATATATATATAACTCATGGCCGGGCGTGGTGGCGCACGCTTGTAATCCCCGCACTTGGGAGGCAGAGACAGGAGGATCGCGCAGGTTCGAAGCCAGCCTTGCTGGCGTAAGAGACCCTGTTTCAAAAATATAAAATAGGTCTGGGAGTGTAGCCCGGAGGTAGAAAGGCTTCCAGGAACCCCAGTACCACCAAAAATAAAAAAAATAAAAATAAATTTAAAAAAATACATATAATTCATAGTCGGGCGTGGTGGCACACGCTTGTAATCCCAGTACTTGGGAGGCTGAGATAGGAGGACTGCAAAGGTTTAAATCCAGCTTCAGCTACTTAGTGAGGCGCTCAGCAATTTAGTGAGACCCTGTTTCCAAATAAAACATAAAAATATTTCTGGGAGTGTAGCCTATAGGTAGAAGGCCCCTGGGTTCCATCCCCAGTACCACACACACAAAGACACACAAATACATACATACATACATACATACATACATACATACATATATATATATATTACACACACACACACACACACATATATGATAAATTTGCTATATGCTTTCCTTGGCACAGATAAAAGCATGTTCTTGTTTATAATAACTATATATATCATGATTAATACTTTATCAAAATACCATTAAAACATAAAGGTTTGAATAGGAAAATTTAGACACCTAAAATTACCTAGCCTGTTTACTGGATGTGGCATGTTAGTTATTGTACATATTTTATTTCCCTGGAGAGAGGGGAATCTCATGATTCATGCTAATTCCTAGAGGTAATCATTATAGTACATTATGATGGAGACAAAACAACTTACCTTAACCAGTGAACTCTCAAATTTTTCAACTCATTTTTCTTTCCTAACAGTTTCTACATAAAAGTGTTTTTCTGTCGACTGAGGTTCTACTGAGTGGTAAAAATTGTGTGCTAATAAAGAATACTCTTCCTTCAGTGGCAGTTATAGCTTCTCAGCATAAAGTCACCACTCTTAGTCCACTGGCCCACTTTAGGTGTCCATTACTTGAAAGCCACCAGATATATAATTAAAAGAATCTTTCATGCTTTTAATTTTTATTAAACAATATTTCCTTTACTTAAAAGTTTTTGAATAATATGAAATTTATAAATGACTGCTTGGCTGGCTACCAGAAAATCCAAAGATTCATTTGTCACCGATTTTAATAATTGCTCAAGACTTTTGGAGGATACTGTTTTATTTGAAGTCATCTTATACTATGTGACTTTCTTTGCTGCTCATTTCTTTATTGATATAGTTCCCCTCAAATCTTTTTGAATGAGGTGTATTTTTAAGCAATTTAATCAATTCTAAGTGTATTTTATACAATTCTACAATATTAAGTATTTTTTTCAAAAACAGAAAGTTGGGGCTAGAGATATAGTTCAGTAGTACAGTGTATTTCTAGTATGTGTTAGGCCCTGGGCTGAAAACAAAACAAAGTTTTCTACTTTAGATTAAAAAAAAAAAAAAAGAGCAGAAAACAAGCAAAACATGATGGTATGAAAGTAATAAAAAAAATAGGAGGCACAACAGAACTGTGGCTAAGAGCACAAGCTGTAGGACAACAGAGCTTACGTGTAAAGCTGTGCTCTGCCATGCAGGATAACTTGGGGCATGTACCACATAACCTCAATTTAACTTTATGAAAAGTTGTCCATTAGCCAGCATGGTGGCACATGCTTGTAATCCCAGCATTCAGGAGGCAGACACCAGAGAATCGTGGTTTGTGGACAGCCTCAGCTACTTAGTGAGCCCCTTTGCAACTCAGTGAGACCCTGTTTCAAAATAAAGAATAAAAAATAGGGCTGGGGGTGTAGCTCAGAGGTAGAATGCCCTTTGGTTCCATCCCCAGTACGGCAAAAAAAAAAAAAAAAAAAAAAGTTATCCATTAAATAAAGACAATGAGAGCCAGGCATGGTGATGCATACTTGTAATCCCAGTACTTGGGAGGATGAAATAGGAGGATTGCAGGTTCGAAGCCAGCCTCAGCACTTAGAGAGGCTCTCAGCAACTTAGTGAGACTCTGTTTCCAAATAAAATATAAAATAGGTTTGGAGGGGTAGCCTGGAAGTAGAAGGCCCTGGGTTCTATTCACAAAAAAATAAATAAAGACAATGATAAGTCAACCTAATAACACGGCTGTGAGGACTGAATGAGATAAGGTATATAAAGTACTTAGCATAGTATACCAGAAAATTATCAGAAAATGTTAGTTATTCCTATGAATTGATAGTGACACAGTTTAATGGGCTAGTCTAGTCGTGTATATAGGAACACAAAATAGATAATATAAGCATAACAATGTCAATGTCTTTGATTACTGTCTGAAAGCTGTCAGAATCAGTAACAGAAAGGGATCTTAAGATTCAGACTTGTACTTTTTGAATTTACAAGTGCTATTCATTACATTGCAATAATTCACGGAATGCTAAAGTTATTAAATTAAAAAAAATTAGTTAAAAACAATAAACTTAGGCATGCGAATTTAGTTTCTAAGTTTTTAAATTAATGTGTGAAGATTAGCCTAGCACATCTAGCCACCAACGTGCTGTTTACCTCTTTGTCATGTATAGTTGCATGACTTTAAGCAAAAAGTAAAGATATTACTAATAAATAATTTATGATAAAATATTTTAACCTACACAGAAAACATGATAACTAAAGATAGAAGTAAGATAACTATGTATACTAGCAGTTTTTAAATTATAGCTCAAAATATCTGAAGAATTTCAAATACCCTTTTAAGGGAAATGACAAAGTCTCTTTTTAATAGCAGTATTAAGTTTTTTTTTTAGTACTGGGGGAATGGACCCAGGGTCATTCTACTGCTGAGCTATATCCCAAGCCATTTTTATTTTTTATCTACTTATTGGCAGTACTGGGGATTGAACCTTGGGGCATTTTATTTCTGAGCTACATCCTTAGTCCTTTTTTGTGTGTGTGAGTGGTGCTGGGGATTGAACCCTAGGGCATTCTACCTCCGAGCTAGACCCCTAGGCCCGATTTTTCATTCTTTATTTGGAAAATGGGTCTCACTAAGTTGCGGAGGTCCTAAGTAGCTGAGGCTGTCCACGAACCACAATCCTCCTGTCTCAGCCTCCCAGATGCTGGAATTACAAGCCTGCGCCACCATGCCAGGCTTACCTTAGTCCTATTTTTATTCTTTATTTTGAAACAAGGCCTAAGTTGCAGAAGGCCTCACTAAATAATAGCTGAGGCTGGCTGAGAACATGTGATTCTCCTGTCTCAGCCTCCGGAGTACTGGGATTACAAGCGAGTACTAGGATTACAAGTGTACGAATTACAAGTGTACGCTACCAGGCCCAGCTTCCTTTTTACTTTGAAACAAGTTCTTAGTAAGTTGCCGAGTATCCCACTAAATGGCCTCAAACCTATAATCCTCTTGTCTCAACCTTGAAAGTGTTTGGATTAAAGGTGTGCCCCACTACACCTGGCACTGATATATCACAATGAATTGAATGCAGAAAGAGATATACAAATACAGCTATCTTCTATTAAGCCAGAAACTAAGAGTATGTAAAAAAAAAATCATTAAATGTTTTTGTCTTACAAACTTTTTGCACAAACTTTTATTTTGTGGGTCTGGGAATGGAACCCAGGGGCATTTGACCTCTGAGCTACATCCCTTGTCCTGTTTTTTATTCATTATTATTATTATTATTATTATTATTGTTGTTGTTGTTATTATTATTATTATTGGTGGTGGTACTGGGTTCCTGGAAACCCTTCTACCTCCGGTCTACACTCACTCCCAGACACCTATTTTTTATATTTTTATTTGGAAACAGGGTCTCTTAAGCCAGCACGGCTGGCTTTGAACCTGCGCGATCCTCCTGTCTCCTCCTCCCAAGCGCAGGGATTACAAGTGTGCGCCACCACACCAGGCAGAGATGGTATGTCTTTTAATGATTAGATACTGGAGGTTTACTTCTTCTTTTGTAATTTTCTGCACTTTCTTAACTAAGCCTTTATTGCTGTCATAAGTAGAATGCTTTTTATTAACTTTGTTTTTGTGTGGTACTTCAGATTGAACCTAGAAGCAGTCTACCTCTGAGTTACACCATTAACCTTATGGTCTCACTAAGTTGCTGAAACTGTCCTTGAACCTAAAATACTCCTGTCTCAGTCTCCCAAGTACTGGGATTATACATGTGCACCACCATGCGTGGTAAGTAGAAAAGTTTTTAAACATTTAAACTGAAGTATAAAATAAACTAAGTTCAAGTAGTTCTTATATGAGCAAGGTTAGATCAAATCTTCTTTTTGGATAACTTTAAGCTAAGGGCTAAATACCTCTAAGTGTTAATACATTAATACCAATAAGTATCCTACGGGTTTGACTCAGAAAACTCTATTTTAATTAGCCAAAAAGGGTACGGTTTCCAACTGCTTTCAACTTGGTAAATTTTAATATGATATCCAACACCTAAACCCTCAGGGGTTAGAAATAAAATTATTAGCTATACATTCTTCAACAGATACATGATTACCACAAATTCTGTACCTCCAGGCATTTTAAGATGTTGATAGTGAATGACTCTGAAATCCACAAATATATAGGCTGAAATTGAACTTGCAACAGTAACAAAAATTATTATCATTTTTTTATTCATGCTTACCTACTATACTCTTTTCTGGAGCTGGTGGCACAATATATCCCACATGTAAATACTTGCTCGCTAGTTTGCTGTGCAAACCCAAAAAGTCACTGAATCTTCTTTTAACTGAAAATTCACTCTTGCTGAACATGGAAAGTGATGTCTACAGATGAAGAAGAGGTGTCACAAGTTTTTAATAGTAAATATTTAGAAGTTATTGCTATAATTGTAAATATATACACACATGGCTCAATTTTGCAAAAGAATACAGAGTACCTAATATGTCACATAGGTTTCTAACAATTTTTTAAAACCTTAAATGATAGTTCTTAAAAAAAGAAACTTTAGAGAAAATATTTGCTTTATTCTATCCCTAATCCATCTTTCTCTTGTACCATGCCTATACTAATGAATTTTTTCTTTGAAAGGGAAGGGGTACTTTGGGGATTGAATCCAAGGGCATTCTACCTTCATATCCCTAACCTATTTTTAATTTGGAATAGGGTCTTTTGCTAAATTGTAGACAGAGGTAGGCCTGGAATGGAGCTTCTCCATATCTACCTCCCAAGTACTGAGATTATAGGCATGTGTCACCACACCCAGCTATACTAATGAATCTTAAATTTTTATGTATCTTCCTAAATGAATCTTTATGTACCTTAAATGAATGTATCTTAAATTATATGCAAATGAATTTAAGATTCATAATTTAATAATTTGTCTTTACTGTTCATACTACTATGCTCTATTCTTTGCAAGAGAAAGCCTGGCATCAAGGTATGTATTTAATGAATACTGTTTAATAAATTAACAAATCTCACTCCATACTGTGTTCTTCCACATCTTGCCTTTTTTTTTTGGGGGGGGGGGCTACTATAGATTGAATCCAGAGTCAACCTGCATCCAGCTACATTTCCAGCCCTATTTTATTTTTGTTTTGAAACAGGGCCTTACTATGTTGCTTAGGGTCTCAGTAAGTTGGTGAGGATGCTCTAGAACCTACAGTCCTCCCATCTCAGCCTCCCAAGAACTAGAATTAAGGTATGCCACCACAACGCCCATAACACATCTTGTCCTTCTACAGAGATCATGTCCACAACTACAAAGTTCCTCTATTTAGCAACTTAGGCATCCTGCTTCTTCCTCACTTATACCCAATTCTTATTAATTCTTCCTTCTACGTAAGTAATAGCAGTGATTTGTTTTACTTCTAAAACCATATTCCTTAGGATCAAATACTACTTCTTATAGCTAGGACTGCTACAAAATACTCTCTCTTTTAAAGATTTGAAGGCCTACAATCTTTTAGTAATTGTAGTGGCCTCATTTATTTATTTATTTAATTTATTTTTGGTACTGGGGATTGAACCCAGGGTCATTCTACTGCTGAACCACACTCCAAGCCCTCTTTTTGCTGTTATCAGGCACTGGCCTTGAACCTTCAATCCTTCTGTCTCATATTCCTCAGTAGTAGGATACAGGCATCACCACCACACCCAGCCTAAAAGCGGCCTCTTGAAATCCTCTCCACTACCATGACCCTCCAAATTCACATTGCGGCTGGAGAGATATGTCTAAAACAAACAAAATCTAACAGTGTTACACCCTTGTTTGAACCACTTTAATGGCTATCCATTATACTTCAGATGAAGTCTAATCTCCTTAATGTGGCTTTGCATAATACATGGAGGCTTATGGCCAAACAATTTTAATCATCATCCTAGAATTACAGATCCTAGAACACACAATGCTTCACTGACTTTTGGCTTTTACAGGAGCAAACTCTTTTGCCTGCAACAAACAACCTCTTGTTTTTTCCTTCTTCCCCATCACTTTCCTCACCTTTGTCTTGGGTTAGACAATACTTTCCCCAGAAGCCTTCCCTGATCCGCAAATCCAGATTAATTCCCTCCCTGAGTACTCTCACAGAATGCTCTATTAAGTCACTTACAACTCACTGTAACAACTTCATAGCAATCTTCATGAGATAGTAATCTTTATAAAGACAGGATTCACTTTTGACTTAATCATCTTAATCTCCTCTACTACACAGTGAAGTGTCAAAATTTTATTAAAGGCAAAAGGCTCACCTTTGTTGTTACTCTATATGCCATGTAAGCATTCATGCCATCACCTACAAGAAAAGTCAAATATTAAAAATCATTTGCCTAAAAGTACCATTACTGTAATGATGTATTTAGTGAAAAAGAGGCATGACAACCAAATAAAAAATAAGTCTAAAACATAATAAATATTTACTCACCAACTTTCTCTGGATCTGATACACCAATTTCTATATCAAAAATATCTCCATTTGCTTCTTCTTCAATCTAGAATGGCATTATTTTTCATGTTAAAAAGATTCCTACTTAAATTATTCTTATAAAACTAATAACTATTTTTATCATCTATGCTCTACTAAGGTTGCTGTCACACACACACACATACAAAAAAAAAAAAAAACTTAAAAAGCCACTCGGCACTACAGTTCTAAAAAACAATAAAAAATGGTCACATTTCTTGACCATGTGAACAAAACACAAAATTAATAGGATAAGGATTATTTGGAGGATAGAATATTGTGTATTCTCACAATTTCTCGGATATAGAAAAAAGTTTTAGGTTTTAGCTTTCTGTATGAATATTGTGAACTTTTTTTGTTCTATATACTGAATCTCTTTATTTTTAATATTAACATTTTTAAAAGTTGGGTGTATGTTCTTGAATAACCAGGAAGTAGACATTACTTTTCACCAGTATAATCTTACATACTTACAGAAATTATTATACCAAAAAGCAACATTAAGCCGGGCGTGGTGGTGCACGCTTGTAATCCTAGCATTCGGGAGGCTGAGACTGAAGGATCCCGGTTCGCAGACAGCCTCAGCTACTTAGTGAGGCCCTTTGCAACTCAGTGAGACCCAGTTTCAAAATAAAGAATAAAAAATAGGGCAGGGGGTGTAGCTCAGAGGTTGAATGCCCCTGGGTTCCATCCCCAGACCCTCAAAAAAAAAAAAAAAAAAAAAAAAAAAGCAACATTTGCATCATGATTTCTTTAAATACCTAGTAAACACATATTCTTGGAGCCAATAAAAACACTATAAAAAGTTCAATTTAAAAGAGCAGTATGTGGGAAAAATAATATTCTTAGAAGATTACAGAAAGGCCCTTTGAATGCCATTAAAAACAAGCAATTCAAGACGGGCGTGGTGGCACACACTTGTAACCCAGCGAGACTGTCCGCAACTTAGTGAGACCCTGTTTCAAAATAATAAAAAATAGGACAGGGGGTATATCTTGGAGGTTGAATACCCTTGGGTTCCATCCTCAGACCCACAAAAAAACAAAAACAAAAAAACAAGCAATTCAAATAGCAGTTCTGCAGAAAAGCTTTGTTATTTTCAGGAAGAAAACTCAAAGATTATACTTTGATACTCAAATTATACTTTACAAAATTTCAAGGCAAGTGACAATAAAAAGGTTTTTCTAGCCATAATTATTTTTATAAAGGTTCCCTTCTTACAGATTTTTAAAGTAAACCTGTTTTTGAATCGTAACATAAAGGCATATAAATTATAAGTGTACAGCTCAGTGAACTTTCACAAAGTGAACACATATGTATAACCAAAACCAAGATGAGAAACAAACACAAGTACAGCCCAGAAGACCCTCCTATTCCACTTCAGTCAAAACTGAACCTTCACCCTGCCAACACAACCACGACTCTAACCTCGAACGCTTCATTAGTTTTACCTGTTTTTAAAGTTTATATCATGGACTCATGCAGTAAATATTCATTTTCCTTAACATTATGTTTGTGAGATTACTCATATCTTTGTGTGTAATTGTTACTTAATTATGGGTGGGGTTTTTTTTGGTATAGGGTACTGAACCCAAAGGCATTCTATACCCAAGCCTTTTTTTAAAATAGTCTTGCTAAATTGTAAGATTGGTTGGGGAACAAAAACTATCTTATTTATTTATTAACTTAGAATATAGACACGTTTCCATACCTCCTCCCTGGATCTATCAAAGATCACAGGAGCAGACATACTCTTTGATTCAATTCTAGGAGCAATGAGTGCAGTAGGCGTGACAGGTGTGACTGCAGGAGAAGGCTCAGAGGAGAGGATAGGCTCCCTTTCTGGGCTGTCCAAAGAAACTTCTTCTGTGGCTTCTAAACACAAATTAAACAAGTCAACTAAGGAAATAGCAACAAATTTCTAGTAACTGTACAGCAGTTAATAAATTAAGAAAAACATTTTATAGTACCTAGAAACAGTTAAATGTTTTCAAAATTATCATTATAAAAGAATTTTATAAATTCTTTCTTAGTTGCTATAACTTTAAAACCAACAGAAATTTAGTTGGTTTTAGG